>NC_050097.1:49147184-49450215 GCF_902167145.1 Zea mays
TTGGACATGACAAGGACCATGCTTGATGAGTACAAGACTTCGGATCGGTTTTGGGCCGAGGCGGTCAACACCGCTTGCTACGCCATCAACCGGTTATATCTACACCGAATCCTCAAGAAGACATCATATGAACTCCTCACCGGTAAAAAGCCCAACATTTCATATTTTAGAGTCTTTGGTAGCAAATGCTTTATTCTTGTTAAAAGAGGTAGAAAATCTAAATTTGCTCCTAAGACTGTAGAAGGCTTTTTACTTGGTTATGACTCAAACACAAGGGCATATAGGGTCTTTAACAAGTCCACTGGACTAGTTGAAGTCTCATGTGACGTTGTGTTTGATGAGACTAACGGCTCTCAAGTAGAGCAAGTTGATCTTGATGAGATAGGTGAAGAACAGGCTCCATGCATAGCGCTAAGGAACATGTCCATTGGGGATGTATGTCCTAAGGAATCCGAAGAGCCTCCAAATACACAAGATCAACCATCCTCCTCCATACAAGCATCTCCACCAACTGAAAATGAGGATGAAGCTCAAGTTGATGAAGTTGAAGATCAAGCAAATGAGCCACCTCAAGATGATAGCAATGATCAAGGGGGAGATACAAATGAGGAAGACAAGGAGGATGAAGAGCAAAGACCGCCACACCCAAGAGTCCACCAAGCAATCCAACGAGATCACCCCGTCGACACCATCCTCGGCGACATTCATAAGGGGGTAACTACTCGATCTCGTGTTGCCCATTTTTGTGAACATTACTCGTTTGTTTCCTCTATTGAGCCACACAGGGTAGAGGAAGCACTCCAAGATTCGGATTGGGTGGTGGCAATGCAAGAGGAGCTCAACAACTTCACGAGAAATGAGGTATGGCATTTAGTTCCACGTCCTAACCAAAATGTTGTAGGAACCAAATGGGTCTTCCGCAACAAGCAAGATGAGCATGGTGTGGTGACAAGGAACAAAGCTCGACTCGTGGCCAAGGGATATTCACAAGTCGAAGGTTTGGATTTCGGTGAAACCTATGCACCCGTAGCTAGGCTTGAGTCAATTCGTATATTATTAGCCTATGCTACTTACCATGGTTTTAAGCTTTATCAAATGGACGTGAAAAGTGCCTTCCTCAACGGACCAATCAAGGAAGAGGTCTATGTTGAGCAACCTCCCGGCTTTGAAGACAGTGAGTACCCTAATCATGTCTATAGGCTCTCTAAGGCGCTTTATGGGCTCAAGCAAGCCCCAAGAGCATGGTATGAATGCCTTAGAGATTTCCTTATTGCTAATGGCTTCAAAGTCGGTAAAGCCGATCCTACACTCTTTACTAAAACTCTTGAAAAGGACTTGTTTGTATGCCAAATTTATGTTGATGATATTATATTTGGGTCTACTAACGAGTCTACTTGTGAAGAGTTTAGTAGGATTATGACACAGAAATTCGAGATGTCTATGATGGGGGAGTTGAAGTATTTCTTAGGATTCCAAGTGAAGCAACTCCAAGAGGGCACCTTCATTAGCCAAACGAAGTATACTCAAGACATTCTAAACAAGTTTGGGATGAAGGATGCCAAGCCCATCAAGACACCCATGGGAACAAATGGACATCTCGACCTCGACACGGGAGGTAAGTCCGTGGATCAAAAGGTATACCGGTCGATGATAGGTTCTTTACTTTACTTATGTGCATCTCGACCGGATATTATGCTTTCCGTATGCATGTGTGCAAGATTCCAAGCCGACCCTAAGGAAGCTCACCTTACGGCCGTAAAACGAATCTTGAGATATTTGGCTTATACTCCTAAGTTTGGGCTTTGGTACCCTAGGGGATCCACATTTGATTTGATTGGTTATTCGGATGCCGATTGGGCGGGGTGCAAAATCAATAGGAAGAGCACATCGGGGACTTGCCAGTTCTTGGGAAGATCCTTGGTGTCTTGGGCTTCAAAGAAGCAAAATTCGGTCGCTCTTTCCACCGCCGAAGCTGAGTACATTGCCGCAGGTCATTGTTGCGCGCAATTGCTTTGGATGAGGCAAACCCTGCGGGACTACGGTTACAAATTAACCAAAGTCCCTTTGCTATGTGACAATGAGAGTGCAATCAAAATGGCCGACAATCCCGTCGAGCATAGCCGCACTAAGCACATAGCCATTCGGTATCACTTTTTGAGGGATCACCAACAAAAGGGAGATATCGAAATTTCTTATATTAATACTAAAGATCAATTAGCCGATATCTTTACCAAGCCTCTTGATGAACAATCTTTTAACAAACTTAGGCATGAGCTCAATATTCTTGATTCTAGGAACTTCTTTTGTTAAAATTGCACACATTGCTCATTTGTATACCTTTGATCATGTCTCTTTTATATGCTATGACTAATGTGTTTTCAAGTCTACTTCAAACCAAGTCATAGGTATATTGAAAGGGAATTGGAGTCTTCGGCGAAGACAAAGGCTTCCACTCCGTAAATCATCCTTCGCCGCTTCTCTCCATCATTTGGGGGAGGATTCAAAGCAAAAGGACCTTGTCTTTGGGAGAAATGAGCTCAAAAGGAAAAGACCGGACTTCGTCTTTGGTATAATCTTAACTCATTTATTCAAGGGGAAGAAAGCACTTCGAGGGCTCTAATGATTCCATTTTTGGCGATTCATGCCAAAAAGGGGGAGAAGTGAGCCCAAAGCAAAAGGACCGCACCACCACCAATTTCAAAAACTGTTGAATATTTTCAATTTGTATCCTATTGTGTTCAAAAGGAGGAGAAAGTAGTATTTCAAAATGATATATCAAAACCCTCTTGAACACTAAGAGGAGAATCTCTTTTAGGGGGAGTTTTGTTTAGTCAAAGGAAAAGCATTTGAAACAGGGGGAGAAAATCTCAAATCTTGAAAATGCTTCTCAAATTCTTATTCACTTGCCTTTGACTATTTGCAAAAGAACTTTGAAAATGATTTACAAAAGAGTTTGCAAAAACAAAATATGTGGTGCAAACGTGGTCCAAAATGTTATATAAGAATGAAACAATCCATGCATATCTTGTAAGTATTTATATTGGCTCAATTCCAAGCAACCTTTACACTTACGTTATGCAAACTAGTTCAATTATGCACTTCTATATTTGCTTTGGCTTGTGTTGGCATCAATCACCAAAAAGGGGGAGATTGAAAGGGAATTAGGCTTACACCTAGTTCCTATATAATTTTGGTGGTTGAATTGCCCAACACAAACAATTGGACTAACTAGTTTGCCCAAGTGTATAGATTATACAGGTGTAAAAGGTTCACACTCAGCCAATAAAAAGACCAAGTTTTGGATTCAACAAAGGAGCTAAAAGGGCAACCGAAGGCACCCCTGGCCTGGCGCACCGGACTGTCCGGTGTGCCACCGGACATGTCCGGTGCACCAGGGGGACTCAGACTCGAACTCGCTACCTTCGGGATTTGCCAGAGGCGACTTCGCTATAATTCACCGGACTGTCCGGTGTACACCGGACAGTGTCCGGTGCGCCAATGAAGGTCGGCCTCAGGAACTCGCCAGCTTCGGGAAAAGCCAACGGCTCGTCCGCTATAATTCACCGGACTGTCCGGTGTGCACCGGACTGTCCGGTGCGACTCCGGAGCAACGGTCTTCTCCGCGCCAACGGCTCTCTGCCGCGCATTTAATGCGCGCTCTGCGCGCGCAGATGGCAGGCGCGCCCACTCCGGCACACCGGACAAGGAACAGTAGATGTCCGGTGTGCACCGGACACCCAGGCGGGCCCACAAGTCAGAAGCTTCAACGGTCGAATCCAACGACAATGATGACGTGGCAGGAGGCACCGGACTGTCCGGTGTGCACCGGACTGTCCGGTGCGCCATCGAACAGAGGACCCTGCCAACGGTCATGTTTGGTGGTTGGGGCTATAAATACCCCAACCACCCCACCATTCATTGCATCCAAGTTTTCCACTTCCCAACTACTACAAGAGCTCTAGCATTCAATACTAGACACACCAAATAGATCAAATCCTCTCCAATTCCCACACAACTCCATAGTGACTAGAGAGAGTGATTTGCTTGTGTTCTTTTGAGCTCTTGCGCTTGGATTGCTTTCTTTCTTCTTGAACTCTTTCATTGTGATCAAGCACTTGTAATCGAAGCAAGAGGCACCAATTGTGTGGTGGCCCTTGCAGGAACTTTGTGTTCCAAGTGGTTGAGAAAAGAAAGCTCACTCGATCCGTGGATCGTTTGAGAGAGGGAAGGGTTGAAAGAGACCCGGCCTTTGTGGCCTCCTCAACGGGGAGTAGGTTTGCAAGAACCGAACCTCGGTAAAACAAATCTTCGTGTCTCACTTGTTCATTTGCTTGGGATTTGTTTTGCACCCTCTCTCGCGGACTTATTTCTTTATTACTAACACTAACTCCGGCTTGTAGTTGTGTTTATATTTGTAAATTTCAGTTTCGCCCTATTCACCCCCCCTCTAGGCGACTTTCAAGAAGCAATCTTGAGATCCAGTGGTGTGTGGTTGATGGGGTGTTCCAGAGGTTTTAAGCTGAATACAGAGTTAGCAGAGCTCTTAGGCATGATTTCTCTTAATGCGGTTCAAATTTACTCTATCCTTTGGTTTTTTGTTGGAGGCTATCTGAGACATATAATTCAAGTTGCAGTCTCTGGAATTATTTTAGGTCTGACATCCTCAGTTTCATTCTTTATTGACATTATCCAGCTTGCTAGGTTGCATGTTACCATCCTTCACTCGTAAATCTCAACCTCTTGGTGCCACTCATGTGGTACTTATCGAATAAGAGGGTGCCACTCTGTTCAGACTCATGCGGTACTGTCGAGGGAGGCGAGACCAACCTGAGGTTGTTGCTACCGAGTAGTTTATTTGCTACTTCTATATCTAGGCGAGTCTGAACAAGAGGTTGCTTATAACGTGAACTTATAGAATTGTCTTGGCTTCGTGTTTTCTTCTGTCACTAAGATTTTGTCTCTAAACAAGTTTAAGGTTATTTGTAACAAGTGTTTAATATTAGTTATGGTGATGGTTTACCACACGAATTTTGCATATCATAATGATGTTTGTCATTCCGTATCTATCATAATAATATTTGTTATTCCGTATCAATGTTTTATATAAATTTCTAACTTCCGTAGCAACGCACGGGCACATACCTAGTATAATAACAGGAGATCAGGAGATCAGCCCCTCAATTAAAAATAAGAATGTAATTGCCCTAGTTTTAATAAAATCGGGCCTAAACCTAAACTGGGTGCACAAGCAACCTAAACGACAACAATCTCCCACACAAAGCTCATCTAAAATCATCATTGCTAAGCTCAATACAAAGGACGAGCAGCTTCAACTCCTCTAGATAGGCAACACATGACCAAAGGAAACCCAACGACATTTACACCCACAACACGAGCACAGCAGGAGGAAGACCGCGGTGCGCCATCGTTGACAGGCCTCAAGATACTCTACGCAAGGCAGCTTCGATTCTTCGCCAACGAAACTTTCAAACAAGATCCTACGCCTCATCTCCGGCATGTGCCCAACCTCCGAAGCAGTCTAGTCCACGAAGAAGGGAGGGTTGCCACATGTCATCGTTGCCGAGCCACATCCCAGACCAAGCAACTCCGACTTCACGCTGTAAGCCCGCACCTCCACCCGCCTACTGGACGCCGAGAAGCGAAAGCATCAACCGAGAGGCGACGTCACCGAGACAAACTTTAAAAGTGACGCCTTCAGGAAGGGAGTAACATCGAAAACGCCACTGTCGTAGGTCCCAGAAGGACCGGGCTTTCGCCCATGGAATGCGACACCCTTAATAGGGAAGCGGCGCCCACATGCGTAGATGGCATAGCGAGGAAGAAGTAATTAAAATCATAAAAAACTGAAAGTGTATTAAAAATTTTAAAAATGTATTCAAGATGAAGAAGAAACTGAAAACGTAAAAAAAAGAAGACATAGTAAAGAGGAAGAAGTAATGTAACCGCTGTCTGTGGGTTTCGAACCCAAACAGGACTGTTGCTGCTTGATCCTGGTCAGCAGGCCATACACCTCCTGTGTTGCGAGATCCACCCGCTCATGAGATTTTGTTGCTTCACTCACCAGCGCTGAGACCATGGATTGCAATCCTCTCAAGGAGTTGGAAGGCAGTGGCTGAGTCCTGTGCCGCCGCACAGGAAGGTACAGGTCTGGAAATAGTTCAGTGCTGTGAGCACGCGGCGGATGGCATCAGGCATGCCGGCATAGGATCCCATAGGACTCGAACATGGCAGCAACAAGAAATGAGCTCCTCCCTTTGGTTCCATACTTCCATGTGATACTGCACCCATCCGCCTCCTTGGTATGCTGACGG
The DNA here is from genome assembly GCF_902167145.1 of Zea mays. NCBI lineage: Eukaryota > Viridiplantae > Streptophyta > Magnoliopsida > Poales > Poaceae > Zea > Zea mays. The sequence goes on from NC_050097.1 coordinate 49,153,517, forward strand.
ACAAGAAAAATACTCCCTTCCAAGTGGAGGGATTGCATATGTAGCTTAGAGAAGGCATGTGGGGTGAGGACTGCAACATCATGGCCTTCAATTGGAGATGCTGTCTTCAGGCTTATGCTCTGCAAATTTTGCTGCATCATTTCTTGTTCACCAGATTGGTCTTTGTAGGTGGTAATAAATGAAACCTGATGAAAGAATTAGCGAGTAACACATTACTGCTTTTAGTTGACACAAAGCAAGGAGAAAGCCCAAACAATGAATTCATGCTAGTATAGTACAGTATGGATACTCGACTGAAGCCATAGTTAAGGGGAAGAATGCGTTTTTTCTTTTACAAATATCTGAAAACCATGGTGATCCACATCAAACGAAAAACTTGGTAGGAGTATTTGACAACAGATGCTCATCTGCTCAATGAAGGTTGCAAGGTGTGTTTGAGCACTCAAGAATCGCTGAATGAAGGCATTTGTTGACTTTGGAACTGATGGGGAAGCGATTAGCCCTGCAGTAAAATGCTCTCTCAGATACGGCAAAGCCCAGAGATTTCTTGATGCAAACAGACTAGCAATATGATCATTTTCACAAAGTCCATATATAGCAGTTCGCCATGTCATTCCACCCAAAAATCAAATGGAGCTTGAGACTTGAGAAGTCCATAGCAACATAGTTGAACCAGACTTTACACGGACAATGGAGCTTGAGACTTGAGAAGTGCATCGATCCGGAGCCAGGGAAGAATTTCAAAGGGAAGGATCCCAATTTCTAGTGCAAGTTTACCAAAGATGCGAACAATCATGTGGAGAACATTGCCTGGACATATGCGACTTCGATTCAGTCTTATGAGCTATTTGGTGATGCTGTTGTATTTGACAGCACCCATCGGTTATTTGCGCTCGATATGGTATATTGGTACTCAGTTATTTCACCCGCAGTTATGTCACTGACGTGTAGGCCCAAGCTGGACTAGCCCCACGCGTGGGCATACTCGGATATGGGTCGGTTTGAACAATTATGGAATGGCTTTCCTCTTTGCTTGTGCCCTAAGGCTGTCTTTGGTAGCGACTCGGTTGGTGCCACAACCACTATAGGTCTGTGTCGCTGCGCGGCTGTAGTTACAGTGATATACGGGACAGCTACCCGAGCGTCCGTCCACCGTCGTCCCCGAAACCTGAATGCCACGAGCAACAGCAACACAGCGTGCATGGCATGGCAGCCATATGGATCGGAGTCAGAGGTCCCCCGGCGGGGCACAACTATGCAAATGCAAGCAATGGCACGCATCCTGCTGTCAGACGGGTGGCCGGGGGGCCATGCCCGCGAAACTGTAGCTGACGACGGCCGGGCGCCACCATGACATGGCGGCAGTCGACCGCGCGCAGATGGATGGAGCTGTGTGCCACGCCAGCCGTCATCAGATGCGTCGTCGAGGCACTGGTCCATCCATGCCGAAACAAGCGCAGACCCCCGGCCCATTGCCCTATTGTAACCTTCTGAGTGGCGGACCTAGAAATTAGCTAAGACCTAGGCCGAAACGACCATAAATTCTAATAATAGCATATAAAAAAATTGTACGGCGAAACAACATTGTCATAGATGTTAAAGATGACATACAAGTTATGATGTAGCTTCTTCCAAATGTATCATGTCGACAACAACATCAGTGCTTCTTGCTCCAGAACCTTAAAGAAAATCATATTAAAAACGTGACTTGAAAGGTAATGTCGAATAAATTTAATAATATTAGTAATTGGTACATACCACTAGTACGAGGTAGATTCACCATGCGGGTTCTCAAGCCTTGAAAATAATCCAATATCTTTGCATCATCAATGCTTCTAAATATATCCCTCTCAATATAACACACCATACGATGGTTAAGCCATTCGTGTCCTGTCTTATTCCGCAACTCAGTTTTAATGATATTCATAGATGAAAAAGCTCTCTCCACAGATGTTGTTGCCACTGGTAAAATCAAAGCTCTCTCCCATCTTTTTTTAGGATATATATGGCCAATTGGTTGACATGGACCCTGTAACAAATACTCTCTTCTAACAACATCTCTGATGTTAACATCGTATTCATCAATTGGTTTTCTAAGCCCAGGATCAGCAACTATATCGAATACCTGCTCAGAAGGTGGAATTTCTTGCTCTTGTTCATGTGAAGTTGGATTTACTACTGCCTCAACAATAGCCTCCTCGGTTGCAATTTCTTGGGCTTGATTGTTACTGGTTCCGGTTTCCACTATTGGTTGAGAATTGAGGTTTGATCTTGGCTGCACATTAGGCACGACGGGTGTGAGAGCTGGAGAAAAAATAATTGCAATGTTCTATGCCTCTTCTTCATTTTGATTGTTACTGTCTTACACTCTGAGGTGAACCCGAGATCACAATCACACACACGGAACTAAAAATTTGACTCGCCGGCTGTTCATTGCAGACAAACAGCGGAAAGCACGGTTAGCACAAGGCACGAGTAGTCCGGGTCTGGAGCGAGCGAATTAATCAAGAAAGCGAAGTCGAGCGAGGAGCTACATACCTACAGTATGCAGGCTGCAGGGACTAGGCTGGGGCGCGGCGGAGAGGCGCCCAAATCCCAATCGCTAGGCGTGCGCGGCGGGCTGGCGGGCGCCGGCTCGGCGGACGTAGACTGGGCTGCCGCGCTGGCCGCTGGGCGAGTGCTCGGCCTCGATGGACCCAAGACGCCTGGACGCAGACGAGACAGGCGGACAGCGAATGGGACGGCGCCACGGCGGACTAGGGCGCGGCGCGCGGCGGCGCATTGGGGGCTGGGGCACGGTGGACGGGGACGGGGCGCTGGCCGCTGGGCGAGCGCTCGGCCTCGGCGGACCCTGGATGCCTGGACGCAGACGGGACAGGCGGACAGCGAATGGGACGGCGCCATGACGGACTTGGGCGCGGCGCGCGGCGGCGCACTGGGGGCTGGGGCGCGGTGGACGGGGACGGGGCGCGACGCGCGGCGAGCCGTCACGCGCTCGGCGGTCGACGCTCTGCTGGCCCAGGATCTAGGATCTTCTAAAAAATTAATGGGCCTGCGCCCCGGGCCGTGGCCCAGGCGGTTATGGGCCTGGGTCCGCCCCTGGTAGCGATGAAATGACCGAAATAGATATTTATTCAGTTTGTCTTTTTCTTTGATTACAAATAAATAGGTTATAGAATATATAATGCAAATTTATATTTTTGTTTTTAACATTGAGCTTGTAAAGATTCATAAAAGTTGAACTTCAAATTAATCACATATCTTTCAGATATTTTTTCACTTTTTTGTCGTAGGGAGCAAATAGTGCATAAAGATAACCTTAGGCTACAAATTCAGATATTTTTTCACTTTTTCACTCGGTTTTTTAGATGAAGGCTACAGACATATTATTATTCTTTGGGCTAGATGTCCATGGGAGAACAATGGTGTACCATGTTTCAATTGAATCACCGGCCATTATCTATGAGAATAATTCAGCTTGTGTTGTTCAGATAGAAACATCAAGAATAACATTAATAAACATATTGCTGCTAAACTGTTTTATTCCATAAACTTTAGGAAAATGGAGATATAAACAACTTGCACACAAAGTCTTGTGATAATCTTGTTGATTTATTCACAAAATCTCTAACATACTCCACGTTTCATAAATGTGTCGAGCGAATTGGTATGATAAAGCTTAAAGACTTGCAAAAATCAGGGGAGTAATTCTATGTGACGTTTAACCTGTTTTGAGTCATCATATTACATTCTTTTCTTTGTACGATGTCTTGCTAAAGTTTTCTCATCCAAAGTTTTTACAAGATAATATCAATTAAGCTATATGTTTTATCATTTATTTTCTCAATGGAGGGTTTTAAGAATGATGGTTATAAGCATACTTTCTTTTGAAAATCGATATAAGTTTTCGCTCATAATCCAAAAAAATGAGATACTTCTTATTTTTTTTCACTGGGTTTTTAAGGAGGAATGGAGAACAACTTAATCTTAGATTTCTTAATCACATATCTTTGAAGAACAGTTGAAGGATGATCAAATAAAATTAGAATTAATAAGGGGGAGTGTTAGAAAATAAACCATGTGATCTAATTTCAAGGGACAACAGTTGCTTTGGTGAATAGTTATGTCTGTCCATAAGGCACCCTTCCCCTTTGTATATATATATATGTAACCCCCTCATCAGTAATAAAGAAGGAAGTTAATTAGTCCAGGAACGTTAATGCAACAACAGCTGGGTTGATTTGATACTTTATCACAAGTGCTATGGGTTACCGTGGCTTGCTCCATGCACTCCGTGCCCTGCTGATGCCGTGGAGGAATGCCTTACAATTGGCTGGTCTGGGGAATTTTAAGAATTTTCAGTTCCCGCCGGACTATTACAATGGCCTTGCAGCGTTGTTCTTCAACACAAATGATGATGCCATCCGCAATCTATTCACCAGTGGCACCAAGAACGTGTTCCACATGTCCACTCTTTTCGTATTCTTCACTGCTATACTTGCTGGGGCTACATACATGCAGGCGCATAGTGGGGACCCTTCTTGTGGTCTGATATCGGACCATGATCCTGGACTGTTCGCACTTCTTGGCGCGACATCTTTCCTCGATCGGCGAAACAATGAGGATGACTGTGTCAGTCTGTGTGATACTTCTGGAGCTCATGTCGAACCATACATGAGGCACCTTGGTTGCTGGCGATGTTGTGTCTGGGCCACCGATCTTCTTTTCAGGCCGGCGTCGAGAGAGTGGGGAATATCGTTCAGGCGTTGAGGATCACAGGCCACAATGGGGTTCCAGTGGTCGACGAGCCACCTCTATCAGAGGCTCCAGATTCCAGAACTCGTTAGGCTTGTGCTTAGATCCCCACCTGCTAGTCATGCTAAAAGGCAAGGGCTTCATGAAAGAGAAGGTGAAGACCAGCGGTAGCTCCGTGCTTCAAAGATTTGGTGCCTTCGAGTTTGCCAAGCGCGGTTCAGGAAAGGGTCTGAAGATTGAGAACCTGGATTTCTCTGATGAGGAGATGGACATGTACGTCGATCTCCATCCAATTACAAATACGTCACCGTACACGGTGGTCGAGACCATGGCACTTGCAAAGGCCGCCGTCCTTTTCTGTGCTCTGGGACTAAAGGCACCTGCTCGCTGTGCCAAAGACCCCAGGGGTGAGCTCTCACTCTTCGAATCTTTCTCTAGAGATCAAATATTGCAGTGCTGGCCATTCTTTTGACAGCTCTCATTTTGTGTGTGTGTGTGTGTGTGTGACAAACTCTATCTGATAGCTAGTTTCTTTATTGTGCCACTGCAGAGACCTCCGATTGTTGGAATTCTGACGAGGCACGATTTCATGCCGGAGCATATTCATGGGCTGTTCCCAAACATACACAAGTCGCACTAATGGAGCACTGAATCAGTACCATATTTTGTTTTCGGTCGCCTTCACCGGTAGAAAAGAACTCAAACCATGTAGTAGTATATAATTTTTTACAGATGGTTTCGGTTATTAACTGTAAGCGCTATTTATAGTAACGGATCCTTAAAAAACGTTACTAGAAATCATATTTTTACAGACGGTTTGTTTCTAGTGGCGGTTTTCTTAAGTAACCGTTACTAGAAATCATTTTTATCTTTAATTTTATGAGTTGTACATCTCAAAAAGTTACGAAATTTTGTAGTTGACAACGTTTTTATTTGAAATCATCTTAGCTCTCAAAAGTTGCATCCGAGCTTGTCAAATTCAAAATGAAAGTTTTGCAAACGATCTCGGATAGAAAATGTATCAAAATAAAAGTTGTACAACTTCAAAAGTTATTCAACTTTATAATTGATAATTTTTTTAGTTAAGTTAATTTACGGCTTTAAATAATTAATTTACACTCAGTTAATTATAATATATGGGCAACAAAATCATATATAGTTATTATATGTCATGTTTGCTGCGCAAAAAAGAACCTTATCTGTCACGAAAATGCCCTTGCTTGCAGGGCAAGCGGATCGGCGTCCACATGGCGACGAGAGTTATCGTATTTGTAGCTGTCACATGCCCATGATCTCTCTGTCTCTCAGGATCCTTGGAAATTCGCCAGATCCTACTACAGCGACACCGGTGGCATGTACCAATCCAACCACCATAACATCGCATGGCCCGCATGCCAGTGCCGCAGTGGCCCAGGCAAAGCAAAGCAGCCCCAAGACACGGATCAAAAACCGAAAGGGGGTGAACAGTGACGGGGGGTGACACCATGATGCTTTTTTTCTTCTTCTGAAACTGCCCCTCTATATTCCGGCATGTGGTGTGGTGTCTCACCTGCTAAAAAGGCCCCCTTTTGTTGTTGTTGAGGAACCCACCATTCTCAATGGACCATGCCCTTTTTATTTCTTTCTTTTGTGTTTCTGTTCCCTCCTTCTCCTCTCCGCGGAATTACTGCGACGCCAATTGCAATTTGCAAGAGAATCTACAATAGCAAAGTCTTTCATCACTGTTGCAGTTTTTAATTGTCAAATTAGATCCCGTGTTTCTAGAGGCTTTTGAGCTTTGGTTCGTTCGCTGCACCATTGGTCTGGGACTGGGATTCTAGGGGATGGCTGGTCCACTTTCAGACTAAGAGCATCTCCAAAAGCTCCCCATAAGTCTCCCCTAAATCTATTTTTTTGGAAAAACACAAAAACATGTCTCCAACAGTTTCCCTAAAGCGCTCCTAACTTTTTCATAGCCCTTAAAACTCCCTCATTTGTAACTACAAATGAGGGGGTTTTTGGGCTCACCAGAAACAATCTACCACTTTAAGGGATCTGTTGGAGAAAGGATTAAAATCTACCCCCACTTATTATTTAGATGTCCCTTAAAACTGATTTTGAGGAGTCGTTTTATGGATAGCTCTTGGAGATGCTCTAACAGGTAACAGCCGATGTGCGTATACAGAACTAGGCCACCGTCTTGAGAGTATCCACATAATATATATACTATTAGTATTACTGGTCTACTACTAGAAGGATTAAATGCCTAAGAGCACTACAAGAAACTGGTTAAAGAATGTGGGTGAAAAAACCGTCGAACTTAATGTAATAGGTCGTCGAACTTACCATAAGAACGTGGGTTTACCGACGAATATAGCCGACGGCGATTTTTGGACGAACTTAAAGAAGTAAGTTCGACGGCCCCCACGTTCTTAAGGTTAAGAACGTGAGTACCGTCGAACTTAACATTAAGAACGTGGGTACCGTCGAACTTAAGGTTAAGAACGTGGGTTTTTAAGTTCGACGGGGCCGTCGAATTCTTTCCCATAAGTTCGACGGCACCCACGTTCTTAACCTTAAGTTCGACGGGGCCACGTGGCCGTCGAACTTATTGGTCCTGCGTGGGTCTGCGAGGGCTTCCCATTAAGTTCGACGGTACCCACGTTCTTAAACTTAAGAACGTGGGTACCCACGTTCTTAACTCTTTTCCAGAAAAAAATAAAAAATACAGAAATGAAAAATTAGACACACATAATATCACATGCAACACAGAATATCACATACAATACAGATTTCAAACACATGGATATATGTTCATATCACAAATTCACACAAGTCCATCGTTGTACAAAGATGCCTCTAAAGCACAGAAGAAGAAAATAAAAAGCAACAACAGATCTGGATGCTCACCAGTTCAGACCTCTGAAACACTTGGTAGTGAGTGACTGACTCCAGGACCAAACGATGGCCAAAAGAGAGGAACAGACCTCCAAAAAACCCGAGAGGGACAGAAACTTCAGAAAAAATACACAAGGCTCTTCTGAGTTCCGATGCAGAAAAAACTTGAGGACCCAGGTTCGCTAGCATCACAGCCTGGATATTTTTGCATGCGTTCTGTGTTTCCTTACTTGAGAGCATATATACCAATCAATCAACCCTGCCCAAACATGGAGAGCATATATACCATCTTAAAACATGCACACAAACAAACTTCGGATTTGGCAGAAAAGTACTACTTTGTGCATTTGGACCAATTCATTCTTTCACATACATTGCGAGGTCTCAAGCACATGGAGTTTTACTAACGAAACCAAATTAACTCAAGTCATAGGGCAGGGGCGCCGTACCTCCATGTCGACATCGTTACCCTTGGATGCTTCACCTGCCAAAATGGATAAACACATGATGGTTGAATCTTAGTGTTGTAATTACGTCGAGAATTTATTAGTATTAAATAACTAGTTGTAGGTCCTAATCCGTGATCTCCAATTCCTAAATTATAAGTCCCATATAAGGATGAGTACATACATTTTCTAGGCACATTGTGAGTATTTGGCCATTGAAACTGAATCGGTATTTAGGATATGTAAGGTCAAACAAAGTAGCTATCACAAACAGTTAAAGTGTCATTTCAGTTTTCCTATCGCTGTGTTGTAAAAAAGGTCATGTAGTTCATGTGTAAAATAAATATTCCAGAATCCAGACTATCAAATTTAGTGTTATAAAAAATGGAATAAAGTTTAGTGCCGTGAGAAACATATTCCTCATAGACATAAATGTAGCTTGGAACCACAGATAATTTGGTAAAACTGATAACTCACATATTCCCTAAGAATTTGCAGATATGTTGGAAGGTAGCTGGGTTTCAAGTGCTATGCAAATACATGCTTCCCAAATAAACCCAAAGTCAAACAAGGGTAAATAAGGAATAAAGTTGTCAGCACAACCTAATATACAAAATTTGGGTTCTATTCTAGTAAGTAGTAACTTCCCTAATTTGCTTCAGATAGAGGCTACGGCATGCATTACCAGTACAGATTCAAATGTTACAGCCTTACATGAAGAGTTCAAGATACGTTCAGAATTTCAGATTGCACCATAATAGAAACTAGCTTAAAGCCTTTTAAGGTACTAGGTGAGTACCCGTGCGTTGCGACAGAACCATATAATAACACGATAACTTAAGTGGGGAAATATACCGGAAATGTGTGCTCTAGTCTGTAATATGTAACATAGACATTATCGCCACTGTTTGAGACTGACAACACCCGAACATGCATGAAAATATGACCAAGAAACGGACAGATTCTATAATCTGTGCTCCATAATGACAGAACAAGAACCTGACAACTTCGTCATTGAACAAGAAACTGAGGATTATTTTCATGGCAACTTCAGTTTCTTGTTCATATATTTTCATGGCGATACATGTTCTGTATGGCTAGAGTCTGGAGAGAAGGAGCAGTGACGCACCGTCCACTGGTGCGAAAGTGCGAGCAGATCGTTGGCTGCCTGCGACCTCGCCACCACCACCAGATTGCAGCGCGGTGCGTGGGCGCCACCTGTTATTTGCTTCGTCACTGAACTATCGTCGCGCGGGCTCTGTTGGATCGGAGAAGGGTGAAGATGCGAGAAGAAGGGTAAACATGCAGTTAGCTGACCATGATTCAGCTGATAGACCATGGTGAAAATGCAGATTCTTACCCGTGCATCAAAATGGTGGTCCCTTTGCAATGGATCAGGCTAATGTTGTAACCAACTGAAACAGAAAAAAATGCAAAGAATACTGTCAGTAATAATATCACGGTCGGCTGCCATACTGTGCACTGAAGGAGATGAAATGCAATGGAATGATTGGAAGTGACAAAATGAACTATCTGACAGCTAAAATACGTCAGTAGTAAACATAGTCATGAATTAGTACCTAATTCCCAAAAAGGTGCAAATGCGAACACAGTCACTACTGTCGGCCACTGAATCCCCCAAAAGTGCGAAGCACAGTACGAGCAGCTTCAGAAATCAGATAAAAAAGCTAAGTCAGTTGCCTCTATACAATAGTAGTCCCATACAATTCCTAAAATTGAGTTATTTGTTCAGGAATGAACTGAAAACAAAAAAGGCATACAATCTAACACATGGTCAGTTTGTTCAGTCTACTAAACACTAAATAAAAACAGTGGTAAAATTATTCACCACAACCAGTTCGGAAACAAAATAGGCATGAATGTTGAAGTAAAACAAATGCATGAAGCTCTTAAGAAAAATATTATAATGCAACAACAGTATTGTGAGTTGCAAACATACCCAATTGGTTAATCACAGGACCTAAAACACAATATATGTCTATTTTTAGGTTGAATTAGAGAACAATTTCCTCATCTTCGTTGTACACCACATATGGCTTGAATTAGGGTGCTGTTAATCAAACAATTCAGACAGACCATAGTAAAAGATAGATGTCACAAAATTAATAAATTGACAAGTGCACATATTGTGGATGGGGTGTCTGCTTTACTCCATGGAGTGTTATTTTAAAAAGACGTGGTCTGTCTCATGCTTAAGTAGTTTTTATTTATACAGCAGTAGTCCCATACCATTCCTAAAATTGAGTTATTTGTTCAGGAATGAACTGAAAACAAAAAAGGCATACAATCTACCACATCAGGTGTGCAAACACTGGACATTGAAAAGAAGTCAGTTCCTTTTAATTCAAAATGTGCCCTTGCATATACAATTGAAACCATGAAATCAGATAATTTAGATGAATGCTAAATTAAGTGTTCTTCTTGATAGTTGGCCACCAAATAATTTATTGCTGATAATTAGTTCTTGAAATCTGTGGACGTCATCTTCATACAAGAAATTGTATTCAAATATGACGTGTTCAAACCTTGTATTCGTCAAACTTGTCTTGCTCAGGCTTCTATTTTTTTGTCTAATGAACACATCAGGTGCTATGGGGTTGTTCAAGAAACTTAATGTTGGTCCACTCGAGCTTGGGGACTATCTTGATTGGATATATACTTGACCCTTTCCATTCCCTGATAATCTGATTAGACCATGGATGTCATTGTCAATTTGCTAATACTTGTTTTTTACCCATGTTTGCAGCAATTGGTGCTATTTTCTCGGCAACATATTTTGTTTGCACCTTACAGGTTTGTTGTTGAAGAATCTGCCATTTTTATCTTATAAAAATTGAGATAGGAAGCCAATTTAATTGGAAATTCATTACTTGCAGGTGTTAACCAGGATGAAACACCCCTACTCTATAGTCTAGTTTTTGGTGAAGGTGTTGTTAATGATGCCACATCTGTTGTGCTCTTTAATGCAATTGAAAACCTTGATATTGATAATTTTGATGCTATTGTTCTGTTGAATTTCGTCGGAAAATTTCTCTACTTGTTCTTCACCAGCACCATAATTGGAGTAGTTGTAATTAATCCCCTACCACCACTTTTGTGAGTCGTCTTATGAATTCTTTCATGTGCCAAAATAATCAGAAAATCTACTCTGATGATTTGAGCAGGGCCCTTTTGACTGATTGATAATATTCTTTTCATGGCAGACCGGGTTGCTTAGTGCATACATTATCAAGAAGCTTTGTTTTGCCAGGTCTGCGCACAACTCTCTTGCTCTATGGGGGTAGTTTATTGCGTTTTACTTTAGACTACAAAACAACACACATTTGAAAATTACTGTTTCATGCTCAAAAAAGTTATTGCGAATAAGTATTTTTATCTGATGTCAAAAAATAGAACTCCCTTAGTTGTTTTATCAAAGTTGTTTTATCAAAGGGAAGATATTTCTGTGCCACATATAATGGAAAATCAAACAATGAACCTTTAGTGGTTTTCTCCCCGCAAAATCAGAAGATTCCCCTACGTTAAAATCAAATCAAAGTGGCATAAACAGTCAGATTAATAATTTTACTCTACAATAAACTTTTTTTACTTATATACTTAACTTATTTTTAACTAATCCGGCCAGGTTAAGATTCCCCTACGTTAAGGATGAGAGTAGTTGGTTTCAGGATAAGAATGGTTTAAGTTTCACAAACTTCTGTAATTCGTTGCCATGAGTAATAAAATTCAGTTCAGTCTAAAAAATGTACTATTAAACATAAATAGCATTAGTAATGATTAATTTCAGCTAACAACATTCAGGATGTATAACTACAATAGAAGGTTAAGCATGAGATCCTAGTAGGGCACAAAAATGAAAGAATGAAGTTACGGACATATATATCTTAGCTAATCTGAACTAAGATAACATGTAGGTGTAGGGAGGCCACACAATGACAATTTGAAAGCATACAAATAAGGCTTAGAGGCTACAAATCTCTTAATGCTGTGCAAAGAAATCCACGTACAGATCAATGATCTCTGGTCAGTAAACTGTTAACCATTGGTAGGCATATAGTCAAGGACACACTGCTACCGCTGCTGAATCAGTGTACCTAAGCTCTTATTAATGAACTACAGATCAATACACTCTATTGGTTATCTTTGTTCGTAACAAGATATACAACATATTGCAGTGTCATTCTTTCTCCGCTTACTTCCAGCCATGATCATTTAACTATCAAAGAGCGCCGAAATCAGAAATGGTTCCACAAAAAAAAGGCTCAGCGGCAGTGCGGAAACGCAGCTGCAGATATCACACATCGAACTGGATGGAAGCGGCCATACGTGAACCCAAACACCCAGAAGAGAAGCAAAAAAAACATCTCAGAGAAGAGAAAAGCAGCCGCCAAAACAGTTAAACAGCAAAAAGCAAAGCACCTAAAAGGCATGGAAGGCGGAAGGCATCACGCACCAGCATCAGTCCTGTCGTTAGTAACCCCGTTGTGCGGCTCCCGGCAGTAGCAGCAGCAGGTGGCCTTGGACACGCAGACGCCCATATCGATCCAAGAGAGCCCGGAGACGGAGGGCGGAATAAAATCCTAAGGGTGACCTCCGCATTGATCCGCTCTAGGCCGTACTCGACGTTGGCCTCGAGGAGCCCCCCATGGACGAACACTGAGTCGCCCACTACAAGCACGGTAGGGAGGTCAGCCAGGAACCGGCGCGAAATGGACCCGTCGGGTCGGAGGGCGGCGAGGCGGGACCGCATCCCATCCCAGAACTCCAGCTTGACGCCGGGGAAGGACTTGGGCACGCCGAGAAAGGGGTTCCTCGGCTGCGGGTTGAGGTGCTCGCCGCAGCGGCGCTTGATGGCGAGCACCGCGGTACCACCCTGCCTAGGCGCGCGGTGGGGCGGCGGGGCGGGCGCGAGGTAGCGGTGGGCTGGCGGTGAGGCAAGTAGCGGCGGGCGCGCGCGTGGTAGACAGGGAAAAGAAGACAGACGCGCGGGGTGAGACCGTGAGAGAGATTTAGGTTTTTAGTTAAGTTCGACGGTGTCCACGTGGCCCACGAATTTAAGTTAAGAACGTGGGTACCCACGTTCCAAATACGATAAGTTCGACGTTTTACGACGGGCTCACGAATTTAATATAAGAACGTGGGTACCCACGTTCTTAAGTTAACCCACGAACATAACTCAATTAAGAATGTCAGTACCCACGTTTTTAAATTAACCCACGAACATTTATTAGTTTCTTGTAGTGGAGCAACTCCAGTAGTTATCTAAAAGACTTCCTAAATCAATAATTTAGGTAGTTAATATAAAAACTATTCTCCAATAGTTCTCTAAATGAACTTTCTAAATTTAACAACTTGTCATCTAACCTCATTTTCTCTCTACATTTGGCAACCATTTAACAACTCCCTAAACAAAAATGTTGACTGCATTATATAGTTTTTGTGACTTATTTTTTATGTGGATAGATACAAAACAAAATTACAATCTATATTTAGAGAACTATTGGAGAACTCATATTTTTTTACTCCAAAAGTCATTTAGCAACTTCTTAAATCTGTGATTTAGAGAGCTAAAATTTACATAACTATTGGAGTTGCTCTAAGGAGGAGTTAAATTATGCTAATCAACTCTGGATCCGCCGCTAAGCGCTATAGGATGCAGCAACATAGGCACATAGCTTCATTGACACCGTACTACCGTGTCACCGTACTCCACTTAAATTGAACCTTTGAACCCACCGTATCCAGCAAAAAGATCCATCGCAAGTCCACAGCGAATGAATGGAAAAGCTGCAAAGGCGCATTAGTTATACTAGGTACATCTGGAAAAGAAAAAGGCAAGGCGGCTTTTATTAATCCGCCTCTACCTGATCGATCCGCGCGCGCGCCGAGATCAAGTGGTCGACCAAGACGCTAAAACCACCTTACTACTCGTATTTGTTTACGGTAAATCTCGGGCTATACGTAGATGACATGGAGTATGGGTCTGGGGGGTGAACGAGGTCCCGCCGCCGCATGGGCCGGCTGCTGTGCTCCTCCCGTGGGCCGTGCCGTGCCGTGCAGGTGCAGCTGGCAGTGCCTGCTGCTGCTGCTGCTGGCTGCTCCTCCACACTTCATTGATCACGCCACGCCCCTGGTCACTCGATGCGGCGATAGATCCGGAGCTGAAACAAAGGCTGCTACCCCCGAGGGAGGAATCAAAAGGCGGGGGAGCGAGTCGACCCCAAGTCAAGACCAAGACCATCGGCCATCGCAGACAAGAAAAGCTGCCGCGCTTGCTAGGAGTAGTAGTATTCCTGGTCGCGCTACTCCTGCAGCTGCAGCCTGCAGGCGTGCAGTGCAGCCGATCCCCGGTCCGACCAAACTCAGATAGCGCCGGCGGAACCCGCCCTTAAGACACTGCATCGGCTGTCGCGTCGTATCCCCCTCGCGATCCGCTCCACCACCCGGTCCGGCGACGCGCCAACCTCCGCTTCCGTGCGTGACACTTGCCAGCCACACGAGTACGTACGTACAGCATGGCATGGGGGGAGGACAGGACGTACGCTTGCCGGTCGAACGAGCTCTTCTCTTCGAAAACCGAGTTTTCCTTGGGCGGCGGCAAGCGCACGGCCGGACTACGGCCAGTGTTTCCGTGACGTTGCTGTGGTGTAATAATGTACTCTACTGTGTATCGAGTCTGGCCTGTCTGGGTGCATTGCAGGAACTTGTTTCACTACACGTAGTACACGGATCAATCGCGGTGCGCTGGGTCAGCTAGATACGTGCATCCTGGACCTGGGCTGGGCCAGCACTGGCGCGCTAACACGAGCGCACGCCCGCACACTGCAGTACCGGAGTGCCGGCAACGTCGTATAGTACTGCGCACCGCTTCATTTATCCCCCGCGGCCGGCTGCACAGCAGCAGACTCCTTTTTTTTTTCTTCTTCTTCAGAGGATCCCGCAAAATATCGCCAAAATGAAGACGCCTGATCTCTTTGAAAAGGATTGCAGGAGGCGCTGCCACTCTGGCAGGTAGATCTGGTGGAGCCCGCCCGCCCGCAAATCTGGGGCCACCGGCGACAGAGTTCACGCTAGTACTGTAGACCGGGGCAGGCAGGCAGGCAGGCGGCAGGACAAGGCGAACATTACAAAGCCACCGCGCCCCACAGTAGTAGTGGTGGAGTACCCGTGCCTGCCCGCAGATCCCCGGATCCTCCTCGGGGATCCGGCGACCCGGACGCGCCAACCGACCGCCACTCGTACGTACGCTGGTCGCGGGGCGGATCTCTCCCACACCGACGCCGCGTCGTACTCGTACCGCAGGATCCCGGGGAGTCAATGCCCCACCCCCCTCCGTTTTCGGCGCTTCAATGCGCGCGCGGGCGTGAGGGCCTAGCTACTAGCCTGGGACTCGGGAGGATCGGATCGGATCGGATCGGACGGACGGCAGGGCTACGGGGGGGATCCGGCGCCGCTCCTCGCGGTCGGGTCGTGGAACGCACGGCCGGCGCGGCGCGACGTACGCGTACGTGGCCCGAGGTTGATGCGATCCCGGGAGGGGGGAGAGCCGTGCGTGCTTTTGTGCTTCGGATCGGGGCGACTGGTGAAACTGAAACCCACGCGCGCGGGGAGAGCCGGACGGACAGGCTGGTCAAGGGGCCGGCCGCGGTACGGCGGGGTGCCTTCTTTTTCATGGCAGCAGCGGCGGCAGCACGGGGCACTCCTATCCGGACGACGCACGGCGCGCTACTTCGCCTTCGTCGGGTCTAAACGACGCTGTACGAGCAATGCCAGTAGAAGACTAGTATCTCGGAGTAGAAAATCGCCTGTCCCTTGTTTGACGTGTTTTTCCTCATTTCTGGAAGGCCGGGATGAGTAGCGCGAGAGTCGCGACGACCAGCAAGGACACCCACCATACCAGGCCAACCTGGGACTGAGCCCCGTCCCCGTGACGTGAGAGAGAAAAGAAAGAAACCTCGGCAGCGGTGGGGTTGGGTGGGTGTCGCTGCGCTGGCCGCTGGTGGGGTGGTGGGTCTAGCGAGACGGCGATGAGATGAGCGAATCCACGAGACACAAAAGACCCGTCGAGCAGAGGACGCGTGGCCTCTGCCCTGCTCTGCTCTGCTCGGACCACGACCACGACCATCCATCCACTCCGTTCCATCGAGGATCTTGCCGAGATCTGCCCGTGTTTATTAAGCCCCACCCCCGATACACACCCGATCGATCGCCCGTCCCCCACACAGATTTGGGTTTTGTCCGCTCCAGATCCTCCCGTCCCGTCCTCACCAGAGTCTCCTGCGTGCTGCCGTCTCGCCGAGGCCGCGGGGAGGCGACGCGAGCAGTTAGTCTGTCCCCGCCTGGACTGACTCCGACCGCTACTCGTAAGCACGGCTCATTAAGATTTGTTTGACGTCGTATTAGGGGCCTCCGCATGGCATGGAACACACCAAGCTGAGGAGACCTGCCGGCTCGGGTCCCTGCGCTGCGCCGCGCGTACTACCAGCAGTAGTAGTACACATCGTTGCTATCATCGGATCTCTCGCCCGGTCACCCCCCCTCTGTAGATACGGCAGGTCCTGGTCATGCGATGCGTATCAGGAGTACGCGTCCACTTCCTTCCACAGAGGTCCACTCTCTATCTGTTTGCGCCAGTGGACGAAGCAGGGGGAGAGTACGTGGAACACTGCACATACACCCAGCCCGTCAGTTTGGGTTTGGGAGGCGTGTGACCCATGCATCCCTGCTGCATCACTATGCTCTGTGCTGCCGATGCTGCTACATAGATAGAACGTTACGTACATACATATCCCTCGTTTCTCTTTTCATTTAACCTGTCGAGCACCAAAATGAGGTGCGGACGGTCCGCGGTCCGGACGGTCCGCGCCTGTGGGCCGGACGGTCCGCGCACGCGCAGAATAGATTAGGGTTCCGAGTTTTGTGCTATGTTTGTTAGCTATATCCGCGGAATTAGCTCGGAATCCGGTCGTGTAAAGGGTCCAGCCCCCCTCCTCTATAAAAAGAGAGGCCTACGGCCGATTTGTAATCAACAATCGAATCAATACAACTTCTATTCGCATTTATTTCCAGTACAATTAGGAGTAGTTCTAGTATAGTTCTAGTTTAGCCTCTCGATCCCCAAATTCTCCGCCTCTCCTCGACTCTACGTCGATTAGAGGAGTCTAGGTCGGCCGGCCCGAGCCTAGACGACCCCTAGGATCTCTCCTCCCCGACGGGGTCCCTCCCGGGAGCGAGATCCAGGTGCCGCCGGCGATCTTCCGCCGCCACTGCACACGCGCGGACCGTCCGGCCCCAGGGCGCGGACCGTCCGGACGTCAGGCAGGAAAACTTAGCCCCTGCGCCAGGTCGCGGACCGTCCGGCCCCAGGCCGCGGACCGTCCGCGCCTGACTAGAGAGCACCGCCGCCGGTTCTTCTTGAGTATTTGGCGCTCCGAAAAGGCGTCAACATACTTTTTGGCGACTCCGCTGGGGAAGACATATCTAAGCTTATCAAATCGGCCCTCAATGGCCGGTTCAAGGGATAGCTCTGATATTTCTCCAAGCAACATCATAGAGCCGACTTGGGAACCTTGCCGGCTGACGAGCAGCTCCAGTTTGAGGAGCACAAGGAGCGGATGATCCAGGAGGCGAAAGCAAAGTTCTTGGCCAACTTCAAAGTGGACAGGAACAACAAGGTCGTCCGACATCGGGCGACGGATCCGGCTTCGCTCCAACCCATGCCAGATATCCCCAATGTAAGTAATACCAACGATCTGCAATCTCTTAGAAATTATGTAGAAGATCAGCGTGAACAAATGCAGAACATCATAGGGGGTATGCAAAGCGATCTTAAGAGACTAGTACGTGCATTTGATAAATCTAGTACCGCAAATTTTCCTTCGCACGAGGTTGAGTTAGGAGATAACGTGTGTAACACATCGGCTACAGGTTGTCACGACCAGTCACAACCCCTTTATGGGATGCCGATGGACACATACCCTAATCAACCGCAAATCGGCAGCAAACCAGTCGATCTGCACATGCCCGGACCGTCCGCACGTGAGCGCGGACCGTCCGGGCCAGCAACAGTCGGGCCTATTTTTAATGAGTTACCTAGATATGCGCCCGAGCCACCACACACGGCACAGAACCTAAACTACCCAGTCGGACCGTCCGCGTACAACAACGGACGGTCCGCACATAATCACGGACGGTCCGGGCCAATGTCCGGGCAGTCCGCACATGACCTTTTTGAGGAGGATTGTTACCGGAATCCTCACCCGTCCCAGCAGCACTTCCCATCGCACTATACAATGCATCAACCCATTAATTCAAGGTCCAGAGCCCAGGAAAGCTTTCCGGCCCCACCCAGGAGGCCGGAAAGAAACGATCAAACCTATGACCCATATAGGGCAAATGAAAATGCACCACGTAACTCAAACCAATGGGGGGAAAGACAGCATGCTAATATTCAGCCAACCCCACCTATGTTTGACCAGAGAGCCGGTGGTCTCGCACCGGCTGCCATTGATATAGTAAGGGAAGAGATAGCCGGGGCGTTCCGAGATAAGCTCGGAGTAAGCATGGTCCCTGGGGGGCAATCATATCGGAAACCTTATGACAGCCGATTTGATCACCACCCATACCCACAGGGAACCAGGATACCCGAATTCGCAAAATTTTCGGGTGATCAAGGGAAAAACACACGCGAACATATAGGCCAGTTCTTAGCACAATTGGGAGAATTGGCCGACACAGAGGCATTTCGCGTACGTTTATTTTCATTATCGCTAACAGGAACCGCGTTTGCATGGTATGCCACTTTACCTCCTAATTCCATTTCATCATGGGGGGATCTAGAACAAAAATTTCATGATCATTTTTTCTCCGGTGACTATGAGTTGGATTTGGTAGATTTAGTGTCGTTGCGACAGACAAAAGATGAATCGGTTAATGATTACATCCGGAGATTCCGAGACACGAGAAACCGATGCTTTCAAATTCATTTAGCAGAGAAACAGCTAGTAGGATTAGCCTTTAATGGTCTGCGATATTATTTAAAAGAAAGATTAGAAGGCATCCAATTCTTTACACTAGCACAATTACACCAGATAGCTTTGGCTTGTGAAAGCCGAAGCAAAGAAACTGCTAAAACAATTCGTCACAACGTACATGTAGTAGAATGCGACCAAAGTAGCTCAGAAGACGAATCAACAGAGGTGTATGCTGCTGAAATGGTTTGGCCAAAGCAGGCCAAATCTTCGGCTTGTGCCTCCTTACAGCCGGTTCAAAAGAAACGGCAAGAGGAGGTTAAATTTACATTTAATGTTGGTAAGTGTGATAGAATATTTGATGAATTACTTAAGAATGGCAACATTAAAATAAATCACACTGTTCCATCCGCCGACGAGCTAAAACGTCGTGCATATTGCAAGTGGCATAACTCATTTTCTCATGCCACTAATGATTGTAATGTATTTCGACGACAGATTCAATCGGCCATTAACGAAGGACGATTGAAATTTCAGGAAATGCAGGTGGATACAGAGCCCTTTCCGATGAACATGATTGACTTCGAGGGCAAGAAAGTCCTGATTCGGCCAAATACAGCTGATAAAGGCAAAGGCAAGGAAATAATCATCGGCAATGCTAAAAAGGCCGATGGGGATTGTAAAGCCTCTTGCAGGAAAGTGGTTGCCGAGAAGACTCCCGATGGAGGGGAGACCCTGAAGGTGACCATCACAGCCTCTAGCATTGGGGGGCAAGCGCAGTCGGGAAGACAGTTGCAGGAACCCGTGCTGCGCATCACGGATAGTCCGCCGTCCAGACGCGGACGGTCCGACGCTTCGCCGGACGGTCCAGAGGACTCTGGCGGACGGTCCGGCCGTGCTCAGGACCCCCAGCGACCACGTACCTTCAAACCACGACGACCCGAGATATGTACGTGGAAAACCAATACATTTAAAGCAGCTGGTCGGCTGATCAAGCCTGGCCCGACTTTCGATCAATTGTTGTCTAAATACGTGAAAAAGAAGGCCGGCCCTAGTGACCGGCCACCAAAGCGACCCCGCTCACCCATTCATGAGCAACGTCAGGTCAGGCCGATTGGATCACCTCACCAATCGGATGAAATGAAAGGTCCTATTGTACAATTGAGACCTAACATGCCAACATGGACACCTCCACCTCCATATCCACCTATGCCATATCCATACACATATTTACCTCCGCCATATGTCCCAAATCAAATGTGGGGCATGCCACCATATCCATTTGGGATGCCACAGTACCCCGCCTGGGGGGCACCCCAAACATCTGTTTTTGACAGGTTGACGCCACCAGTACAAGACCGATTGAGCATTGCTCAATCCGGTCACCAGGCACAAACCCAACAGGATTGCCGGACTACTCGGGCTTCCAGGCCGACCAATCCGGCAGGGGGGCATATGCCTGCAGCAACTCAAAAAACAACAAAAAAGGACATCATCAAAATAGGCACTGCAGATGTTGTCATACAAGAAGATAATAAAGGGCCGATGATTTTCGGCGAATCGACCAACACGATCGAAAAGGATACGGCTACCATCAAAACAGCCGATCCAAAATACTCCATGCCTCGATGGTGTCCAGCGGGATTGACACGATCCCAAAAGAGAAAATTACAACGCCTAAGAGCAAAGGAGAGCCAGGAGAAGGAGGCGGAAAAGACATTTAATGACACACATCCACTATACCCGCCACCGCAAAAGAAATGGAGACCGAAGGCCGTTGAGAAAAAACAAACGGCCACAGAAATAGAAAGTCAATCTGCACCAGGCGCGGACCGTCCGGCCTCTGCGCGCGGACCGTCCGCCGTTCACCAGGAAGTCTCTGGACAACCTGTACCAAGCGCGGACCGTCCGGCCCCCGCACGCGGACCGTCCGCCGTTCACCAGGAAGCCTCCAACGACACAACAACATCAATGGAAGAGGACGACTTGCTGGGAGAAGACCTAGTCGACTACGAGGCTTCTCCAGAACGCCCAGGTATGGATGTAAATATTATTACATTTTCTGCCGATTGTACTATCATCGGCGACGATAAACCTGTTGTTGCCCAGTTTGATTTTGGTCCTAAAGAAGCCGCCTTTACTAAACCAAAGGAATCGGTAAATCATTTAAAGCCGCTCTTCGTGCGCGGTCACATTGATGGAATACCGATTGCTAAGATGTTGGTAGACGGAGGGGCGGCTGTAAATCTAATGCCTTATTCATTATACAGAAAATTAGGAAAACAAGATGACGAACTTGTCAAGACCAACATGACCCTCAGCGGTGTTGGAACTGATAGTTCGATCAAAGCCAGGGGAGTCACGTCCGTTGAATTAACCATCGGGACTAAGACCCTTGCTGCTGCATTCTTCGTCGCTGATGTAGAAGGAAATTACAGTTTAATTCTAGGCAGAGATTGGATTCACGCCAATCAATGTATACCTTCTACACACTACTACAAATCGTGTTATATGAGACGGTTAATTTATAGTTATTAAGACGCTTATGATGTGTCCAAATTTGATGGAGTCGCAAAAGATGTTCCGTTTTTAAGATGGTTATAAACCATCTTAAAAGATATTAAATAAGACATTTTTTAATTTATAACCGTTTAAAAAAGGAATTTGTTACGTCATTTTGTCCAATAAACCGTCTTACATTAGGTTTTGTTTAAGACACTTCTTCGAAAGAACTGTAAAAAATACAAACATTATAAGTCACAAAGTATTTATCAAACTGACTAGAATAGCCTATAATAATAGACACTCGCAACAGAAAAACCATCTTATTTAGGAGACTGATATTGGACGTTTTAAAAACTGTCTTATTTAGGAGACTGGTATCAGACGTTTTGAGAAATGTCTTATTAAGATTTGAAACGACTTACTTGGCAGTATATTCTTCGGTTACCACATTATAATAATTTAAAAGAGAAAAATACATACACATATATTTAATAACACTATAATTAATATATTATAGATAAATAACATTCAATATCTCATAAATAAGCATTGTCAAATAACTCATACATAAGTGTACTCTAAATTTAAACTTGCTCATCAACTGTTTGTGCTAACATTGAGCCTAACTAAGTATATAGCTTGGTGAAGTCCATGAAAGGGCAAATACAACTTGATGAAGTCCATGATCTTGTTGGTCTCTAGATCGATCTTGATGGTGTCGTTGACCTTGATGAGAGGGTCGGGGTAGCGGATGGTGCGGTCGTCGTAGGTGCTCAGATAGGGGATGCCTTTCTGGCTAAACTGAACAGACCTCACCTTGCAGAGCTTGAACTGCACACAAACCAATAGAAAAACAGTGAGCATTTCACAGGCGTACTATGAAAGGGCATGGGAATTTCCAGCGATGTAAATGGATAGATAGACAGAGCAACATCTATTAATAGTCCTAACGATTGTAGCACATGACATTTAATAGAGATCTGTCCAAACAGATAAAAAAGATAAACATAAATTCAAATATAATATAATATAATATAATATAATATAACTATTTTCAAGGCCAAGTACAAGGCAATATAGGCAGTAAGTGTTATTTGTGGGGAAAAGAGGAAAAGGGAAATTAGTCAACTAGATCCTGTTTACAGTAAACCTATGAAATGTTGTGTACACACCCTGTTAATGGACTGAATCAATCCAAATATTGCAGGGAAAAAGAGTTCATTACAAATATGCATATATGATAACCTCTTGTAAGCTAAAAGAATGAACCTGAGATACCAAAGAATACGGTAGCTTAGTAAAGAGTGAGAAAACAAGAAAATTGTGATGCAAAGATGAATACATCAATCATAACAAGATAGTACCAAATCTGAAAGATGGAAAAAGAAGGCACTAAGTTAGTGATGCAATGGTAGTTAATCATTTTTACCCACAAATAATCTTGGGTGAGAAAGCAACTCACCTCCTCAAGCAAAGGAGCTCGCTGGCTCTCCGGTTTGTGGTCATATCGCCGTAAAAGCTGAAGGCACGTTTCGGAGATAAGCTTAGTTGACATGTAATGCTCCCATAGAATATCTCGCTTCAGAACCTTGACATACAAAATCACAATACATAAATTAATTAAAAGGAATCAGACTTTTCCTTCCTGCTAATGTAATGCAACAAAAACTCCACAATCCATTGATGCGTGCGAAATTAATGAGAAAACTGACACCAACCCTACAAAGTGGCTTTTGGAAGAGAAATTTGAGCTACCTGGCTAGGCTCATTCACCAATACTGGCTGGAATCTGTGAGCCAAAGCCTTATCCTTCTCAAAATGCACTGTGAGCAAAGACAAAAATAACCACAGGGAAAGAAAACAAATCTCAGGCAGCTGGGTGGCTCATGAAACACTTAATATTCTATCACAGATTGGAAAACCTGTTTTACCTCAAGCAGAAGTGGCTTTCATAAAACCAAATCTCATTCAAGTGACAAAGCATACATTACAGTGTAACAAGAGCAGGGCAGGGTAAGTATCTCATGTATACAGGTAAAATGCGGCAGATACAAATGACTCATACATCACCTTACTGCCTGGTGTCTGCTGGCCTGCTGTAAATAGAACATGCTCTGCCTAGCTGAAAATAGAACATACATGGTACAGTTTAAAGCCATAATGACTAGCAAGAATTTTAATAGCATATCTGGATGGCTTCATTGTGTCCAACAGAACCATGTAAAGTAACTGGGACCATCTCCTGCAATGAATGGAGATGTAACTGGGACCATAACATTAGGAGATGGCAAAAGAAGTGGTTTCAGGAGAAAATAACCTGAAAGAGCATCTTGACTGTCAAGGTCGTGTCACTGCACATTAAACAAAATTTGCTAAATGGACTGTATTATATAAATAAAATGAAGTGAGTATAGGTTAATTCAACAAAAGATACTGCAGTGTTGATTAAATAAGCCTACTAGTCACCCTTCACTCATCGCTTGCACTGTTTACATAATATAGTTTAAAACAGAAGATAGGAGATGAATAAGGTGCTGTGCTGATGATAGCTCGTAAGCCACAAAGAGAAAGACACCTGAGCACTTGAATGGTCAACTGCTGCTATGTGACTACTGGTCATGTAAGTTCTTAGTAAGCTATAGGACTCAGTTTGTGTACTTCTAAACTATGGTCTTGAGCAAAGCAATTGCCATCACTTAAAGAAGAGTAACACAAAAATTTAAAAAGAAAAACTATTACTCATAGAAAAAAGGAGCATACCTCTTCCCTGTTTCCCCAGCCATCATAGGCTACATAGTATCCATTTTGTGCTATAGCTCCAACTGTTGCTTTATACCTAGCATTTTAGCCAATCAAACATGTTGTAATGAAAAGAAGTGAAAAATATTAAAGCTAAGATTATCTAGACACAAACAATGATAGGTATATCAAAGAGAAGCTCACACATTCTCCATCTTCACTCCACCCAGCTTGAACTCTCATACCAACGACAAACCTATGGGAATGTGAAAGATCATCCACTCCCTGCCACAAGACTGTCAGAGTAGAGTAGGTAAGCAAGCCATTATGTCTTAATATAAGCAATGTAAATTGTAATTAGTCAGGACAATCCCTTTTATCAATGGAACAATTGCCATGTATTTATCGCTTATTCAGAATTCTAGCTAAGAAAAGAACTCATCTAACGAGTAACGAAGAATAAAGCTACCTCAGACTGGACTCTAGCTGAATAACCTAGTGGTGATAGACCTACAACATTCTCGACACTCTCGGTTTGCTTTGCAATTGTCAAAATATCTTGGGCTAACGCTATGACTTGCAATAATCACAAAAAATGATGATAAGCATTATAAACACAAGTAACCTCCTAGTTTAGTGCATTAAATTTTGCTATCATCGTCTTCATGTTAATGTGTCATAGTTTTAACATTTGTCAGATCAGAGAGCACTGGGCATGTCTATGCGTGTTGAAAGGGCATCACTTGAACAGGTATTACATTTGAGCCTCACATTGGATCTGCAGTTGAAAGTCAGCAATTATATTCTCGTTATATTTACTTATTTAGTAGCAGACCCAACTTGTCATACATTGGCTCCTTTGGCACAACTTCTGCTTGTGCGGAATCCAGCTTATAGGAATAACTGGTGAGAAGCAGAAGTTCAACTCCAGCCCTCATAAGCCGCTTTAGAATCTAGCTGTTTGGTGGCACTTTGCCTTTTCTTTTTCCTGTTAGATGATGAAGTAGAAACTATGGCAAAGAGGCACATCATCTCGTGACATTATGCTTAATTTCTTATTGAGTTTGCTAGTGAGAAGCCGCTTGGATAGTTAGGTTTGCCATCCTATTTTTAGCCAGCGGTCTTCCTTTCACCATGTGCTATTTGTTTTCACTCAGAATTTTCTGGTGGCTGCAGGTCCAGAAAAGGTTTGAGGCACTTAAGAAAAGGAAGGATCCAAGTGCCTTTACTGAAGAAGGTGAGAAAAACAAAATTCTTCATAGGGAGCATAATAAATTACTGGAAAATCATCCCCTCGTTTTTTTAAATGTTTACAGATTTGGATGAGAGAATAATGAAACAACAGCAAGAGGAGGAGGAACGGAAGCGGCAGCGCAAAGAAAAGAAGAAAGAGAAGAAAGTAAGCGCAGTCTTGCAACACAAATCCCCACCTGTATTTATTTTTCAACTGAAAATTATAACTGACAGTCCTGTGGGTTTTGAGAATCAGTAGAAGGCATACTCACTTGATATCAAATGGTTTCAGAGAGAACAGGCAACCCAACATGAACCTGAGGACGTTGATCCTGACATCGCTGCCATGATGGGTTTTGGTGGGTTTGGTTCCTCGAAGAAGTGACAGTTCTGTGTTGGCCGCATCCCTTTGGTGACCTTCTGCCCTGAAGATATTGCTCAACCCCATAAACACCTGTGCTATGAAAAATCGTTTTTGCCAGAATCCTGATAAGATTTGAACGAAGTGCACTGGATGCAAGGGTACTACGTTTTGACACTGGGATATTGAATTGCGTGTATGGGAGTTGATTATAAAAAGGAATATCTAAGGGTGTTTTGGATAAACCTGTTTATTTGCTACTTCTGGTATTCCTGCTTAGAAACAGCTGATGGTCGTGATTGTTTGTTGTGGGAATGCAGATGTGCGAAGTGGAACAAACCAAAAGAATTGTCGTCTCATTTTCTAGAGGAATAAACTTGTGTATTGCAGTTAACAGCTCCCTTGATTCTGAATCTTAATTTCCAGGAATAATATAAATGATAAACAAAAATTGTTTGTTTATGCTCAACTCTGCACTAATGGGTAGGCAACATATGCATGATAAACGTGCGTCTAGGCTAGGAAGCACTCCTCGCTCTATCCTTTGTTCACCTATCATCTCAGGCACCCCGCGATATTCTAATGTCGTTTTGTGAGTGAATTCACTTTTTTATTCAAATGGCAGAAATCGAGTGGTAACCAAATTTGCTATCAACTAATAGCCAGTGTTACTTTGAGTCCAGGAAGTTTATCACACAAATTATCACAAAGTAAGCATCAGTGTGGATTCTTTTGATGGAAAAAAAACTTTAGTGGCGACATGCAACGTGTTCATTCCGTCGAACAAAAGTACTGAACGCAACTTTTTTCAGCAGGGAAGTCTTCATGGCTGAACCAACAAAATCGATCAGTGTCAAGAATCCATGCATGCATCACGCTTATAGCTACTTGTTGCCTTAATTTGGTTGCCCAGTTTTGCGCATCAAGTTCATATGGTAGGCAAACCATCGCACTGCACGCGTGCGAGGTGTGCGAATGAAGCTCACGCGCGTGCTTCGTTGGGAAACTTCCCTGCGGAGTCAGCTAGCCTAAACAATCTAGTAGTATTAAATATGCACCAGTATTTCAAGATCCAACTTAGATCAGCAGCACCAACAATGAAATCGGTAGGGAATATAATCTCGCTGAATTTAACCACATACTGAAGGAAGCAGTAAAAATAGAATGATGCTCAACTACTGTGTTTTGTAGAGGAAACTTAGGTTGGATGAAACCAACACACAATTTTGTTGATCTCAAGTCAGACTAAGACTAACCTTACCTACTTTCTATTGCTGATTAAAACACCATAAGTCCCTAACTGACAGCAGCTTTATGCAATTCTCCATGTCAATATAAAAAATAGAGCAAATCTAATTTATGGAGAATTAATCTAGTCCTCAACCTAATATTAATCAAAATCAGAACACTACAGGGTTAAAGGTAGCTGAGAGTACAGTGACAAGTACCAAACACTCTAAATGGTAGGGTTAAAGATAGCTATAGCACCACAGATGACAAGTATATGGATCTTACACACTGCTAATTAATCTAGGACAGAGTACGTGGATCCTACACATTGGTGTCACAGACATAGGTGGTCTATAGCACAGAGCGATGGAGCTCCCAGTCCCAAACCCAAAGGAAGCTGGCGCGATTCCCTCACACGGCAGACACAATATCTACAGGCGGTACAAGCGTACACCCCTACAGAGAGAGAAACACCGGCATTAGAGGAGAGAGCGTGAGGATCAGATAGGCATTACCAGCAGAGGAAGAGGAGGAGACGCAGAGGCGACAATCGAATCTAGGAGGCCACCACGGCGGAACCCCGGCGTCCTTCGGTCCATCGTCTTGGGCGACAACTATAGGTGGACCTCCGCCGTGGGTGCATGTGGTGTGCCGGTGAATCGGCGGTGGTCCTCCGGCGTGGCAGATCGGCGGCTGGGCGAGGGCGACCACCATATGACGGCTTGGCGGTAGATCGACTATGCTCCTCCAACTTGGCCATGAGCACTAGGCAGTGAGCCTCTGTCGTGGGTGCCTGTGCGGTGGCTCGTTGCCGTGTAACCACGGCCGTCTCCGTGGATGGTGGTTCCTACGATGCTAGGATTGGGGAATGGATACTGGGGAAGCAGGAGACTCATCAGGGCTGGCGGCTGCGAGTCTGCGAGGGGAACAGGAGCAGGTGATTCAGGTTAGGTCACCGCTACAGTCAGGGAGGAAGATCGAGCCTGTGTTCTAATATTATAAATGTTATTGTACTAGCAACACATATTTTTGTCGCGTCCTAATTAATCAATACATTCCCATAGCAACACATATTAAGTGTTGTCGCATCCTATTTAAACAATGGATGGTGCTTGTAACATATATTAAATGTTGCCACCACTCTAATAACTTAACAGATGATGCTTGCAACGCATATGAAGCGGTGCCCGCTAATTTCTTACAACACATAAAACCATGTGTTGTTGTGGATGCATTGCTATAGGGGAGTTTGTGTTGTAGTGGTCGAGCATCTCGCGTGAGCACTTCCTCGCGAGCGGTGGCCTCGGTGACGCAGAAACCTCGACGACGCGGCACTCTGGCTCCTCGTGAGCAATGGCCGCCGCACAGCGACGAGGAGGACCCATTCGGCGACTGGGCGCTAGCGCGAAGCTGAAGGCGCTGAAGAGGAGGGGACATGGATTAGGATTTCTCTGGACGGAGGTGCGATCAACTTTGGAAACCAAATCCCCTTGTATCCATCCCCTCATGTCCCAGGGTGAGTAATCCTTGGATACATTTGAATAAGATATTTAGTCAGGGCTAGTTTGGCAACCGCATTTTTCCATGGGATTTTTAATTTCACAAGGGAAAATGAACTAATTTTCTTTGGGAGAACGAAAAACCCTTGGGAAAATGTGGTTCCCAAACTAGCCCTTATATGTAGGATTTTCCCTCCCTAGATTTAGCTCCCCTCTCTCCTAAACTAGGCTCTAGGAGCAGCGAGCGGCGAGGCCGAGGGGCACCCACGCCCAGCGTGGACAACAGGTTGATTTCTCAAATAACAAAGGGCCTTTTATAAGATCATGGACGTAGACACATGTCCAGCTATGGAGGCATTATGCAAGCCGCGAAATGCAGGGTGTGAGCCCGTAGGGATTGCAGTTTTAAGAAAGTATACTAGCCGAATTCATTATTTACTATATTTTTTCATAGTATGTTTTATCAAAAAATATCATATAAAGATGGTTTTATATTTAGAAGTGTCTAGTACACTCACTAACATCTAAGACAGTTGTTATAGTCTAGACGACTCTAATAATATCTTTATTTGAGATGGTTTCATATATAAAAGTGTATATTATACTAACCACAATCTAAGGCAATTCTTGCATTCTTAATGACTCAAAAGATATATTTATTTAAGACTTTTTTCAATAATAATATGTCTTAAATCAATATAAGACATTTCTTACGATGTAACTGTCTCAAAATACTTCTTTATTAAAGACATATCTCAAACAAACTGTCTTATCTTACTCATCACTATATGATAAAAGACGCTTCTATAAAATGCACTGATATCCATCTTAAAATGTGCGTCTTAAATAAGCATATCTCTAGTAGTGACATTACATCAAATGCTAATACAATGGGTAGGCGATGACATAGAACAAGTACATGCTGATGTATCGGCCTGCATCGCTGTGGCCGATGCCCCTGTACTCTGGACTTATGAGACTGCTACATGTCTCACAGGAGTAGATTTTTCTGATTACCAATTCATAAGTATAGATAAGAAAGGTTTCATTCCTGTAATGCTAGAGCCGATGGAGAATCGGCTAAATCCTAAATAAAGTTTAAATGATGAATACACACAAAACTCATGAGTCTCTGGCCACGGACAGTTCGGCTTCCAAGGCCGGACGGTCTGGTCTTTCACAAAAGGGTTCGGACTTTAAGACCGAACATACATCATAGCAAAAGGACAGTATTACGGATGATCCGGTCCCCGAGACCGGAGAGTCCGCCGTCACACAAAGATCTTCTAATTCCTCTGTGGGAAACATAATAGAGGAATTCAGAGATCTTGATAAACTAGGACAGGGGTTTACATCGGCCGATCCTTTGGAGGAGATTGACATAGGAGATGGTAAAACTCCAAGGCCGACTTTTGTAAATAAGACCCTGGAGACCGATCCTAGAGATGAGATGATCGGTCTATTGAAGGAATATTCAGATTGCTTTGCTTGGAATTATACTGAAATGCCTGGATTAAGCCGAGAGATCGTAGAGCATCGGCTGCCTATTAAATCTGGTTTCAGACCTTTCAAGCAAAGAGCTAGAACATTTCGTCCAGATCTTCTCCCACGTATCAAGGACGAAATCCACCGGCTGCTAGAAGCTGATTTTATCAGACCTTGCAGATACGCAGAATGGGTCTCCAATATTGTGCCGGTGGAGAAGAAGGAGTCAGGTAAACTTAGAGTATGCATTGATTTTCGCAATTTAAATAGAGCAACTCCTAAAGACGAATATCCCATGCCCATAGCCGACACATTAATCAATAATGCATCAGGAAATAGAATTATTAGCTTTCTTGATGGTAATGCCGGATATAATCAGATTTTCATGGCCGAAGAAGATGCGTCTAAAACGGCCTTTATATGTCCAGGCTTCATTGGTTTATTTGAGTGGGTTATCATGACATTTGGTCTGAAAAATGCTGGTGCTACTTATCAGAGGGCTATGAATTTGATCTTCCATGAATTGTTAGGAAACACTGTGGAAGTTTACATTGATGATATTGTAGTCAAATCGGCTGAGTTTAGTTCTCATATAGCTGATTTGCGCAAAGCCTTTGATAAAATGCGTCAGTATGGTTTGAAAATGAACCCACGTAAATGTGCTTTTGGAGTGTCGGCTGGTAAGTTTTTAGGATTTGTCATACATGAACATGGTATAGAAATAGACCCTGACCGAATCAAGTCTATTCGGAATGTGGGACCTCCGACCTGTAAGGTCGAGGTACAGAGGTTTCTCGGCAAGGTGAATTATTTACGAAGGTTTATTTCTAACCTAGCCGGGAAGATTGATGCGTTCACCCCTATTCTTCGGCTTAAGAATGATGCCGAATTCGCTTGGGGGGCAGAACAACAAGAAGCATTTGATCTCATCAAAAAATACTTATCTTCGGCTCCTGTATTAAAAGCACCACGAGCAGGAGTACCATTCCGATTATACATTGCAGCTGAGGATAAGGTCATTGGGGCTGTTCTGACACAAGAAACCGAGGGGAAGGAGCATGTGGTGACATATCTAAGCCGAAGGTTGGTGGATGCTGAAACAAGGTACACTTTTATTGAAAAGTTATGCTTATGCTTGTTTTTTGCATGCACCAAATGTAGATGTTATTTATTGTCTAGTCATTGCACTATTTCTGGTCAAGCCGATGTGATTAAATACATGTTGCATAACCCAATTATGAGTGGTAGAATTGGTAAGTGGGCTTATGCACTCGTAGAATATGACTTGGCCTATGAACCATTGAAATCTATGAAGGGCCAAGTCATAGCGGATTTCATTGTAGAACATCGGGTTAATGATATTCATGAACTAGACATGTCATACCTCACTATTACTCCTTGGACTTTATATTTTGATGGATCGGTTTGCAATGAAGGGCAAGGAATCGGCATTGTGCTTGTTTCACCAAGTAATGTCTCCTTTGACTTCTCTAGCCGATTGAAAACTTATTGCACTAATAATCAAGCTAAATATGAGGCCCTCCTATTCGGCTTAGAACTTTTAAATGGTATGGGAGTAAAACATGTGAAGGTATTTGGTGATTCTCAGCTGATAGTCCAACAAGTATTAGAAGAATATCAATGTTTTGATGGTACTCTAAATAGTTACCTTGAGAAATGTTGGAGCATAATTCATTCTTTTGACGAATTCAGTATTCGGCATATCTCTAGAGTTGAGAATCATAGAGCTAACGATTTGGCACAAGATGCATCAGGTTATCGGATAAAGAGAGGAAAGTTTCACAAAACTGAAAATCTGATAACCGGTGCAAAGCCAAAATCCCAGGTCGCAGACCGTCCGCGTGATGACGCCGGACCGTCCGGGGTTACCAGAAATGTTCTTTTGATCAATTCGGCCGACAATGAGGCCGATGCAAGTGATTGGAGGACACCTATACTTAATTATCTACGAAATCCCAATATAAGGACAGATAAGAACATTCGGCGAACAGCTTTCAAGTATGTTTTGATGAGTGATGAACTTTACCGCCGAACAGTCAATGATATCCTGCTTAAGTGCTTGGGCCCAGATGATGCTATATTAGCCATGGCCGAAGTACATGAAGGAATTTGTGGTACTCATCAATCAGCTCCAAAGATGAAGTGGTTGTTGCGAAGGTCTGGTTTTTATTGGCCTAGTATGATAGCTGATTGTTTCAAGTACTACAAGGGTTGCCAAGTGTGTCAAAAATTCGGCGACCTACAGTTAGTCCCTGCAGCCGAATTACATCCTATCATCAAGCCTTGGCCGTTCAGAGGATGGGGATTAGACTTTATTGGAGAAATTCATCCTTCATCCTCAAAGGGGCATCGGTTTGTGTTAGTTGCCACTGACTACTTCACCAAATGGACTGAAGCCGTTGCTCTAAAGAACATGACACACAAGGAGGTAATTGAGTTTATAACTGAGCATATTATTCATAGATTCGGCATTCCCCAGACCTTAACTACAGATCAAGGTACTTCTTTCATGTCAAAGGAGGTACGTGAATTTGCTGAATTATACAGAATTAAGCTGCTTAATTCATCTCCATATTATGCTCAGGCCAATGGACAGGCCGAGTCTAGTAATAGGACATTGATTAATTTGATAAAAAAGAAGATATCTGATAATCCTAAACATTGGCATAAGATTTTGTCTGAAGCTTTATGGGCTCATAGGATATCTAAACATAGGTCTACTCAAGTGTCTCCTTTTGAGCTTGTCTATGGTCAGGAAGCAGTGTTGCCTGTGGAGATAAGTTTGAATGCTGTCAGGTTCGCCAGACAAAATGATTTAAATGCTACTGATTATTATAATTCAATGATGGATAATATTGATGAGGTGACCGACAAGAGGATGATAGCTTTGGGAGCAATAGAAAAGGACAAGATCATGGTAGCCAGGGCCTACAACAAGAAGGTCAAAGCAAAATCATTTCAAGTAGGGGACCTGGTGTGGAAGACTATTCTGCCTCTAAGGAATAAGGACCGGAAGTTCGGGAAATGGTCGCCAAGCTGGGAGGGTCCTTATAAAGTAAAACAAGTGATGTCTGGCAACGCCTATTTGCTACAAACATTACAAGGCAAGGATTTTTGCCTAAGGCTTTGAATGGGCGTTTCCTCAAATAGTATCATCCTAGTATGTGGCAAGATGCCTAAGAGAACCGATGTAATCTCATCGAGTTATTTGCTTTTGGTTTGCTCAGCTCCACCAAAAGGCAGGGGGGCATATGTTGAGCACCAAAATGAGGTGCGGACGGTCCGGCCCTGAGGCCGGACGGTCCGCGGTCCGGACGGTCCGCGCCTGTGGGCCGGACGGTCCGCGCACGCGCAGAATAGATTAGGGTTCCGAGTTTTGTGCTATGTTTGTTAGCTATATCCACGGAATTAGCTCGGAATCCGGTCGTGTAAAGGGTCCAGCCCCCCTCCTCTATAAAAAGAGAGGCCTACGGCCGATTTGTAATCAACAATCGAATCAATACAACTTCTATTCGCATTTATTTCCAGTACAATTAGGAGTAGTTCTAGTCTAGTTCTAGTTTAGCCTCTCGATCCCCAAATTCTCCGCCTCTCCTCGACTCTACGTCGATTAGAGGAGTCTAGGTCGGCCGGCCAGAGCCTAGACGACCCCTAGGATCTCTCCTCCCCGACGGGGTCCCTCCCAGGAGCGAGATCCAGGTGCCGCCGGCGATCTTCCGCCGCCACTGCACACGCGCGGACCGTCCGGACGTCAGGCAGGAAAACTTAGCCCCTGCGCCAGGTCGCGGACCGTCCGGCCCCAGGCCGCGGACCGTCCGCGCCTGACCAGAGAGCACCGCCGCCGGTTCTTCTTGACTATTTGGCGCTCCGAAAAGGCGTCAACATAACCCCACCCCGCGTACTCCTACCAGTTCAGCCGGACGGTACGCACGTAGTAGGCCATGGCCATGCCTCGCTGCCTCCCATCCCATGTTCTTCGTCGTCACCACCGGCGCTCGCTCGTCCAGTCGTCCCTTCCTTTGTAGTAGTAGCAGAGCAGTAAAGGCACGCGATATGGTGTGCTGTGCAAGCAACGACGACGACAGCGGGGGCATGCATGTGGTGGTGGTGGCCAGCGTATAATGGCCGTCCCGTCTAGATTCGCAGTCGCAGCCAGCCAAAGCCAACCGACCGGACCGGCGCGGCGGGTCAAAAGATCGGGCTGGAGCTGGAGGAGATCTGCGGCGGAGCTTTTCGCCCAGCCGTCCAGGTCAAAATGCCGAGAGAGATCTCTCAAAAGGCAAATCGGAGCGCCTTGATGCTGTTGCTGCGGTCTCTTCTCGCCCTTTACCTCCTGCTGTGCTGTACGTGCCTTTCCTCATTATGATGCCCTGATGCAGGCGCGACACGCATGCGCTATCTATGCTATGCATCGAACGCCTTTGGGGAGAACAATATCAACAGAAAGCTCTAATAAAGGACATCCTTTTTTTTCCTCTCTTTCGCGCACGTCACCCGCTCATGATACATATATGTATAGTGGGTTGCTTTTCGGGTATCCTTTCAAAACAAACAAACAAAACAAAATAGATGCGCTTCCAACTTTGGAGCAAAGGAGTAAACCTCTAGGATGTAAAAAAAAAACGGTTGGGTGCCTTCCCATTAGTTACTGAATTTTATAATCCAAGAATGTGAAAATAATTTTTTGAAGTTGTACTTCCATTGAGCTCTACAGTTTCAATTTCAAGCTCGTCTTCATCAAACTTCAAATACAAATGTAACCTCTCCCTCCAACCCCTAGAAACTATTGTTTAAATAATAACTATATTGTCAACTAGCTTACGCCACAGTTAAAAAGTAGCCTCTCTGAACGAAAATAATATTAATATAATTTGTACCAATAAATATCAATCTCTTGGAAAAATGGAATTCCCACACTAGCTATTATCTAAAAAAATACTACAATGGGACGATGTTGTAGGGTAAATTTATCCCGGCTCCAATGGTCCTCACTAGGCTCCTGACCCTGCGTACGCTGGTCCATATGCAGACGATCAGCAAAAATGTGCGCGCCGGCCGGACGTGCAATTTATCCGTCCATTATTTCCCGGCTTCATCACCTGGGCCGCGCGGCCGCGCCGGGGATCCTCTGCAGCGCGCTGCTGCGTCACTGTGTTCACGTCATGCGACATGCGTACCGTCGGCAGCCAGCTGCCCTCGATTCGCTATTCGCTAACGACGGGATCCCACTCCCACGCAAGCGTCCACGCGCTCGCAGCCAAAAAAAAAATATATGCACCGAGATCCTCCTCCTTCCGGGCGCCGCCGCCGCCATGGCTGGCCAGGGCCGGGCATAGGCAGGTGCGAGCAGTGCGCTCGCACAGGGCCTCCAAAAATTGAGGGCCCCAAAACTTAGCAGATGTATATATTTTAGTTTTATTATCTTCTACACATCTTAATATGTAGCACATATTTTCCTCCCTACCAGACCGCTGCGCTGAAGTGAAACTACCGAGCGCTGCACTAAAGAATAAATCTTCATAGAATCTTAACATATTTGTCTGCGTGAACGAAGTTCTCTAAATTAAAGCTACTAAATCCATATTTGTGTTCTACTATGATAAAAAACGTATTATTTAGCCACAATAGCACTCGAGAGTGAAGCTTCGGAGAAGATCGAACATAAACATATTGTACAACATTTTCTTTAAAACCCACCAAAAGAACGGTGTTATTCAAATAAAATAGAAATGTTTCTTTATATATTCTATTGCAATATATATTACTGTAAGTTGCAGATTGTTATTACCGATTTTTGATAAAAACATACATTACACTACTTTAGATTTGGCACAGGACCTCAAATTTCTCTAGCCCGGCCCTGTGGCTGGCGCTGCTCGTATCCCCGGAATTCAGTTCGCGTGTGGCCGGGCCCGCCGGGCGCCGGCCTTGGGAGGCCGCTCTGTGTTCCTGCCCCTGTGTACGTTGCGTTGGAAGATATAAAGAGACTGTTGTAGCTGTAACAAAAATACCGTACAAGAAATATAACCCGTTACGGTACGGATTAAAGCCAAACGAACATGTTGGTGACTGACGGCCGCGCAAGTACTATGTTTTAGCTGTGTATTATACTAGAAGTACCGTGCAACAGTGTCAGAGTTATACACACCCTAATTAGCAGAGCTAAAATTAAGCATCATTAATGGTAATGGCAAAACAATTATTAATATCATGGTGAAATTAGACCTCGAAAAACAAAAGCTATTGTAGTACTACAACAACAGGCAACATATTTATGACAATGATACTGCATGAGAGTACGTTTGAAACCCTAAACAGTTAGACCCTGCTAGCTACTTTCGTGCTCCAAAAAGATCCACGTCTTCGTGCATAGTATGTTTCGTATCAAAAACAGGCCTTAAATGAAGCCCCCCCAGGAATCGTGCTGTCGTCGTGAATACTCCTTTTCTTCGTGCCGTGTGGTGTAGGGTCCTTCCTTCATTAACTGAGACACGATCTCGTGCCATCAAATTTTGGTCGCGCTATTCATTTATATATACGTACGTAGTACATGTGTAGTATCGCATGCAAATCCGGTTCGGCTGCGCGCAGGACGCGGCGCACGTCAAGAGCCAAATGAATGCAGCAGAGGCAGACGCAGGCAGCAGTAGTCGACAGCAGATCTCGCAGTCGAACAACGCAGAGCCAAGAGGGAAGGCAGCCGCGCGCGCGGGGGATGGCAATAGAGATGGCAATGGGTACCTGCGACCCGATATCCGATGGGTATTTACTCCATTAGGGTATGTATGTGGACTAAATATTCTACCCGCGGGTCTGTTATTGGGCAAAAATCTTCACCTAATGGGTAAACGGGTATTAGAACGTTTTGCCTTCACCCATACCCGTTAACCCGTGGGTATAAAATACCCAATATAAAATTAGCCTAAGCATAAACTTTGACTTTAGTCATCCATCTTTTTTACTATTTAACAACCTTTTAGGCCATAATGTCATAGAAGGCTTAACGACAATTTAATGACCATGTAATGGAATATATAATGTGTTATGTAGTACTATCCTAGTGTTACTATTTTATCCAATTATCTTTGGTGCGTTGAATTGATGGTTATATGATGCTAGAAATTTTGTAATGTTATTTAGATGGATATACTTGACATTTGTATCATATAATATTTTGATAGATGTTTAGCTTTTGTGGGTACGAGTGACCCGATGGGTGACCCATACCCACATGGGTACGGGTATGGGGGTAAATCCATACCCGCCAGTGTATATGGGTGACCCGATTGAGTTATTTTTGTGTCGTGAGTATGAGTATGGGATAGTAATATCCAGTGGATATTTACTCATTGCCATCTCTAATTGGCAACAAGGGAAACGATCCAAAAAACGGCTGGCCTGCTATTGTGCTGCAGGATTCAGTTGCTGATGCATGTACGTATACCGTATCTCCGCTGCTAATGAACAACTGTTTTACCTTACGGTCGACGCATCAAGGACCAAGATCTATACTGTGTACAAGTAAGCGCCTATAGCACGAAATGCGTGTTACCGCGCTTCACCTATAGATGGCATTACATGCTAATGACATGCTGTCTACAAGTCGTACGTGTATGTGAAAAGATAGAGCGACATTATATGTGTGACCGTGACCGTCTTGATCAGAGGCGCACCTGATTACAGGCCATACTCTCTAAGGTCGTTGTGCCCTCAGGGCACGCTAGGGAGTGCCCAAGGGGTTCAGTTATTGACTCAAATTTATAGGGGCTCCTAGACTTGGCTGAGCTGTGTCGATCCACTATGTCAGTTTTCCTTTTGATGATAAAATCTTGGAAGATGTTTTGCCGGTACCCACAGCTGTAACCTTCTCAGTTCACTGACAATTCCTATTAGGGTAGATGTAATACATGAGAAAAGTGTGATATCACTACCGGAATCCGAGGATTTGCCGAGTGTCAGACTCTTTGCCGAGTGCCTTGTGATATCACTACCGGAATCCGAGGATTTGCCGAGTGTCGGACTCTTTGCCGAGTGCCTTTTGTCGGGCACTCGGCAAAGAGGGCTTTGCCGAGAGCCGCACTCGGCAAAGTTCGGCTCTCGATAACGAGCCTCTTTACCGAGTGTAGGACACTCGGCACAGGACCACACTCGGCAAAGAGGTGTTTGCCGAGTGTCAAACACTCGGCAAAGAAAGCGCTCGACAAAGGGCCGTCAGCGGCCGTCCTAATGCTGACGGTCGTCACTCTTTGCCGAGAGCCGAGGACTGGGCAAAGAAGGTTTTGCCGAGTGTCTTCTATAGACACTCGGCAAACCATATTTTTATTTTTTATATTTTGGCCACCAAACTTTTTGTGGTATGTTCCTACACTATGTAGACCTACATGTACCATTTTGGAACAATTATAACAGTGTTTGCAATAACTAGTAGATTTAGTTTGTTTATTTGAATTTTTCGGAAAATTCAGATTTGAACTGCAGGTCACTCGAAACTTGGAAAACCGTGCATGCAAAAATTATATCCATGCTATTTAGCACAAGTTACGACCGATTTCAGGAACGGACCAGAAACTTCGAGCACCATGCTCACTTAATATGGCCGTGAACTTGCCATCCAGGTGTTTAAAAATTGTATAAAACACAAACAAACTACGACAAGTAGCCAACGGATTTGCTTATAGGGTCAAGAAATATTCTGATTATGACATCAATGGATACCGTTTTCGCACAACAAACTACGACAAAAGTCGGCCCAATCGGAAAACAGCGTGTTCTGGAGTCTTTATGCCCGGCCTTGACAATGTCGATTATTTTGGACGAATCGAAGAAATATATGAGCTCAATTTTTATGGTTCCAAACCTCTTACTCTAGTGATATTCAAATGTCATTGGTTTGACCCTTAAGTGACGAGACAGACACATTCTAATCTTGGGATAGTCGAAATTCGACAAGATTCCACCTTACCAGGAGACGATGTCTATATCGTGGCCCAACAGGCCACACAAGTGTATTATCTCCCATATGTGTGCCAAACGAAAGAACATCTTAAGGGTTGGGATGTTGTGTATAAGGTATCGCCGCACGGGAGGTTACCTGTTCCTAATGATGAAGATTACAACTTAGACCCGGACACATATGATGGAGAATTCTTCCAAGAAGATGGGCTAGAAGGGCGATTTGAGATAGACTTAACCGAAGCTATCGGAATGGACGTAGATATTGAAATGGTTATTGATGAGGAGGATGATGAGGTGCAAAATGATAATGACTTAGTAATCCTTAAAGGCAATGACATTAATAACGAGGTTGCGTCTTCCGATGGTGTTGAGATTGAAATGGTTGATAGTGATGATGAGAGTTATGATCCGGCTAACCCCAACACATATGAAGATTATTTTTAATCGATGTAATGCTATATGACTTTTTACCTGGCACCTGTTTTTAAATACATATTTTTATATGTTCTTATTTGTTTACTCTTAATTACAGGTTTTTGGACAAATATGGTCGGCGGTAATTGGCTGAGGCCTCCGGCGGAGGCAAGCCGCCATTGCCGGCGAAGGCGGGTGCCTCCGCGCCTGGCAAGGCGCCGGAGGCGACGGTGGGCGCCGGAGGCCCCAAGCTGTCGAAGGTGGTGCCGTCCGCCAGCGGAGTGGCGGAGGCTGCGAAGGCGGCCCGATCGCTACCGCCGCCCGGCAAACGCGTTGCCGACTTCGGCACTGAGATTGATGTGGAGGATTATCTTGGGGGTGAGTCTATATGTATACACATTTTTTTTTAATCTGTTGATGCGTTGCAGGGTTGGACGAGGGCCCGCTCGCTCTAGTTGTGCCTGGCGCGGCGGTCGCGACGGCTGCGCCAGCGCCGAAGGCGGGGGTAGAGACCCTTGGTGCTGGAGGCGAGGTGACTGCCCTCGCGTTGGTCAGAGACGAGGCGGACGCGGCGACCCGCCGGCTGAAAGGAGCAATGGAGGCGCTGAGTCAGGTCTGCCGAGCTTTTTTTTTTTTAACACGGGCCTTATGTGTGTTCTGCAGGTGGCTGACTTCACCAGCCGTACTGCGTCGGGGGCCCTTACGGCGACGTTGTCTGCCGAGGTCGAGAGACTTCGGACGCAACACGCGGACGCTGTCCGTGAGAAGTCGGCCTCCGACAGCAAGTGCCGCAAGCTGGCGGAGAAGGTGGCCGCCCTTGAGAAGGAGAAGGCAGACCTCCGGCGCCAGCTGATGGAGGAGAGAAGGGAGGCCAACGAAGCCATCGCCAAGGAGCAGTCTGCGCAGGCGGAGGCCAGGCTGGCGCGGGCGGAGGGCAATGTCGCCAAGGAGCTCGCCGGGGAGCTGCAGCGGCGGCTTGCTGCCTTCGAGAGCCGCGCGGAGGGGGCCGAGGCCGCGGCGCGAGCGGAGGCCGAACGGACGCGCTCGCAGCTCATGACTTCATATCGCGAGCTGGGTGTGCGGACGAGCGACTTCGAGGTGCCGGAGCGAGAGGCCGGACTTCGCTGTCTGGAGTGGGTGCAGGAGGAACTGCAGGAGCTCCCCACTGTCTTGGCGGGGTTGATGTCGTTCACCTCCCTGGTCACCTGCGAGGCAGCGATGAACGCGCTCTCTCGCGAAGGCTGCCGGCACTTTGAGGCCCTCGACCAGGTGGATGAAGATTTTGGGCGAGATATCTTTGAGGTCGAAGACCCCGTGGTGAAGGAGTCCGGCGGGGCCCTCTATGACCGGATGTGGGGTTCATACGGTCGAGAGGTGGTCCGGGCGCGGGCCGAGGCTGCAAGGGCTCAGGTAACGTTGTCGTTTACTCGGTGCTTGCTGGATGCGGTTTGTGCGTGTGTTTGCTGAATTTTTGTACGTTTTGTCTTAGGCGGAGCGCGGCGAGCGGGTGGACGATTTTGGGGCGCTGAACAGCGCGCCGCCTGAGCCGGAGACCACCCCTGCGGAGGCCGCCACTGGAGTCGCCCCGGTGACCGCGGAAGATGCACCAGGCGCCCTTGTACCTGCTGCGGCCGGCGAAGGCCTACTCCCAAGGGTGGCCGAAGGCGCGTCTGATGCCCCCGCAGCTGCT
Source organism: Zea mays (assembly GCF_902167145.1). Lineage (NCBI taxonomy): Eukaryota > Viridiplantae > Streptophyta > Magnoliopsida > Poales > Poaceae > Zea > Zea mays. The sequence goes on from NC_050097.1 coordinate 49,194,718, forward strand.
GTGCCGGGCGCTGAAGATCCAGCGGAGACAACGGCGGAGGCGGCGGCGGAGGCTCCCGCAGCGGCAGGGCCTTCGCAGGTGGCGTAGGTGGTGTTTAGGGTTGAGGGATTTTTGGATGATGTACTGAATTTTGGTTGCTGCGCAGGTTCAAGATTTTGGGCCTGCGCACGCAACCGCTACTACTGGTTTTTTGGCGGCTTCGACCGCGGAAGGTGGAAATGAATGTGGTGGGTCTGTTTCTGAGTTTTTTGATTTTACTGACTCTGGGAGCTCGGCTGAATGGACCGAGGAGTCGTCGGAGGAGGACTTGGACTATTTTGCGGCCCTGGACGAGGCTGCGGCGGAGGCTGCGCTACATGCTGCGGACGCGCCAGGCGTGCCCGGTCCTAGCACCGGGCACCGACGACGAAGGGCGGTTGCGAAGCGTAGGATTAGTGCGGAGGAAGGGGCTCGGCTTCGCGTTAGTAGGGTTGGTCGGCAGGAGCTGCTGTCTTTGCCGGCCGTCTCGGGTGTGGGGGAAGGGGAGCTGCGAAGCCTTTTTGCTGGTGAGGAGCTTAGGATAATGTTATTTAATTATCGAGAGATGGGGATTATTCCTAAGGTTGAGCCGATGTAGGGCGTGGTGCCCTCGCTTGTGTATGTGCAAGGGTTTGTTAAATGGAGTAGTGTGCCCTCGCGTGCTTGTGCCTGCGAGGGCGCTGTGTACTTTGACTGGTGTGATTGATTGTGCTGTGCCAGTGTGATTATAATTGGTCTTGCTGTCGCTTCTGCTTTTGCCATACTGGGTCGGCTGCGCCCTTGGGCGGTTTTTGCGGTAGGCTCCGGCTGCGCCTTTTAGGCGACTTCTGCGCGAAAAGCCTTCGCGATAGACTTTGATTTTTGCGCATTTGTGGAGCTAAGTCCGGCTGCACCCTTGGGCGACTTCTGCGCGGTTAGTCTTCGCGATAGACTTCGATTCTTGCGCACTTGTTGTGCTAAGTCCGGCTGCACCCTTAGGCGACTTCTGCGCGGATAGTCTTCGCGATAGACTTTGATTTTTGCGCACTTGTTGTGCTAAGTCCGGCTGCACCCTTAGGCGACTTCTGCGCGGATAGTCTTCGCGATAGACTTTGATTTTTGCGCACTTGTTGTGCTAAGTCCGGCTGCACCCTTAGGCGACTTCTGCGCGGATAGTCTTCGCGATAGCCTTTGATTTTTGCGCACTTGTTGTGCTAAGTCCGGCTGCACCCTTAGGCGACTTCTGCGCGGATAGTCTTCGCGATAGACTTTGATTTTTGCGCACTTGTTGTGCTAAGTCCGGCTGCACCCTTAGGCGACTTCTGCGCGGATAGTCTTCGCGATAGACTTTGATTTTTGCGCACTTGTTGTGCTAAGTCCGGCTGCACCCTTAGGCGACTTCTGCGCGGATAGTCTTCGCGATAGACTTTGATTTTTGCGCACTTGTTGTGCTAAGTCCGGCTGCACCCTTAGGCGACTTCTGCGCGGATTGGTCGCACGCGAGGGTGGCTAGCGCTTAGCCTCGCGGTGACTTCGAATTGGTCGAATGCCGAAGACCGTTGTCGCGGTCTTTTTTCGACACATGCTTTTGCGGGGGATTTTTCTCACATATATTACATGGCTCCGCCTCGTTAAAAACCTCACCCCCCGGGAGGAAAAGAGTGCGGGCCGGTACAAGATTGTTTGCGGTGAATTACAAGGGCGAACTCAGCCCTAGGAATTAAACAAAAAATTTACGAAGGTTGTCAATGTTCCAGGAGTGCTCCAGGTCCTCGCCATCTGGCGTTGCGAGCCTGTAAGCGCTGGGGGAAGCTTTTGTCTTGACTATGAAGGGGCCCTCCCACTTGGGCTCCAGCTTGCCCTTGGACTCCGTCCGAGCTGTTCGGATGAGTATGAGGTCCCCCGCGCTGAACTCCTTTGGGATGACTGCGCGGTCGCGCCATGCTTTGGTCTGGGCTTGGTATTTGTTTAAGGCCTGCAGGGCGAAGACCCGGTCTCCGTCAATGAGATCTTTGGAGGTTGGCTCATCCACGTCAGGGGTGGCTGACGGAGCTGTGCGCGGAGACCCGTGTTTTATTTCTTGCGGGGTCATTGCCTCTGATCCGTATAGAAGGCGGAAAGGAGTGAACCCGGTCGCCCTGCACTCGGTTGTGTTCAGCGCCCAGACTGCCTCCGGTAGCAAGTCGGTCCATCTGCCCTTTTTCTCGTCGAGGAGCATCTTCTTGATGGCTGTGAAGATTTTCCCATTGGCACGCTCCACGACTCCGTTGGACTGCGGATGATAGACTGAAGCGAAGGCAAGCTTGGTGCCAATGGAAAAACAGAAATCCTTGAAATCTTGATTGTCAAACTGCTTGCCGTTGTCAACTGTTAGCTCGGACGGTACTCCGAAGCGGCAAACAATGTTCTGCCAAAAGAATTTTTGGGCAGTCTTTGATGTGATTGTGGACACAGCCCTCGCTTCAATCCACTTGGTGAAGTATTCGACGGCTACGAAGGCGAACTTGAGGTTCCCCTGAGCGGTGGGCAAGGGCCCGACGATGTCCAGGCCCCAGCGCTGAAGAGGCCATGTATGGGCGACCAGCTTTGTGTATTGCGAGGGGTTGCCTGACCGAGGAGAGAACTTCTGGCAGGCTTCGCAGGACCTTGCGACTCGATTTGCGGCGCAGATCATTGCAGGCCAGTAAAACCCTTGTCGGATCACCTTAGCAGCCAGGGCCCTTGGCCCCGCGTGCGAGCCGCAAGTTCCACTGTGGACCTCGACGACGAAGTCTGCCAGGACTTGCGATTTGATGGCTGTCCTGGGCTCGAAGCTGATGTGGTAGCCGGAGAGCTCGGCTGCCCACTTGGCGATTCTCACTGATGCCTCCGGGTTCCTGAATAGTTCGCCGAGTCCCCTGTCCGAGGTGACTCGGACCTTGAATGCTTCAAAATAATGGCGCAGCTTGCGCGAGGACATAACAACTGCGTAAGCAATCTTCTCCAGCTCTGTCATGTTGCATTTGGATGGTGTCAGGACTTCGGAGACATAATAAACAGGGCACTGTCTGACTGCGCCTTCGACTGTCTGCTCCTGCACTAGTGCCGCGCTGACCGCGTGCGGCGAAGCCGCGACATAGAGCAATAAGGGGAGCGAGGAGTCTGGGCTTGTGAGGATGGCCAGCTCCGCCAGGTACTGTTTTAATGAGGCGAAGGCCGCTGCTTGCTCCGGTCCCCAAGCGAAGTCCTTCGCGCCGCGGAGGGTTTTGAGGAAGGGGAGACTTCGCTCGGCGGACCTGGAGATGAATCTATTGAGGGCGGCCATCCTGCCTGTCAGGCGCTGGACGTCCCTGGCGGACTGCGGAGGCGACATATCGACGATGGCCTGGATCTTGGTTGGGTTGGCCTCGATGCCTCGGCGGGACACCAGGTAGCCCAATATCTTGCCCTGGCGGACACCGAAAACGCACTTTTCCGGGTTTAGGCGGAGTCGTGCATCTCGCATGCTCGCGAATGTTTCCGCCAGGTCGGCGAGGTGGTCCTCCTTATTTTTGCTGGCGACGACGATGTCGTCCACATATGTGAATACATTTCTGCCGACCTGCCCTTCGAGCACCGTTTTGGTGAGTCTGGAGAAGGTGGACCCGGCATTCTTGAGACCCTCCGGCATTCTGACAAAGCAATAAGTGCCGAAGGGTGTTATAAAGCTGGTGCTGGCCTTGTCTTCCTCCTTCATGTATATCTGGTGATAGCCGGAGAAGCAGTCGAGGAGGGACATGACCTCGCATCCGGCCGCGCTATCGACTATTTTGTCGATCCGTGGCAACGGGAAATTATCCTTTGGGCAGGACTTATTGAGACTGGTGAAGTCTATGCACATGCGCCATTTTCCGCTTTTCTTCTGCACCATCACAACATTGGAGAGCCACGTGGGGTAAGCCACCGGCTCGATGAATTTAGCCTCCAGGAGGCGATGCACCTCCGCCTTGGCGGCTTCTGTCTTTTCATCTGACATCTTGCGAAGCTTCTGCTTTTTGGGTCGCACCGAAGGGTCAATCCCCAGGCTGTGTTCGATTATGGCTCGGCTGACTCCGACCAGATCGAGGGCAGACCAGGCGAAGACATCTTTATTCTTGGCCAGGCAGCAGAGAAGTTTCTCTTCTTCAAGTGACGTGAGGTCTTCGCTGATAGTTACAGTCTACTTGGGCGTGGCCTGATCGAGGGGGACAGTCTTGGTCCCGTCTTGGCACTGCAACTGTGCCTTGTCGTGCTGCTTGTCGGCTGGGCTAGCCGGCGCAGGGACTTCGTGCTGGGTCGTGAGACAGTGTACATTTCTCTGACCGGGCACGAAGTCCCGCTCTATGTTGCGCGCCGTCTGCTGGTTGCCGTAGATTGTGATGGCGCCCAGCGGGCCTGGTATCTTCATACATAGGTACAACCCGTGGATGGCGGCTTCGAATTTGTTGATGGAGCCTCGGCCCATGATGGCGTTGTATGGATATACCATGTCGACAATGTCGAAGGTTATTTGCTCACTTCGGGCATTGGGTGCTACACCGAAGGAGAGGGGCAACTCTATCTTGCCAACTGGAAAGGTGCTCTTGCCGCCGAAACCATACAACGGGTTGTCCGAAGGCTTCAGCAAGCTGTGGCTTATACCCATGCGGTCGAAGGCGTGGAGGAAGATGATGTCCGCCTGACTGCCGTTGTCGACAAGGACTTTGTGTAAGTCCCAACCTGCCACGCTGCAGTTGATGACCATTGCGTCGATGTGGGGGGCGCTGCGCAGGTCGACGTCTCGCGCGTCGAAGGTTAGCGGTATGTGGGACCACTTCGTCTGCACGACTGGGCCAGTGACGGCGACATGGTTGATGCTGCGGTAGTGGTCCCGCTTCTGCCGCTTGGTGTCGAAGTCGGTGCTTGACCCCCCTGTTATCATGTGAATGACTCCGCGATAAGGTTGATCGGCGAAGTCTTCTTGCTTTGGGGGATGGGGAATGTTTTGGTGTGGTGGTGGGGGTGGAGGAGGTACGATTTGTACTTCCTGATGATGTTGGTAAGCGTGGTGCGGTGGATGCGGAGCGGGGGCGTGGACGTATGGTGGAGGGGGTGGCTGGTAGTTATGCGCGACAATTCTGGGATTGTCGGCCGGCTGCGCCCTCGCCATTCTATCTCTGGTGGCCTTCGTCTCGGGGCAGTCTTTGGTCTGGTGGGCGCAGTCTTCGCCGTGGAAAAGGCAATAGAACCGGCGCGGCGGCTGCTGCGCCCGCCCTCGACCCCTGCCGCGCGTTCCATTTCCGCGGCCTTGGGGGGGATATTCCTGGCGGCGAGGGGGGTCAGCAGCAGGCTGTTGGTTGACGATGTTGTGGACTTGCTGCTGACTGCGGCTGTCTCGACTGGAGTCTGGCTGCGAAGTCCTTGTCCACGTGCGGCTGGACTGCGGAGTCTGACTGTTGGGTTTCCGTTGCGACTCGACCTTGCGCTGGTGGAGCTCTTCGGATTTGGCATATTTTTCGAAGAGCTGATATAGCTCCTGCAAGCTCTTGGGTGGATCCCTGATACAATGGCTGTAGAGGACGCCGGCCCGAAGGCCATTGATGGCGTAGTGGATAGCGATCTGATCGTCGACAGAGGGCAGCTGTGACTTGAGTGTTAAGAACTTGCGGTAATACTCCCGCAGAGTCTCCTTTTCCAGCTGTTTGCAAAGCGAGAGCTCGGCCAAAGCGTCGGTGTCTGGACGGTACCCTTGGAAGTTGAGGAGGAACTTGTCCCTGAGACTTCGCCACGAATCAATGGACAGCGGGGGCAATCTGGTGAACCAGGTGAGTGCTGGGCCCTCTAGGGCGATGATGAAAGACTTTGCCATTGTGACGTCGTCCCCTCCGGCTGATGCAACGGCGACTTGGTAACTCATGATGTATTGCGCCGGATCGGTGCTGCCGTTGTACTTGGGGTATGCCCCCGCTCGAAAGTTGGCTGGCCAAGGCGTCACTTGCAGGTGTGGCGCCAGGGGACTTCGCTCGTCGAGGTAGTTGATCCCTTGGAATGGCGCGCCGTGCTGGGGGGCGTAGTCATGCTGGGGGAAACGCGGGTTCTCCGGCTGCGCCCGGTGCTGCAGGGGTTGGCCGTGCTGTCGGCCGAGGTAGCCTTCGCGCATGTCCTCCGGCTGAGCGCGTTGTTGGAGGGGTGGTTCTTGCTGCAAACCGAGGTGGCCTTCGCGCTGCATCAGCGCGATCTCGCGCTCGAGGTCTTGGGCTTTCTGCTCCTCGTCGCGTATCATTTGCCGCACTTTGGCTAATGCGGAAACACGTTGGCGCTTGGCCTCCAGTATCTCTTTCTGCCTCTGGAGATTGCGGTTCCTGAGGCGCAGGGCGCGCAGCTGCAGCTGTTCTTCTGTTGAGACGCCGAGGGCCTCACCATCCTCGGTGAGGTCGGCGCCTTCCAGTGGGGCGAAGCCTGGGGGCGGCTGCGACTGTCCTTCGGTTCCGCAGGTGCGGAAGGTGTCGTCTTCGCCGGTGTGGGGAACATTGTCCTCAATGGGCTCTTGGTGGGTGGATTGGGTGAGGGCGAGGGCCTTGCCCTTTCTTGCGGCCAGCAGTGCTGCCTTCGCAGCCTCGTCAGCCTTGGGGTTAGCTCTCTTGGGTGCCATCGCGGGTGGTTTTGTCGTAGCACGAACGGTGGGCGCCAAATGTTGGAACTTGCTCTCTGCTGCAAGTGGGCCAACGGGGGTGAACAATGGCGACAACAGGGTTACGTGCACGGGGGCAATAGCTCTGTTGATCTAGCCTCTCACGGGCACTGTGCGGGGGTATTTATAGGTGTCTGAGTGCCCAGCGTCTTGTGTTAAGGACGCATGTGCCCTCAGACGCCTAGTTTATCCCCGGAATATTCCCATAAAGCAGGGTTACAAGCTGTAATTACAAGTTTGCCTTTACAAGTCAGGCCCGTAATACAGAGGCGGCCACGCGGGGCCCGTTACAATGGGCCGGATTACACGTGGGCCTTGGGGCTGAACGAGGCCGCGTCGTGTGAGGTCGTCGCCGCAGGCCTTCGTCAAAGCGCCGAGTCCTGCGAAGGGTGTCCCTGCCCGCTTTGCCTCCGGCGGACCAGCGGCTGCAGCGAAGGCCTCGAGCGAAGGGTGGCGTCTTTGCCTTCGCTCCAACAAACATGTCGGTGACTGACGGCCGCGCAAGTATTATGTTTTAGCTGTGTATTATACTAGAAGTACCGTGCAACAGTGTCAGAGTTATACACACCCTAATTAGTAGAGCTAAAATTAAGCATCATTAATGGTAATGGCAAAACAATTATTAATATCATGGTGAAATTAGACCTCGAAAAACAAAAGCTATTGTAGTACTACAACAACAGGCAATATATTTATGACAATGATACTGCATGAGAGTACGTTTGAAACCCTAAACAGTTAGACCCTGCTAGCTACTTTCGTGCTCCAAAAAGATCCACGTCTTCGTGCATAGTATGTTTCGTATCAAAAACAGGCCTTAAATGAAGCCCCCCAGGAATCGTGCTGTCGTCGTGAATACTCCTTTTCTTCGTGCCGTGTGGTGTAGGGTCCTTCCTTCATTAACTGAGACACGATCTCGTGCCATCAAATTTTGGTCGCGCTATTCATTTATATATACGTACGTAGTACATGTGTAGTATCGCATGCAAATCCGGTTCGGCTGCGCGCAGGACGCGGCGCACGTCAAGAGCCAAATGAATGCAGCAGAGGCAGACGCAGGCAGCAGTAGTCGACAGCAGATCTCGCAGTCGAACAACGCAGAGCCAAGAGGGAAGGCAGCCGCGCGCGCGGGGGATGGCAATAGAGATGGCAATGGGTACCTGCGACCCGATATCCGATGGGTATTTACTCCATTAGGGTATGTATGTGGACTAAATATTCTACCCGCGGGTCTGTTATTGGGCAAAAATCTTCACCTAATGGGTAAACGGGTATTAGAACGTTTTGCCTTCACCCATACCCGTTAACCCGTGGGTATAAAATACCCAATATAAAATTAGCCTAAGCATAAACTTTGACTTTAGTCATCCATCTTTTTTACTATTTAACAACCTTTTAGGCCATAATGTCATAGAAGGCTTAACGACAATTTAATGACCATGTAATGGAATATATAATGTGTTATGTAGTACTATCCTAGTGTTTCTATTTTATCCAATTATCTTTGGTGCGTTGAATTGATGGTTATATGATGCTAGAAATTTTGTAATGTTATTTAGATGGATATACTTGACATTTGTATCATATAATATTTTGATAGATGTTTAGCTTTTGTGGGTACGAGTGACCCGATGGGTGACCCATACCCACATGGGTACGGGTATGGGGGTAAATCCATACCCGCCAGTGTATATGGGTGACCCGATTGAGTTATTTTTGTGTCGTGAGTATGAGTATGGGATAGTAATATCCAGTGGATATTTACTCATTGCCATCTCTAATTGGCAACAAGGGAAACGATCCAAAAAACGGCTGGCCTGCTATTGTGCTGCAGGATTCAGTTGCTGATGCATGTACGTATACCGTATCTCCGCTGCTAATGAACAACTGTTTTACCTTACGGTCGACGCATCAAGGACCAAGATCTATACTGTGTACAAGTAAGCGCCTATAGCACGAAATGCGTGTTACCGCGCTTCACCTATAGATGGCATTACATGCTAATGACATGCTGTCTACAAGTCGTACGTGTATGTGAAAAGATAGAGCGACATTATATGTGTGACCGTGACCGTCTTGATCAGAGGCGCACCTGATTACAGGCCATACTCTCTAAGGTCGTTGTGCCCTCAGGGCACGCTAGGGAGTGCCCAAGGGGTTCAGTTATTGACTCAAATTTATAGGGGCTCCTAGACTTGGCTGAGCTGTGTCGATCCACTATGTCAGTTTTCCTTTTGATGATAAAATCTTGGAAGATGTTTTGCCGGTACCCACAGCTGTAACCTTCTCAGTTCACTGACAATTCCTATTAGGGTAGATGTAATACATGAGAAAAGTGTGATATCACTACCGGAATCCGAGGATTTGCCGAGTGTCGGACTCTTTGCCGAGTGCCTTGTGATATCACTACCGGAATCCGAGGATTTGCCGAGTGTCGGACTCTTTGCCGAGTGCCTTTTGTCGGGCACTCGGCAAAGAGGGCTTTGCCGAGAGCCGCACTCGGCAAAGTTCGGCTCTCGATAACGAGCCTCTTTACCGAGTGTAGGACACTCGGCACAGGACCACACTCGGCAAAGAAAGCGCTCGACAAAGGGCCGTCAGCGGCCGTCCTAATGCTGACGGTCGTCACTCTTTGCCGAGAGCCGAGGACTGGGCAAAGAAGGTTTTGCCGAGTGTCTTCTATAGACACTCGACAAACCATATTTTTATTTTTTATATTTTGGCCACCAAACTTTTTGTGGTATGTTCCTACACTATGTAGACCTACATGTACCATTTTGGAACAATTATAACAGTGTTTGCAATAACTAGTAGATTTAGTTTGTTTATTTGAATTTTTCGGAAAATTCAGATTTGAACTGCAGGTCACTCGAAACTTGGAAAACCGTGCATGCAAAAATTATATCCATGCTATTTAGCACAAGTTACGACCGATTTCAGGAACGGACCAGAAACTTCGAGCACCATGCTCACTTAATATGGCCGTGAACTTGCCATCCAGGTGTTTAAAAATTGTATAAAACACAAACAAACTACGACAAGTAGCCAACAGATTTGCTTATAGGGTCAAGAAATATTCTGAGTATGACATCAATGGATACCGTTTTCGCACAACAAACTACGACAAAAGTCGGCCCAATCAGAAAACAGCGTGTTCTGGAGTCTTTATGCCCGGCCTTGACAATGTCGATTATTTTGGACGAATCGAAGAAATATATGAGCTCAATTTTTATGGTTCCAAACCTCTTACTCTAGTGATATTCAAATGTCATTGGTTTGACCCTTAAGTGACGAGACAGACACATTCTAATCTTGGGATAGTCGAAATTCGACAAGATTCCACCTTACCAGGAGACGATGTCTATATCGTGGCCCAACAGGCCACACAAGTGTATTATCTCCCATATGCGTGCCAAACGAAAGAACATCTTAAGGGTTGGGATGTTGTGTATAAGGTATCGCCGCACGGGAGGTTACCTGTTCCTAATGATGAAGATTATAACTTAGACCCGGACACATATGATGGAGAATTCTTCCAAGAAGATGGGCTAGAAGGGCGATTTGAGATAGACTTAACCGAAGCTATCGGAATGGACGTAGATATTGAAATGGTTATTGATGAGGAGGATGATGAGGTGCAAAATGATAATGACTTAGTAATCCTTAAAGGCAATGACATTAATAACGAGGTTGCGTCTTCCGATGGTGTTGAGATTGAAATGGTTGATAGTGATGATGAGAGTTATGATCCGGCTAACCCCAACACATATGAAGATTATTTTTAATCGATGTAATGCTATATGACTTTTTACCTGGCACCTGTTTTTAAATACATATTTTTATATGTTCTTATTTGTTTACTCTTAATTACAGGTTTTTGGACAAATATGGTCGGCGGTAATTGGCTGAGTAGGAGGAGGAGGGGGGGGGGGAGGAGTAGGACGGCGGACGAGACAGACTAGCAGCTGGCGGCGCAGCAGGACGACCTTGTCCAGCAGCAGGCGGCACCTTAGGTCGATGACGACCAGCAGCGGGACGACGACGACCAGGAGCAGGACGCCTCAGGTTCGAGGGGCATCTACCTGCGAGGTCCCGTGAGTCTTCCTCAGCGTCCCATACTTCGGGACAGGCGGACGCTGATTCGGCCGGAAGGGGAGAGGTATGTAACTTTATGTTCTTCATTTTTATTTATAATATGTGTTCAAAATCATAATATAAACTAATACTTTTTATTTATCACTTAGACAGGTCTTGGACGGTTGTGGATTATGCTGGGGGTCATCATCGCCCCCCCAATGGCATCCTCGGCCTGCTGTGCAGGGAACACTTCCCTGGACTGGTGGAGTACGCCGGAGTGACGGGTCCAGCCTTCACCTTCGACCACTACGCTGTCGCCCCCGATGCAGTAGACCGGGACGGCCGGGAATTCAATAACAAGGCGGAGCGGGTGAAGCAAGAGCTGTGGGTAAGTCTTAGTATAATGTAAAATATGTCGCATTTGTTGCAAATTTTTGAAATAATGTATGGATACATCATTTTTGTATGCGGGATTTCTTCAGATGTGAGGCTGGATACGAGGCTAGGGCGGATATGGTGGCCACCACGAGCTGTAAGAAGCTCGTCGTGGACATGCACTATGAGACCTGAATCCAGGCCATCGTCACCTACCACAGCTCCGTTCTTGGGGAGAGGGTGACCAAAACTCAAGCTCGAACCATGTCGTTGACCAGGGACCAGTACCTGTAGGTAAAGTAATGCATGTTTGGTACCAGTACTCCATGCATGAATTTTATTTTATCTTCTGATATGCACTTTATGTGTTTACTTTGTAGATGATTCCACATTGGTGCACCGCACATCCTCTGTGCTGGGAGCAGATGGTGGATAGGTGGTGTTCGGCTGAGTGGGACGAGGCGCACACCGCTAGCCGGGAACGGCGTATGATGATGCAAGGTCCCTCCCACCACCAAGGCAGCTGAAGCCTAGGCCAATATGCCGAAGCATTGGTACGCCCTCTTTTTTATTTAGGTATATATAACTTGATTAGATATTATTTCTAACTATCTCGTTGGTTTTCTTGCAGTCAGCGTCACATGGTGGCCGGCCTTGCTCCACCTTCTCGGCCTATGCTATGGCCCATAAGGGCAAGACGACGTCCGACATCACCTACAACCCGGATGACGGGCCCGAGGCCTACACCAACCCCCGCCGTCTACAGCCGCCTACATGACTACACTGCCATGGCGCAGGAGGTCCATGGCCCAGACTATGATCCGAGCACCGAGCCGATCGACCCCGATGTGCTCATGAGGGTCGGAGGAGGCAAGAGGTATGGGTGGCACTGGATTGCCGATGGGGCAATCGACTCGTCCTCCACTCCCACTCTGTCTCAGGTGAGAGCAAGGAGCACAGGCTCGAGTCCAGCCATACGACCTCGGCACGATAGCTCACAGCAGCGCATACAACAACTCGAGGTTAGTGCTTCTGTAACTCGTCCTTCCTTGAGTTTTATACCTTCTCTTTGAGTTACTTTAACGTTGGCTTGTAATATTACAGACCCAACTAGAAGAGATGCAGGCGAGGATAATGGCGAAGCGAGCGATGACTGATCAGAGGATGGCAGATATGTTCCAGTATATACAGAGCCTTAGCGCGGTACAGGGTTTCGCTCCGCCACATCCATTGTTCCCTGCTGTTGACCCTGCTGTGTTCCATACTCCTGTGAGTATCAAAATTGTAGTTAGATGTTGGTAATGCATCTAGTATAACACATGCAATCTCTTCTCTGTGCAGGGTCAATCTGGTGCTGCATCCAACAAACCTCTTGAAGGGTTCAGCCCAACACAGCACCAGACTAACCGCCCACCTCCATGAGTTTTATGTTTTCAGTGTTGAATACTTATGTCTGTGTGTTTGAAGACTTCAAAACTTGTGTTAGTCACTTATGTTTGTGTTGGATACTTATGTCAGAGCTTGAGACGTATGAGACATGTTTGTGTTGGGTACTTGTGTTGAACACTTATGTTTGTGATGTATATTTATGTTTGTGTTAGCTATTTATGTTTGTGATGATATCTGTGATGTATATATGTGATATATATGTGATATCTTTTGTTTGTGTGGATGGAATACAAAAAATAAATAAAAAAGGTGCATACTGGTCACTTTGCCGAGTGTAACACTTGACAAAGAGGTCCTTTGCCGAGTGTCAAGACCATAGCACTCGGCAAAGAACCAAGACCTGGGCACCGGTATAGGTTCTTTGCCGAGTGTAATGTCTGTGGCACTCGGCAAAGAGGTACACTTTGCTGAGTGCCGCACGTAGCACTCGGCAAAGAGCCTGACATGGGGACCCTCCCCTGGCGGGTCCTTTGCCGAGTGCTTCTGGGAAGACACTCAGCAAAGGTAACTTCTTTGCCGAGTGTCATCCGTGACACTCGGCAAAGACGCCGTCTCCGTCACCCGTCGTCGTAACGGCCGCTTTTCTTTGCCGAGTGCTCCCTGGCACTCGGCAAACCTTTTTGCCAAGTGCCCGAGAAAAAGTACTCGACAAAGAAGGCTTTGCCGATGCACTGTTTACCGAGCCTTCTTTGCCGAGTGTCACACTCGGCGTGACACTCGGCAAATGCTTTGCCGATTATTTTTAAGGCTTTGCCGAGTGCTTCGGACACTCGGCAAAGCACTCATTTCCGGTAGTGTATGTTACTTTATACAACTTTATAATTTAGCGAACATTAGAGTTTAATGGCAAACACTTTGTCATTTTTAAAGGAAAAGGTACAATGCTTGCATTGCCCTTTCACCAGCGAAAAAATTACATTGCAGGTAGTGGGACGCACGCTATAACAACTATTTATCAATAATAGATTCATTTTAAATTATATTTTATATGTTAACTTTGTTGTGTTTTATAACACTCTTTCATTCAAAAAACATACACTTCCAGATTTGTACTTGGTCAAATTACCTCAGATTTGACCAAAATTAAACGTAAAGATTCTACAAAATAATGTTTATCTTATCAGATACGCATTATTAGATATTTTCCATAACATATATTGCTATATTATAAATATTTGGTGTCATAAATGTTAATAATTTAATATTTTAGCTTGTCAAATTTAAGGTGATTTCACCTTTTTTTTTTTTGGGAGGGAGGGGGTGGAGCTAGTATGTAATTTAATAGAAACAGTGGTCACTATTTACTCTTAAAACCTTAAGGAAAGCTCAACATGCATAAAACAAATAGCACGCCGCCGCACACGATGCTTGTATATATACACTAGTATAAGCCCTAGCCACTTCAACGTTGACCCAACCACACAAGTTGCAAGTTATTACACCGGGACGACAAACTAACACCAACGAAGCACTTCAATTTGTAAATGGCCAGCCAGATCCAGATCGAATTCGAATCAACGTGCTGCATTTTCTAACCCTCACACGACCATATCTAGGTACATGAAAGGCAAAGGCCGTCAGGATCGTCGCGCGCGCGAATCAAATCAAAATCCGCTGAATTCAATGAAGCCTTTCTAAACATATCAATTAATCACGGCCCCAATTGGTTCTGAGTATATAAACACATATATAGATCGTATGTGCATGAGCGTACGGGCATACGTATATCGTATTTCCAAAAACTTCTCCGAGTATATCGAAATTTGTTACGTACTGTCCAGCAGTCGTTACAGTGTTTCGACGTCTTCTGGTATATATATTTCTCCTCTGGCTAAGACACAGTGACAGACTGTTCAACATGGCTACATCTATAATTGAGGTGCATCGCCCACGTTCGGTTGCATACGGGAATTGGAGTGTATTGAAATTAAATTGATATCTTTTTCTATTAAATTTTAAATAGCATAGTATTTAATTCCATTCAATTTGATTGCAAGCCCTAATCAGGTCCAATTAATCCAGCGTAAGTCACTAGACTTTCTATTAAAAATATTCTGATAAATGATGCAAGGACAATGCCATATGGGAGACAAAAAGAAATTGATTATACGTGGCCTTTCCAAAAAAAAAGTGGACCCTATCTATCCCACCATACGCTATAGATCTTTCAGTTTTTTTGCTGATTCGGTCCATTAAAAGTTGATGTAGACTACCAAACGTTCTAGCTTTTCACCTAACTTCTATGAAAATCCTTTAAAGAGTTGTTTGGATCTATTCATTTTGAAGGAATGAGAATTTACTTAATAAAGTAGTCTATTTAGCTTGTAATTTTATATTCCACCAATTTCCAAATCTCAGATATAAGCCTATGTGGAGCATTGGAAATGATTTTATGTATCAACTGAATATGTTTCTACTCTGCAACTTATAAGACACTCTTTTGACTAACTACTCTATAGTAAAATGTAGCATATAAATACCTCCCACATATTGCTAATAATAGTATATAAATATATTTTGCATACAACCATATTAGCTTAATTGTTTTTTGTCTAAATTACTATTATTAGAATGAAATTAAATTCCAAGGATCCAAACGGGGCGTAAGTGAAAACCGTCCAAAAACAACATGAACACATAATAGGTCAAGTCGTCGTTATAGTATGATTCCTTGATTTTCTAGATTCTAAACCCAATGGACCATTTAGCTTCATCCATATGTGTCGGCGTTTCGACCCCGGGGGGTCCCTAGACCGACGAGTAAATTATCGCTGCGTGTCCCAGCCCAGATGGGTCGGCGCGAGACGGGACACAAAGGGGGGAGAACAGTAAGGGGAACCCGCGGCCTTCGTGTTGTCCTGCGCCCAGGGCGGATGGATGCGCTTGCAGTAGGGGGTTACAAGCGTTCGCTTGGGAGAGAGAGTGAGAGCCTTATACGTCGGCCCGTTCTCCCGCGCGGCCAACTTTCTCGTACGAGAGCCCTGGACCTTCCTTTTATAGGCGTAAGGAGAGGATCCAGGTGTACAATGGGGGGTGTAACAGTGTGCTAACGTGTCTAGCAGAGAGGAGCTAGAGCCCTAAGTACATGCCGTTGTGGCAGTCGGAGATGTTTTGGCACCCTGTTCATGTGATGTCGTGGCCGTCGGAGGAGCGCTTGGGCCCTGTGGAAGGACAACTGTCGGGGCTGTCGAATCCTTACTGACGTCTCCTTGCTTCCGTAAGGGGCTGAGAGCCGCCATCGTCATGGAGCACGCGGGGCGCCATCATTATTTGTTTACCGGGGCGAGCCAGATGGGACGCCGGTCTTGTTCCCCGTAGCCTAAGCTAGCTAGGGGTAGGGTAATGATGGCCCCCCTGTGACGTGGTCGGTCCGAGCCCTAGGTCGGGCGAGGCGGAGGCTCCTCCGAGGTTGAGGTCGAGTCCGTCTTCCGAGGTCGAGGCTGAGTCCGAGCCCCGGGGTCGGGCGAGGCGGAGACCGTCTTCCGAGGCCGAGGCTGAGTCCGAGCCCTGGGTCGGGCGAGGCGGAGTCCGTTGTCCAGCGTCGAGGTTGAGCCCGAGCCCTAGGGTTGGGCGAGGCGGAGACCGTCTTCCGAGGTCGAGGCTGTGTCCGAGCCCTGGGGTCGGGCGAGGCGGAGTCCGTCGTCCAGCGTCGAGGTTGAGCCCGAGCCCTGGGGTCGGGCGAGGCGGAGCTTCCTATGGTGCCCGAGGCTGGACTTAGCTGCTGTCAGCCTCACTCTGTCGAGTGGCACAACAGTCGGAGCGACGTAGGCGGCGCTGTTTTCTTGTCAGGTCGGTCAGTGGAGCGGCGAAGTGACTGCGGTCACTTCGGCTCTGTCGACTGAAGAGTGCACGTCTGGATAAGGTGTCAGGCGATCCTTACATTAAATGCTCCTGTGATACGATCGGTTGGTGTGGCGATCTGGCCAAGGTTGCTTCTCTGCGAAGACTGGGCCTCGGGCGAGCCGAAGGTGTGTTCGTTGCTTGAGGGGGCCCTCGGGCGAGACGTGAATCCTCCGGGGTCGGCTGCCTTTGCCCGAGGCTAGGCTCGGGTGAGGCGAGATCGTGTCCCTTGAGTGGACTGAGCCTTGACCTTAATCGCGCCCATCAGGCCTTTGCAGCTTTGTGCTGATGGGGGTTACCAGCTGAGATTAGGAGTCTTGGGGGTACCCCTAATTATGGTCCCCGATAGTAGCCCCCGAGCCTCGAAGGGAGTGTTGATACTCGCTTGGAGGCTTTTGTCGCACTTTTTTTGCAAGGGACCGGCCTTTCTCGGTTGCGTTTCGTTCCGGTGGGTGCGCGCGAGCGCACCCGCCGGGTGTAGCCCCCGAGGCCTCGGAGGAGTGGTTTGACTCCTTCGAGGTCTTAGCGCGTTTCGTGATGCTTCGGCCGGTCTGGTTGTTCCCTCATGCGAACTGGCCGTAGCCCGGGGCATAGTCGAGTCCCAAGTTCTCGGGCTGGTATGTTGACGCTGTCAACGGTTTGGCCGGAGCCAGGTTTGCGAGAGCAGCCCCCGAGCCTCCGCACAGAGCGAGAGGACAGTCAAGGACAGACTCGGCTTTTTTCATACGCCCCTGCGCCGCCTTTCCATAAGGAGGAGGGGGGGGAAGCGCCATGTTGCCCTCGGAGGGCGCCGAACATGGTGTCTCCAGTGAGTTGCTAACGGGTAATCTGAGTGGACGCCCGTGCCCCATTCATTAGGGGTCGGCTAGTGGCCCGGAGGCGCGCTCCAAAAGTACCTACGGGTGATTCGCCGGACCCGGTCCCCTTTTGATGGGGTCCGAGGGCTCGATGCCTCCCTCTGGTGGGATTCCGTTACAAATCGTTCCTGTCGGTCTTGGAAATGTCCTAGGGTACCTCGGGAGCGTAGCCCGAGCCTTGGTTATGTATCGAACATACCCAGGGTCATCCCTCGCTCTGCGTGCTCTGAGGCGGCTGTCGAACCCTTCGGGGGCCAGCCTACGAACCCCTGATCAGTAGTGGGCGCGGAGCCCGAGTGGCCTGAGGCGGCCGTTGAACCCTTCCGAGGGGCCAGCCTTCGAACCTCTGACCAGTAGTGGGCGCGGAGCCCGAGTACTCTGAGGCGGCTGTTGAACCCTTCCAAGGGGCCAGCCTTCGAACCTCTGATTAGTAGGGGGGCTCGGGGCCCGCTTCCTTCGCGGAGAAGGATCCCTTTCGGAGCATCCCCTTTCCCAGTCCCTGTAGCATGAGAGAGAAAGAGGAAGTGGAAAAGGATACGAAATCGAATGACGTGGCACACCTTTTTTGACGCGGTCATTATGGCGGAGGTGAATCGTCGCCTGCTTCGCCTGCCAAAGGTGCCGCCTGTCCTGCCGCAGAGTTAATGCGACGGGACGAGTGGTTCGCGGGGCAGCCGTTGTGCATGTGCGAGCCGTTCGAGGAACGGAACATGGGTGCATCGTCTTCACGCCGTGGGAGAGGGTTCTCTCGCTGTCCCAGGAGGGGGCGTGAGCTTGCTGACGACTTGACTGCTGCTTCCGCCCGCCTGCCACCGCCATTACTGCTGGCCCATTTCTGGCCGTATCGACCGTCGCGCCTTCTCCCGCGGCTGACTGACCCATGATCGATGTGCCCGGTTGGCACTGTTGGGTCATGCGCAGGGTCGCCTCGAGTCGTGGCACCGGTTCCGCAGTCGAGGAGGCACGGTACTGGCGCGAGTGGCGGTGCAGTTTCTCGCACGTAGTAACCGGTGCGCCGGTTACATGACGTGTGGGCCTGGGCCTCCGTGCTGGACGCATCGAAGTCGAAAGGGTGCGCCCCCTTGGTGCGGTTGCATGCCGCCTGCATGGCGGTCCGCCCTTTCACCTGCTGGTCCGGGCGATAGTGGAGGGATGCTTGTAACTGCTGGGCTGTTGTGCGCTCCGTGCGTGGCGGCTCAGCTTCTTGTGTCCTGGGCCAGCTTGCATGACGCATGGGACCCAGCCCCCGTGTCGTAGGGGGAGGACCTTGGAGCGTGTTGGAGAAGACTCAGTCTGTGCCGGCTGAGGACGCAAGTGGGGAGAGTCGCCTTTAAAAGGAGGGTGACTCCCTTGGATGGTAACCATGTCTTCGCACTCCATGTATCGCGTCCTTCCACCTTCCGAGCCCCCGGATGGGGAGCGCTCGCGTCGCTTTCGTCTTGCCGTCGTTGGAGGAACGCAACTTCGCGGAAGTTGGTACCTTTCAGCCATCATTTGGCTTTAAGGATTTTCATCAGGCAGCCAGGCTGCATCCCCTCGCCGGTGGTCACCCAAGACGGTGACCACCAGTTCGATGGTGGGGAGAAGCAAGCCGGGCTGTGACCTCTGCCCCGCCCTCAGCTTCAAGGATCTTCATCATCCTGGCTGGGGCGGAGGGCGAGGCGAGCCGTCTGGGGTTTTGTCGCCCCGCAGGCCCTCCAATGTGGGGGGTTGTTCGTACCTGCGGGGGTGGAACCGGAGTTCCGTTTGTAATGGCACCTTGAGTGCCGGTGTTTGTTCATTGTGGCTGTCGGGGCCTAAACATCTAGGTATTTTTGGGTGTAATACCGTGTCCTTTCCTCATTTTGAGCACTAGGACTCGCCTATCAGCTAACTGAACCGCTTAACCAAGTGTGAGTTGCCTCGTGCGAAGGTGACGAGTGAGATATCCGTATCCCGGAGGCGTAGGATTCCCTCGGCTCGGTCGGCCTTGCCGCTCGAGGCTTCTCTTGCTTAGTTAAAGGAACCCTCGGCCGCTCTGCGATGAGCCGGAGCCGGAGGCAGCGGTGTCAGCATGGACAGAGGCAGAGTTGGCTCGAAAAGAAGACTTCGTCGGCCGGAGCCTGGCCGGGCCGTCCACTAGCGAGACCAGCGCCGGAGTCGGGTTGCCGAGGCCATGAGCCGGGCTGGTGTCCTCGGGGGACAGCTGGCTGAGGCTTCGGGGCGGCCGGCCGAGCCGTCTGCTCGGGCCGGGTTCCTGGAGGAGACCCTGGCGGTGATGGCCTGGGCGTGGTGCTGACGCCGTCCTTCGGAGCGGAGACCCTTCGCCCGTGTTGCCGTCCGAGGCTCGGTCGGACTTCGTCGAAGGTGGAGTTGACGCCGAGGGTGCTGCTGCTCCCCCTCCATCGACGTCTGAGCCTGCAGGATCAGTTCGCCTGTAGTATGCATATGTTTTTTGCGGCCGCCGAGGCCCAAACATACTGTCGTCGCGTTGTAAGGCTGCGTTTCTTTTCCTCTTGTTTTGAGTATCAGGGCTTGCTCGTCGGTAGCAGAGTCGTTTATCCGAGTTAGAGTTACTTCTCACTGAAGGTGATGAGTGAGGTATCCGTATCCCGGAGGCGTAGGAATCCCTCGGCTCGGTCGGCCTTGCCGCTTACGTGTACTCTTGCTCGTCCGCGAGATTCTATTATCGACGTAGCCGAGAAAACCCAAAAAACTGTTTCGACAGAAAGTCTTTTGAGCGTTAATGCTTGTTCGGTCAGCAGGATCACTCATCCGAACGCGAGTTACTTCTCGCAGAAGGCGATGAGTGAGGTATCCGTATCCCAGAGGCGTAGGAGTCCCTCGGCTCGGTCGGCCTTGCCTGCTTACGTGTACTTTGCCGTTTTCATGATCCCACTACCGAAGTAGTCGAAAAGCACGAAAGATATTCTGGCAGAAAGACTTTTTCCGAGGAAAATTTTGACGCGGAGGGGGTGAAAGGGAATTAGGCTTACACCTAGTCCCTAATTAATTTTGGTGGTTGAATTGCCTAACACAAATATTTGGACTAACTAGTTTGCTCTAGTGTATAAGTTATACAGGTGCCAAAGATTCACACTTAGCCAATAAAAAGACCAAGTATTGGGTTCAAACAAAGGAGCAAGGGACAACCGAAGGCACCTCTGGTCTGGCGCACTGGACTGTCCGGTGCACCAGAGGCACTTCGAGGCTGAACTCTTCACTCTCGGGAAATTTCAGAGACGACTCCGCTATAATTCACCGGACTGACCGGTGTACACCGGACATGTCCGGTGCGCCAAGGAAGAGCGGCCTCAGGAACTCGCCAGCCTCGGGAATTCATTTTAGCTGCTCCGCTATAATTCACCGGACTGTCCGGTGTACACCGGACTGTCCGGTGTAACAGCGGGGCAACGACTACTTCTGGCGCCAACGGCTACCTGCGGCGCATTAAATGCGCGCTAGCACGCGCAGAGGTCAGGCACGCCCATGCTAGCGCACCGGACACTCTACAGTACATGTCCGGTGCGCCACCGGACATCGAGGCGGGCCCAGAAGTCAGAACTCCAACGGTCGGAACCCAACGGCTTTGGTGACATGGCTGTCGCACCGGACATGTCCGGTGTGCACCGGACTATCCGGTGCGCCATCGAACAGACAGCCTCACCAAACGGCTAGTTTGGTGGTTGGGGCTATAAATACCCCCAACCACCCACCATTCATTGCATCCAAGTTTTCCACTTCCCAACTACTTACAAGAGCTCTAGCATTCAATTCTAGACACACCAAAGAGATCAAGTTCTCTCCAAATTCCACACAACGCCCTAGTGATTAGAGAGAGAGATTTGCTTGTGTTCTTTCGAGCTCTTGCGCTTGGATTGCTTTCTTCTTTCTTGATTTTTTCTTGCGATCAAACTCACTTGTAATTGAGGCAAGAGACACCAATCTTGTGGTGTTGTGGTGGTCCTTGTAGGAACTTTGTGTTCCAAGTGATTGAGAAGAGAAAGCTCACTCGGTCCGAGTGATCGTTTGAGAGAGGGTAAGGGTTGAAAGAGACCCGGCCTTTGTGGCCTCCTCAACGGGGAGTAGGTTTGAGAGAACCGAACCTCGGTAAAACAAATCCACGTGTCTCACTCGATTATTCGCTTGCGATTTGTTTTGCACCCTCTCTCACGGACTCTATTATATTTCTAATGCTAACCCGGCTTGTAGTTGTGATTATTTTTGAGAATTTCAGTTTTGCCCTATTCACCCCCCCTCTAGGCGACTTTCAATTGGTATCAGAGGCCGGTGCTTCATTAGAGCCTAACCGCTCGAAGTGATGTCGGGAGATCACACCAAGAGGGAGATGGAGACCGGCGACAAGCCCACTATGAGCCAAGGGAGCACTTCATCGGAAGAATCCCGCACCAAGAGGAAGGAGAAGAAGAAGGACTCCTCCAAACGGAAGGAGAAAAGATCCTCTTCTTCTCACCACAAAGAGAAGAAGGAAAAATCTTCTTCACACAAGTCGCATCGGAAAGGCGACAAGCACAAGAGGATGAGGAAAGTGGTCTACTACGAGACCGACACTTCATCAACATCGACCTCCGACTCCGATGCGCCGTCCGTAACTTCTAAGCGCCAAGAGCGCAAGAAGTTTAGTAAGATCCCCTTACACTATCCTCGTACATCTAGACCTACTCCATTACTTTCCGTTCCATTAGGCAAACCGCCAACCTTTGATGGCGAAGATTATGCTAGGTGGAGTGATTTAATGAAATTTCATCTAACCTCACTCCACAAAAGTATATGGAATGTTGTTGAGTTTGGAGCACAGGTACCATCCGTAGGGGATGAAGACTATGATACGGACGAAGTGGCCCAAATCGACCACTTCAACTCCCAAGCCACAACCATACTCCTCGCTTCTCTAAGCAAGGAGGAATACAACAAAGTGCAAGGGTTGAAGAATGCAAAGGAGATTTGGGACCTTCTCAAGACCGCGCACGAAGGTGATGAACTCACCAAGATCACCAAGCGGGAAACGATCGAGGGGGAGCTCGGTCGTTTTCGTCTTCGCCAAGGGGAGGAGCCACAAGATATGTACAACCGGCTCAAAACCTTGGTGAACCAAGTGCGCAACCTCGGGAGCAAGAAATGGGATGACCACGAGGTGGTTAAGGTTATTTTGAGATCACTTATTTTCCTTAACCCTACTCAAGTACAATTAATTCGTGGTAATCCAAGGTATACACTAATGACTCCCGAGGAAGTAATCGGGAATTTTGTGAGCTTTGAATGTATGATTAAAGGCTCAAAGAAGATCAACGAGCTTGACGAACCCTCCACGTCCGAAGCGCAACCAGTGGCATTTAAGGCAACAGAGGAGAAGAAGGAGGAGTCTACACCAAGTAGACAACCAATTGACGCCTCCAAGCTCGACAATGAGGAAATGGCCTTATTCATCAAAAGCTTTCGCCAAATCCTCAAGCAACGGAGGGGGAAAGACTACAAACCCCGCTCCAAGAAAGTGTGCTACAAATGTGGTAAGCCCGGTCACTTTATCGCTAAATGTCCATTATCAAGTGACAGTGACAGGGACAACGACAAGAAGGGAAAGAGGAGAGAAAAGAAGAGGTACTACAAGAAGAAGGGCGGCGATGCCCACGTGTGCCGCGAGTGGGACTCCGACGAGAGCTCCACCGACTCCTCCTCCGACGAGGACGCCGCCAACATCGCCGTCACCAAGGGCCTCCTCTTCCCCAACGTCGGCCACAAATGCCTCATGGCAAAAGACGGCAAAAGGAAGAAGGTTAAATCTAAATCCTCCACTAAATATGAATCCTCTAGTGATGATAATGCTAGTGATGAGGAAAATAATTTGCGTACCCTTTTTGCCAACCTAAACATGCAACAAAAAGAAAAATTAAATGAATTAATTAGTGCCATCCATGAGAAGGATGATCTCTTGGACTCCAAAGAGGACTTCCTAATCAAGGAAAATAAAAAGCATGTTAAGGTTAAAAATGCTTATGCTCTACAAGTTGAAAAATGTGAAAAATTGTCTAGTGAGCTAAGCACTTGCCATGAGACTATTGACAACCTTAGAAATGAAAATGCTAGATTAATTGCTAAGGTTGATTCTCATGTATGTGATGTCTCAATTCCCAATCTTAGAAATGATAATGATGATTTGCTTGCTAAGATTAAGGAATTGAATGATTCTCTTGCTAGCCTTAGGGTAGAAAATGAAAATTTGATTGCTAAGGCTAAAAATTTTGATGCTTGCAATTCTAATATTTCCGACCTTAGAACTAAGAATGATATGTTGCATGCTAAGGTTGTAGAACTAAAATCTTGCAAACCCTCTACATCTACCGTTGAGCACACTTCTATTTGTACTAGATGTAGAGATGTTGATATCAATGCTATTCATGATCACATGGCTTTAATTAAACAACAAAATGATCATATAGCATTATTAGATGCTAAAATTGCTGAGCATAATTTAGAAAATGAAAAATTTAAATTTGCTAGAAGTATGCTCTATAATGGGAGACGCCCTGGCATCAAGGATGGCATTGGCTTCCAAAGGGGAGACAATGTCAAACTTAATGCCCCTCCTAAGAACTTGTCTAACTTTGTTAAGGGCAAGGCTCCCATGCCTCAGGATAACGAGGGTTACATTTTGTACCCTGCCGGTTATCCCGAGAGCAAAATTAGGAGAACTCATTCTAGGAAGTCTCACTCTGGCCCTAATCATGCTTTTATGTATAAGGGTGAGACATCTAGCTCTAGGCAACCAACCCGTGCCAAGTTGCCTAGAAAGAAAACTCCTAATGCATCAAATGATCATGATATTTCATTTAAAACTTTTGATGCATCTTATGTGTTGACTAACAAATCCGGCAAGGTAGTTGCCAAGTTTGTTGGGGGCAAACACAAGGGTTCCAAGACTTGTGTTTGGGTACCCAAAGTTCTTGTTTCTAATGCCAAAGGACCCAAAACCGTTTGGGTACCTAAAGTCAAGAACTAAAATTGTTTTGTAGGTTTATGCATCCGGGGGCTCAAGTTGGATACTCGACAGCGGGTGCACAAACCACATGACAGGGGAGAAGAAGATGTTCTCCTCATATGAGAAAAACCAAGATCCCCAACGAGCTATCACATTCGGAGATGGAAATCAAGGTTTGGTCAAAGGATTGGGTAAAATTGCTATATCACCTGACCATACTATTTCCAATGTTTTTCTTGTAGACTCTTTAGATTACAATTTGCTTTCTGTATCTCAATTATGTCAAATGAGCTACAACTGTCTCTTTACTGATGTAGGTGTCACTGTCTTTAGAAGAAGTGATGATTCAATAGCATTTAAGGGTGTGTTAGAGGGTCAGCTATACTTGGTAGATTTTGATAGAGCTAAACTCGACACATGCTTAATTGCTAAGACTAACATGGGTTGGCTCTGGCATCGCCGACTAGCCCACGTTGGAATGAAAAATCTTCATAAGCTTCTAAAGGGAGAGCACATTTTGGGACTAACAAATGTTCATTTTAAGAAAGACAGGATTTGTAGCGCATGCCAAGCAGGAAAGCAAGTTGGGTCTCATCATCCACACAAGAACATCATGACTAGTGACAGGCCACTGGAGCTCCTACACATGGACCTATTCGGCCCAATCGCTTACATAAGCATCAGCGGGAGTAAGTACTGTCTAGTTATTGTGGATGATTATTCTCGCTTCACTTGGGTGTTCTTTTTGTAGGAAAAATCCCATACCCAAGAGACCTTAAAGGGATTCTTGAGACGGGCTCAAAATGAGTTCGGCTTAAGGATCAAGAAAATTAGAAGCGACAACGGGACGGAGTTCAAGAACTCTCAAATTGAAGGCTTCCTTGAGGAGGAGGGCATCAAGCATGAGTTCTCTTCTCCCTACACTCCACAACAAAATGGTGTAGTGGAGAGGAAGAATCGAACTCTATTGGACATGGCAAGAACCATGCTTGATGAGTACAAGACACCAGATCGGTTTTGGGCCGAGGCGGTCAACACCGCTTGTTACGCCATCAACCGGTTATATCTTCACCGAATCCTCAAGAAGACATCCTATGAACTCCTAACCGGTAAAAAGCCTAATATTTCATATTTTAGAGTTTTTGGTAGCAAATGCTTTATTCTTGTTAAATGAGATAGAAAATCTAAATTTGCTCCTAAAACTGTAGAAGGCTTTTTACTAGGATATGACTCAAACACAAGGGCATATAGAGTCTTTAACAAGTCCTCAGGACTTGTTGAAGTTTCTTGTGACGTTGTGTTTGATGAGACTAACGACTCTCAAGTAGAGCAAGTTGATCTTGATGAGATAGGTGAAGAACAGGCTCCGTGCATCGCGCTAAGGAACATGTCCATTGGGGATGTGTGTCCTAAGGAATCCGAAGAGCCTCCACATACACAAGACCAACCATCCTCCTCCACGCAAGCATCTCCACCAACTCAAAATGAGGACGAGGCTCAAGTTGATGAAGAAGAAGATCAAAGAGATGAGCCACCTCAAGATGACGACAATGATCAAGGGGGAGATGCAAATGATCAAGACAAGGAGGATGAACAACCAAGGCCACCACACCCAAGAGTCCACCAAGCAATCCAACGAGATCACCCCGTCGACACCATCCTCGGCGACATTCATAAGGGAGTAACCACTAGATCTCGTGTTGCACATTTCTGTGAGCATTACCCTTTTGTTTCCTCTATTGAGCCACACAGGGTAGAGGAAGCACTCCAAGATTCGGATTGGGTGATGGCGATGCAAGAGGAGCTCAACAACTTCACTAGGAATGAGGTATGGCATTTAGTTCCACGTCCTAATCAAAATGTTGTAGGAACCAAGTGGGTCTTCCGCAACAAGCAAGACGAGCATGGTGTGGTGACAAGGAACAAAGCTCGACTCGTGGCCAAGGGGTATTCACAAGTCGAAGGTTTGGATTTTGGTGAAACCTATGCACCGGTAGCTAGGCCTGAGTCAATTCGTATGTTATTGGCCTATGCTACTTACCATGGCTTCAAGCTTTACCAAATGGACGTGAAGAGTGCCTTCCTCAACGGACCAATCAAAGAAGAGGTCTACGTTGAGCAACCTCCCGGCTTTGAAGACAGTGAGTATCCTAATCATGTCTATAAGCTCTCTAAGGCGCTTTATGGGCTCAAGCAAGCCCCAAGAGCATGGTATGAATGCCTTAGAGACTTCCTTATTGCAAATGGCTTCAAAGTCAGCAAGGCCGATCCTACTTTATTCACTAAAACTATTGACAATGATTTGTTTGTATGCCAAATTTATGTTGATGATATCATATTTGGGTCTACTAACGAATCTACATGTGAAGAATTTAGTAGGATCATGACACAGAAATTCGAGATGTCGATGATGGGGGAGTTGAAGTATTTTCTAGGATTCCAAGTCAAGCAACTCCAAGAGGGCACCTTCATTAGCCAAACAAAGTACACTCAAGACATTCTAACCAAGTTTGGAATGAAGGATGCCAAGCCCATCAAGACACCCATGGGAACCAATGGGCATCTCGACCTCGACACGGGAGGTAAATCCGTCGATCAAAAGGTATACCGGTCGATGATTGGTTCATTGCTTTATTTATGTGCATCTCGACCGGACATTATGCTTTCCGTTTGCATGTGTGCAAGATTCCAATCCGACCCTAAGGAATCCCACCTTACGGCCGTAAAACGAATCTTGAGATATTTGGCTTATACACCTAAGTTTGGGCTTTGGTACCCTCGGGGATCCACATTTGATTTGATTGGTTATTCGGATGCCGATTGGGCGGGGTGCAAGATTAATAGAAAGAGCACATCGGGGACTTGCCAGTTCTTGGGAAGATCCTTGGTGTCTTGGGCTTCAAAGAAGCAAAATTCGGTTGCTCTTTCTACCGCCGAAGCCGAGTATATTGCCGCAGGCCATTGTTGCGTGCAATTGCTTTGGATGAGACAAACCCTGCAGGACTATGGTTACAAATTAACCAAAGTTCCTCTTCTATGTGATAATGAGAGTGCAATCCGCATGGCGGATAATCCCGTTGAGCATAGCCGCACTAAACACATAGCCATTCGGTATCATTTTCTTAGGGATCACCAACAAAAGGGGGATATCGAGATTACATACATTAACACTAAAGATCAATTAGCCGATATCTTTACCAAGCCTCTCGATGAACAAACTTTTACCAAACTTAGGCATGAGCTCAATATTCTTGATTCAAGAAATTTCTTTTGCTAAATTGCACACATAGCTCATAAGTATACCTTTGATCATATCTCTTTTATATATGCTATGACTAATGTGTTTTCAAGTATATTTAAAACCAAGTCATAGGTATATTAAAAGGGAATTGGAGTCTTCGGCAAAGACAAAGGCTTCCACTCCACTCTACTACTCATCCTTCGCCGTCGCTCCGCATCACTCTCCATCTTTGGTATAAGCTTCACTCATATGTTTTTATTTGCCAAAGGGGAGAACATAGTTAGCAAGGGCCTATATTTCATTCCAAGTATCCGTTTTTGGCGATTCATGCCAAAGGGGGAGAAAGTATTGGCCCAAAGCAAAAGGACCGCACCACCACCCTAATTTTAAAATTAATGGTTTTCAATTGGAAAATTTCAAATTGGTATCTCTTTGTGTTCTAAAGCGGGAGCAAGTAGTATTTTCAAAACTTGATATCTTAAAACCCTCTTGAACACTAAGAGGAGAATTTATTTGAGGGGGAGTTTTGTTTAGTCAAAGGAAAAGCATTTGTAACAAGGGGAGAAAATTTTAAACTTGAAAATGCTTTGCAAAAATTTTATTCATCTACCTTTGACTATGTTGCAAAAGGACTTTGAAAAGGATTTACAAAAAGAATTTGCAAAAACAAAACATGTGGTGCAAGCGTGGTCCAAAATGTTAAAAATAAAGAAACAATCCATGCACATCTAGTAAGTAACATTTATTGGCTCAATTCCAAGCAACCTTTGCACTTACATTATGCAAACTAGTTCAATTATGCACTTTTATATTTGCTTTGGTTTGTGTTGGCATCAATCACCAAAAAGGGGGAGATTGAAAGGGAATTAGGCTTACACCTAGTCCCTAATTAATTTTGGTGGTTGAATTGCCCAACACAAATATTTGGACTAACTAGTTTGCTCTAGTGTATAAGTTATACAGGTGCCAAAGATTCACACTTAGCCAATAAAAAGACCAAGTATTGGGTTCAAACAAAGGAGCAAGGGACAACCGAAGGCACCTCTGGTCTGGCGCACCGGACTGTCCGGTGTGCCACCGGACATGTCCGGTGCACCAGAGGCACTTCGAGGCTGAACTCTTCACTCTCGGGAAATTTCAGAGACGACTCCGCTATAATTCACCGGACTGACCGGTGTACACCGGACATGTCCGGTGCGCCAAGGAAGAGCGGCCTCAGGAACTCGCCAGCCTCGGGAATTCATTTTAGCTGCTCCGCTATAATTCACCGGACTGTCCGATGTACACCGGACTGTCCGGTGTAACAGCGGGGCAACAACTACTTCTGGCGCCAACGGCTACCTGCGGCGCATTAAATGCGCGCCAGCACGCGCAGAGGTCAGACACGCCCATGCTAGCGCACCAGACACTCTACAGTACATGTCCGGTGCGCCACCGGACATCGAGGTGGGCCCAGAAGTCAGAACTCCAACGGTCGGAACCCAACGGCTTTGGTGACGTGGCTGTCGCACCGGACATGTCCGGTGTGCACCGGACTGTCCGGTGCGCCATCGAACAGACAGCCTCACCAAACGGCTAGTTTGGTGGTTGGGGCTATAAATACCCCCAACCACCCACCATTCATTGCATCCAAGTTTTCCACTTCCCAACTACTTACAAGAGCTCTAGCATTCAATTCTAGACACACCAAAGAGATCAAGTTCTCTCCAAATTCCACACAACGCCCTAGTGATTAGAGAGAGAGATTTGCTTGTGTTCTTTCGAGCTCTTGCGCTTGGATTGCTTTCTTCTTTCTTGATTCTTTCTTGCGATCAAACTCACTTGTAATTGAGGCAAGAGACACTAATCTTGTGGTGGTCCTTGCAGGAACTTTGTGTTCCAAGTGATTGAGAAGAGAAAGCTCACTCGGTCCGAGTGATCGTTTGAGAGAGGGTAAGGGTTGAAAGAGACCCGGCCTTTGTGGCCTCCTCAACGGGGAGTAGGTTTGAGAGAACCGAACCTCGGTAAAACAAATCCGCGTGTCTCACTCGATTATTCGCTTGCGATTTGTTTTGCACCCTCTCTCGCGGACTCTATTATATTTCTAACGCTAACCCGGCTTGTAGTTGTGATTATTTTTGAGAATTTCAGTTTCGCCCTATTCACCCCCCCTCTAGGCGACTTTCAGGGGGTTCCCCCTTCTAGCCCACGAGGGAGGGTCGGGCTTTGCCAAGGCAAGGCTGACCCTTCCTTGATGGTTAGACTTTATATGTAAACGAGGTATATGAACGGCTTGAAAACATCTTAAGGGTAGAAGCGACGTAGCTGTCGGATGTTCCAAGCGTTGCTGTAGACCTCGCCTTGACTGTTGGCCAGCTTGTACGTCCCGGGCTTCAAAACCTTGGCGATGACAAACGGCCCTTCCCAGGGAGGCGTGAGCTTGTGCCACCCTCGGGCGTCTTGTCGTAGTCGAAGCACCAAGTCGCCCACCTGGAGGTCTCGGGACCGAACCCCTCGGGCGTGGTAGTGTCGCAGGGACTGCTGATACCGCGCCGAGTGTAGTAAGGCCACGTCCCGAGCCTCTTCCAGCTGGTCCAGTGAGTCTTCTCGGTTGGTCTGGTTGCGTCGGTCATCGTAGGCCCTCGCCCTTGGGGAACCGTATTTTAAGTCTGTGGGCAAGATGGCCTCGGCTCCATAGACTAGAAAGAACGGCGTGAAACTCGTGGCTCGACTTGGCGTCGTCCTCAGGCTCCAGACCACCAAGGGGAGTTCCTTCATCCATCGCATGCCGAACTTGTGGAGGTCGTTGTAGATCCTCGGCTTGAGTCCTTGCAGAATCATGCCGTTGGCATGCTCTACCTGCCCATTCGTCATGGGGTGAGCTACGGCGGCCTAGTCCACCCGGATGTGGTGATCCTCGCAGAAGTCCAGAAACTTTCTGCCGGTGAACTGGGTGTCGTTGTCGGTGATGATGGAGTTCGGGACCCCAAAGCGATGGATGATGTTGGTGAAGAACGCCACCGCCTGTTCGGACCTGATGCTGTTTAGGGGTCGGACCTCGATCCACTTGGAGAATTTGTCGATAGCAACCAGCAGGTGCATGTAGCCCCCGGGTGCCTTCTGCAAGGGACCGACGAGGTCCAGACCCCACACAGCAAACGACCAGGTGATGTGTATCGTTTGCAGAGCCTGAGCGGGCAGGTGGGTCTGCTTCGCGTAGAATTGACACCCTTGGCAGGTGCATACAATCCTAGTGGCGTCGGCCACCGCGGTCGGCCAGTAGAAACCTTGTCGGAAAGCATTTCCAACAAGGGCTCGAGGCACTGCGTGATGACCGCAAGCCCCCGAGTGTATTTCTTGTAAGAGCTCCTGGCCTTCGGCGATGGATATGCATCGCTGGAGGATGCCGGAGGGGCTGCGGTGGTAGAGCTCCTTCCCGTCACCCAGCAAGACGAATGACTTGGCGCGCCGCGCCAGTCGCCGAGCTTCGGCTCTGTCGAGGGGTAGCTCTCCTCGGTGGAGATATTGCAGGTACGGGGTCTGCCAGTTTCGATTAGGCGTGACCCCATTCCGCTCTTCCTCGATGCGCAGAGCCTCACCCTCGGTAGCCGAGGGTGCCTCGAGCGGGGCCGAGGCCTTCTCGGGCTCGGGCGTGTCGTTTGTCTTGACTGAGGGTTGATGTAGGTCCCGGGAGAAGACGTTCGGGGGAACCGTTGTTCGCGCCGAAGCTATCTTCGCTAGCTCGTCTGTAGTCTCGTTGTACCGTCGGGCGACGTGGTTGACCTCGAGCCTGTAGAACTTGTCTTCCAGGCGTCGAACCTCGTTGCAGTAGGCTTCCATCTTCGGGTCGCGGCAGTGGGAGTTCTTCATGACTTGGTCGATGACAAGCTGCGAGTCACCGTGAGCGTCGAGGCGTCGGACCCCTAGCTCGATGGCAATGCGCAACCCGTTGACCAGAGCCTCATACTCAGCCACGTTGTTGGACGCCAAGAAATGGAGGCGCAGCACGTCCCGAGCGGCGAGATGAAGAGCAGGCCCGCGCCTGCCCCTGTTTTCATCAGCGACCCGTCGAAAAACATGGTCCAGAGTTCCGGTTGGATCGGAGCCGCCGGGAGCTGGGTGTCGACCCATTCAGCCACAAAGTCCGCCAAGACTTGGGACTTGATGGCCTTCCGAGCGGCGAACGAGATTGTCTCGCCCATGATTTCCACCGCCCACTTTGCAATCCTACCCGAGGCCTCTCGGCACTGGATGATCTCCCCCAGGGGGAAGGTGAAAGCTCTCTTGTGAGTTTTGGTGTTTGGATGACAACTCAATTAAAGGACTAACAAGTGTACTAAGTGTTGAACAGGTGCTTAAAGTAAAGCCTACAGGGTTCTACACAAGTGAACAAATGAGATGGTCCAAGAACTGGATTATGGATACATAATGGACAGCACAAGTAAGATGGACATTGCAAAAGTGAGACTCGGGTGCGTAGCTCGGAGACAACTGATCAAGCCAAGGACGGAGGCAAGAAGAGCTTCGAGGTACCAAGTGCACGGGAGAAGGTCAAGGAGGCTGAGGAACCCAAAGCCAAGGGTGAAGAAGAAGGCTTGCAAAGTCAAGGGTGATCGAGTTGAGAACAGCTACGGCACATCAAGGATCACTGCATAAGGACGTGACTTACAGCCAATGAGGTAACAGCTACAGCTATGTGGTGTAAGTCATAAGGCTCAAGAACAAGCTCTAAGAAGGAGATCAAGGTCACTAGAAGGAGAACAAGTGTCAAAACCAGAACTGGAAGCAGCCCAAAAGAGCTAAGTTCACCTTGATCTTTAGTTTGGGTTGTTCCTATGTTTGGAGATGTTCTATGTGACCTTTACAGGATGTTGGAGCCAAGTAATGTCAATCTAGATCAAGACAAGCCGACTTGATGATTTATGAGTCCAACATCAAAGCTCAAGCATGTGGAATGCTATAGATTTAATGATTAAGAGAAGGTATGTTTCTATACTTAGTACATTGGTTTTGTGGACTAATATACTTGTCTAAGTGTTAGAAACAGAAAGAAGAAGAAAAGAAGAGAGGTGCAAAGGGCTTGGCTATATACAGCCAAGGCAGCTCAGTCTGGCACACCGGACTGTCCGGTGGTGCACCGGACAGTGTCCGGTGCGCCAGGCTGAACTCTAGCGAACTGGCCGCTCTCGGGAATTTACTGGCGACGAACGACTAAAATTCACCGGACTGTCCGGTGTGCACCGGACTGTCCGGTGAGCCAACGGTCGGCCGGGCCAACGGTCGGTCGCGCAATCTGCGCGGGACACGTGGCCGAGCCAACGGCTAGAAGATGGCACCGGACTGTCCGGTGTGCACCGGACTGTCCGGTGCGCCAACGGCTCCAAGACTGCCAACGGTCGGCTTCGCCATAAAAGGAAAGAAATCAGGCACCGGACAGTGTCCGGTGTGCACCGGACTGTCCGGTGCGCCACCCGACAGAAGGCAAGATTTGCCTTCCTGGTTTGCTTCCAACGACTCCTAGGCCCCTTGTGCCTATAAAAGGGACCCCTAGGCGCCTCAAGCAATGTACAAGTGCAGCCAACAAGTGTAGACTTCACTGGAATCAATTCTCGCTCTCCCTCTTGTGTGTAACTCTATAGTTTGTGTAGAAGGCACAGCTATAAGCCTTTAGAGAGAGGAGTAGTGCTGCTAAGAGCTAGAGCAAGGTCTTGAGCGTATAGTTACTCTGCCGGGGTTCTGCCAAGAAGTTTGTAAGCAGCCGCGGTTCTGTTGTAACCCCACTCAATAGTGAAAGGCTCTATCTGTCATACTGACAGATCTGAGCAAACGGAGGAAGGAGTTGAAATAGACTCCAAGCCCAGGTGTGGCTAACTCCAACGAGGACTAGGCAAGCATTTCAGGCTTGGCCGAACCTCGGGATAAATCCTTGCGTCTGTGTGCTCTGTTCTGTATAGTATCCTGACTCTCTGTCTTACTCGTCTTTATATCTGCACTTCAATACTTATCTGTGGTATAAGCTTTATTTGAAGTGCAGGACATTTTTGAGACAGGATCTCTGATTCCGCTGCAACCTACTCGAAGAGTCTTCTCACTCCACTGCGTACTAAGTCTTCGAGTAGAGTAAGAATTTAACTTTTAAAGTAATAAGTTTTATTCGCCTATTCACCCCCCCCCTCTAGGCGACATCCAGATCCTGTTCCCGGGTCAAAGGGAACTTTCAATTGGTATCAGAGCTAGGCCTCTCCAGTGTGGGCTTAGCCGTCCGGAGATAACGATGTCGTCACAAGAGGTAATTGTAGAACTTCTTTTAGGCGATGGCTCTAATTACAAATCTTGGTCTGTCTCTATTTATAATGCTTTCATGAGTGTTGATCCTGATTTGAGACAGATCTTTAGGAGAAGTATTTTTCCATCTGATATTAGTAAAAATCCCTCTAATGATGAACTAAGATGTTTTTCTCTCAATCACCGTGCTTGCAGCATCTTAGTTGATTCTCTTTCTAGAGGTGCTTATTTTGCCATCATGAGTAGTGGTAATGACTTAATTGTTGATGCTCATGATTTATGGAATAGAATTAAAGTAAAATATTGTGTGGCAAATTGTACTGCTTCTACTCCCTATATTGCTTGGGATACTAACCTTTCAAAGGGAGAAGATCAAGAACGATGGGCACCCAACGATGAATCCACCTCGTCGACAGGTTTGTCTTCCACTAGTTATAAATGTCTTATTGCTAACAATGATGGTGGAGACGAAAGCAATGATGAGGAGGAATATGAGGATGATAGCGAGGATGAGTCTTCATCACCACAAGAAGAGGAGATTCGCCGGTTCTACACCCATCTCAACAAAGAAGACAAAGTGCTCTTGGTTAAGTTGTTGAGGAGGAACAAGGAACAAGGCGAGACGCTTCTCAGGCTAGAGGAGACTCTCATCAAAACCAACGACAGCCTGGAGAAGATGACCAAAGAACATGAGGAGCTAAAGTGCTCTCATGATAATTTGGTCCATCGGTATGAATCTATTTTATTTGAGCAAAGAAATAATCATGATGTATTATCTGATGTTGCTCAACTTAAAACTGAGAATTCTATGCTTAAGAATCAAGTAGAAATGATAAATTTAGAAAAACTTGCGCTAAGTGAAAAATATGATATGCTATCTTATTCTCATAATGAATTAGTTGATGACCATATCATGCTTAATATTGCTCATGAGGTTGTAATTTCAAACTTAAATTCATGTGAACCCCATTCTCGCACGTGTGCGCATTTGAATTGTATATCATCATGTGCTAACCCCTGTTGCTCAAAAGAAAGCCAATCATTGATTGAGCAACAAGTTTTAGGGTCACAAAAGAAATTCTGTGGGAATAAGAAGCAACGACAACTGAGGAGAAGACGCTTAGCTCAACTCTCTCAAGATATCCACGGGCGCGTGGTGAAGAAGCTTGAGAAAGGAAAAACTGCAGCAAGTGTTAAGCTCAATAAGAAGAATGTTCCCAAAGCTATAAATGAAGAAATCAACATGAACGAGGAAAAAGGTAAAAATTCAATTAGTCATGTTGTTTGTACTAATCATCTCTCCATGTTCGTCAAGAACAAAAAGGGAAGAGGAAAAAGGAGGTGTTTCAAATGCAAGGAGATAGGCCACCTCATCGCATCCTGTCCGTACAAAGACAAGGATGAAGGGACAAGAAGTTGCTTTGGATGCAACAATAAGGACCACATTATCACTTCATGTCCGGTCATGAAGAATCAAGGATGTGCATCCTCCAAGATGACCCTCACCAAAGAAAATGACGAACAGCAAGCGTCATGTCAGGTTGAGCGACGCTTCTGCTACAAATGTGGTGAGCAGGGTCATATATCAAAGGTATGTTATAAAGGTAAGATTCCTAAAGAAGTGAATGTGTGTCAATCTCATCCGCTTAGGAGACCCAAATCATACACTTGTGCTAGATCTATAATGAGATCACCTAGAACTAGCACAAAGGCCATTTGGGTACCAAAGGCACATTTAGATGATCATTATGGACCCATCCCGAGATGGGTACCAAACTGTGCTAACTAGACCATGCAGGTGCCTTGAGATGGACTGGAGACTATGGGAGAGATTAAGACGGTTATCTAAAACTCTATGCTTAAGCTGTTAATTGTTTTGGTGTTTATTGACCCAAGGTTGAATTATTGTGAAACACTAATCCCATGTTCATCTCAAGTGAAATAAGGTGTATAGGTTATGAATCATTATTGGTGAATCAAGTAAAGGACCTTGATGAGAATCTACAACATGCTCTCCAAAGGATGGTACCCCGTGTATATTAAATACATAATTGCAATTTAGTATTGCTCTTGAGTAGGCTTGTTGTGCTACCTGTCTTTGGAGTAGTTATGCTTTATGATTGCCTGGTTAAATGAATCATAATGATGTTTGCTTAATCATGACTGGTGCTATATAGGATATATCTTTTGAATCATTCATGGGTAGCTATTTCATTTGTTATATCCACAACGATTAACTCTCTTGGTGTATATGGATAAACCTGTAACTTTTTTTGCAAGTCATGCTATGTGCAATTATGACATTTTGTTTAGTCCATGTTCACATGATTACCCTAGTTTAGTATTGTGTGAATTTCAAATCCATGAGCTATGAGGTGCGTGAGCAAAAGGAGCCCTGAATTGGTGATAACAAGGGCTCTCATAAAGACAAAGGTATGGAAAATGAAGCTATGCAATTTCATTAAATATTCTTGAAATTCCATTCATTGTGATCATAGCTATGTTCTTGTCTTTCAATTGGTAATATCTTGGTTTAGGTAATTTATGCCTTAAAATGTTGTTTCTTTTGTGCATCTATGAAACCTTCTTAATCATGACATGCTTAGATATTTCGCTTTATATACATGATTGTGTTGATCTTCAATTGGTATATGCAATGATAGTTAAATATGAAGCATGTACAGGTTGAGTAAATGTTAGACTTCCGTGAGTATTCAATTGGATTAAGTATCACTGAGGCGTGCATTGCTGTATTTAGTCAACCTTTCATTTAGCCTTGAAATGGTGTTAAGTGGCGTTTCATTTGATATTCAAATTGGCATCCTTGTGTGATGAAAGTGATAGAGTATGCCTTGACCAAGGTATGTTGTGATCCCTTCTAGTTCTAAGGAAGCTAGAATGTGCAAAGTGCAAGTCATTCAAATACTTGATGCACAACTTGAGGGGGAGCACACATAACTTGTGTCCTTTGAGACTAACTGTTTCTTGAGCGATCTTGTATAGTCTCTAGGTGGAAAAGAGAAGATAAGCAAGAAATGGAGCAATCTGGACTTGGGTACCTCTGTAAGTCAAGAAATTGGTATCTCAAGTTGTGAGTAAGTGCATTTCTTTAGATTGCTCATGCTCTATAATATCTGGTGATGATAGATGCTTAAATATCATGGAGCCATGATAAAAAAAATGAACTTTGCAATTGGTATCTTTCAATTGGTAGCCGTAATAGTTCGCTTCAATTGACATCTATTGATAATCATGAGAATAGAAGTTTCTTCTTGTGCCCAATACTATAATTTGTTCTAAGTTTTGATGTCTTAGCAACAAGAAAAAGTAAGGATAAAGAATCAGGCACAAGTGTGAAGAAGCTCTTGAGAGATTAGATGCTTTCAAGATGGGAAGTACACTACAACATGGTAAAGGTACAAAGGGAGTATTAATCTTTTTGCATATATGTATCTTACCTAAATGTTGATAGGGCATATGTTCAATAAGTAAGGGGGAGTCTTGATAGTCATTTTTCCTCCTTAACACCCTGTTGTCCCTTGACATCATCCTATGTTCTTGCTTGAGTATAGTTTTTGGTGTTTGATGTCAAAGGGGGAGAATTTGTGCATTAAAGCTTATCTCAACCTGAGAGGAAAGCTTATCCTAAGGGGGTGATGTGTTAGTTTAAGCTTTGCTAGTGTGTTATTCATATGCTTCCTGCAGTATTATATATGTTGCATCATATGGACTAGTGCTTCCGTTGCTATGAATTAATTGGCATCTATTGTGTTCATTCTGAAATAGATAGTCATGTGGTTAATGGTGCTTTTAAGATTGCTTTCAATTAGTGTCTTAGTTTGAATTGGTATCTTAATGATGAATAGTGGTAGGTTGATATTTCTGTGATATATCCACTAAATTGAATGGTGTTTAACTCTGATTATGTGCATTTGTGTGTTATAGCATCATGGTTTGATTCTTGCCACAATGCATACTAAAAAGTGCTAAGGTGTAGAAATGTTTCGATTTGCCTAAGTATGTGCAAATTGGCGTCTGAGGCCAAAATTATGTTTTTGAAGTAAGCACCTATTTAGGGGGAGCATTCTATAATCTTAGAATTCAAATTTGTGCTTCAAATCTTATTCTTATGTAAGCTTTAATTGTGTTGCCATCAATCACCAAAAAGGGGGAGATTGAAAGCTCTCTTGTGAGTTTTGGTGTTTGGATGACAACTCAATTAAAGGACTAACAAGTGTACTAAGTGTTGAACAGGTGCTTAAAGTAAAGCCTACAGGGTTCTACACAAGTGAACAAATGAGATGGTCCAAGAACTGGATTATGGATACATAATGGACAGCACAAGTAAGATGGACATTGCAAAAGTGAGACTCGGGTGCGTAGCTCGGAGACAACTGATCAAGCCAAGGACGGAGGCAAGAAGAGCTTCGAGGTACCAAGTGCACGGGAGAAGGTCAAGGAGGCTGAGGAACCCAAAGCCAAGGGTGAAGAAGAAGGCTTGCAAAGTCAAGGGTGGTCGAGTTGAGAACAGCTACGGCACATCAAGGATCACTGCATAAGGACGTGACTTACAGCCAATGAGGTAACAACTACAGCTATGTGGTGTAAGTCATAAGGCTCAAGAACAAGCTCTAAGAAGGAGATCAAGGTCACTAGAAGGAGAACAAGTGTCAAAACCAGAACTGGAAGCAGCCCAAAAGAGCTAAGTTCACCTTGATCTTTAGTTTGGGTTGTTCCTATGTTTGGAGATGTTCTATGTGACCTTTACAGGATGTTGGAGCCAAGTAATGTCAATCTAGATCAAGACAAGCCGACTTGATGATTTATGAGTCCAACATCAAAGCTCAAGCATGTGGAATGCTATAGATTTAATGATTAAGAGAAGGTATGTTTCTATACTTAGTACATTGGTTTTGTGGACTAATATACTTGTCTAAGTGTTAGAAACAGAAAGAAGAAGAAAAGAAGAGAGGTGCAAAGGGCTTGGCTATATACAGCCAAGGCAGCTCAGTCTGGCACACCGGACTGTCCGGTGGTGCACCGGACAGTGTCCGGTGCGCCAGGCTGAACTCTAGCGAACTGGCCGCTCTCGGGAATTTACTGGCGACGAACGGCTAAAATTCACCGGACTGTCCGGTGTGCACCGGACTGTCCGGTGAGCCAACGGTCGGCCGGGCCAACGGTCGGTCGCGCAATCTGCGCGGGACACGTGGCCGAGCCAACGGCTAGAAGATGGCACCGGACTGTCCGGTGTGCACCGGACTGTCCGGTGCGCCAACGGCTCCAAGACTGCCAACGATCGGCTTCGCCATAAAAGGAAAGAAATCAGGCACCGGACAGTGTCCGGTGTGCACCAGACTGTCCGGTGCGCCACCCGACAGAAGGCAAGATTTGCCTTCCTGGTTTGCTTCCAACGGCTCCTAGGCCCCTTGTGCCTATAAAAGGGACCCCTAGGCGCCTCAAGCAATGTACAAGTGCAGCCAACAAGTGTAGACTTCACTGGAATCAATTCTCGCTCTCCCTCTTGTGTGTAACTCTATAGTTTGTGTAGAAGGCACAGCTATAAGCCTTTAGAGAGAGGAGTAGTGCTGCTAAGAGCTAGAGCAAGGTCTTGAGCGTATAGTTACTCTGCCGGGGTTCTGCCAAGAAGTTTGTAAGCAGCCGCGGTTCTGTTGTAACCCCACTCAATAGTGAAAGGCTCTATCTGTCATACTGACAGATCTGAGCAAACGGAGGAAGGAGTTGAAATAGACTCCAAGCCCAGGTGTGGCTAACTCCAACGAGGACTAGGCAAGCATTTCAGGCTTGGCCGAACCTCGGGATAAATCCTTGCGTCTGTGTGCTCTGTTCTGTATAGTATCCTGACTCTCTGTCTTACTCGTCTTTATATCTGCACTTCAATACTTATCTGTGGTATAAGCTTTATTTGAAGTGCAGGACATTTTTGAGACAGGATCTCTGATTCCGCTGCAACCTACTCGAAGAGTCTTCTCACTCCACTGCGTATTAAGTCTTCGAGTAGAGTAAGAATTTAACTTTTAAAGTAATAAGTTTTATTCGCCTATTCACCCCCCCTCTAGGCGACATCCAGATCCTGTTCCTGGGTCAAAGGGAACTTTCAGAAGGATGACACCACAGTCACCGGGTGAGACTCGAAGTAGTGTCGCAACTTCCGCTGCGTTAGAATCACCGCGTACAGTAGCTTCTGAATTTGTGGGTAGCGGATCTTGGTGTCGGACAGTACCTCACTGATGAAGTACACCGGCCTCTGGACGGGCAATGCATGCCCTTCTTCTTGTCTTTCGACCACGATCGCGGCGCTGACCACCTGAGTGGTAGCGGCGACGTAGATCAAGAGGGCTTCTCCGGCAGCGGGAGGCACCAGGATGGGTGCGTTTGTAAGGAGCGCCTTCAGGTTCCCGAGGGCTTCCTCGGCCT
This sequence comes from Zea mays, assembly GCF_902167145.1. NCBI lineage: Eukaryota > Viridiplantae > Streptophyta > Magnoliopsida > Poales > Poaceae > Zea > Zea mays. The sequence continues at coordinate 49,234,899 of NC_050097.1, forward strand.
CGGGGGTCCAAGTGAAGCGCTCGGTCTTCATTAAGAGGCGGTACAAAGGTAGGCCTCTTTCGCCGAGGCGCGAGATGAAGCGGCTCAGAGCCGCAAGGCATCCTATGACCCTCTGCACGCCTTTCAAGTCCTTGATGGGCCCCATGTTGGTGATGGCCGCGATTTTCTCCGGGTTGGCCTCAATGCCCCGCTCGGAGACGATGAACCCCAAGAGCATGCCTCGGGGGACTTCGAAGACGCACTTCTCGGGATTGAGTTTTACGCCTTTCGCCTTGAGACACTTGAATGTCGTTTTAAGGTTGGAGAGGAGGTCGGAGGCTTTCCTCGTCTTGACTACGATGTCATCGACGTAAGCCTCGACCGTTCGACCAATGTGCTCTCTGAACATGTGGTTCATGCGCCTTTGGTATGTCGCACCAGCATTCCTCAAACCAAATGGCATAGTAACGTAGCAGTACGTGCCAAAGGGCGTGATGAAAGAAGTCGCGAGCTGGTCGGACTCTTTCATCCTGATTTGGTGATACCCTGAGTAGGCATCGAGGAAAGACAGGGTTTCGCACCCAGCAGTGGAATCCACGATTTGATCGATGCGAGGCAGAGGGTAGGGAACCTTCGGACATGCTTTGTTTAGACCAGTGTAGTCTACACACATCCGCCATTTCCCTCCTTTCTTTCTCACAAGCACAGGGTTGGCAAGCCATTCGGGATGGAATACCTCTTTGATGAACCCTGCGGGCATCAGCTTGTGGATCTCCTCGCCTATGGCTCTACGCTTTTCTTCGTCGAATCGGCACAGAGGCTGCTTCACGGGTCGGGCTCCAGCTTGGATATCCAGCGAGTGCTCGGCGACATCACTCGGTATGCCAGGCATGTCCGAGGGACTCCACGCAAAGACTTCGGCGTTCGCGCGGAGAAAGTCGACGAGCACTGCTTCCTATTTGGGGTCGAGCTCGGAGCCGATCCGTATCTGCTTGGAGGCATCGTTGCTGGGGTCGAGAGGGACGGATTTGACAGTCTCAGCTGGCTCGAAGTTGCCGGCGTGGCGCTTCGCATCTGGCGCCTCCTTGGAGAGGCTCTCCAGGTCAGCGATGAGGGCCTCAGATTTGGCGAGGGCCTCGGCGTACTCCACGCACTCCACGTCGCATTCGTACGCGTGTCGGTACGTGGGGCCGACGGTGATGACCCCGTTGGGGCCTGGCATTTTGAGCTTGAGGTAGGTGTAGTTGGGGACGGCCATAAACTTGACGTAGCATGGCCTCCCCAGTACTGCGTGGTAGGTTCCTCGGAACCCGACCACCTCGAACGTGAGGGTTTCCCTTCGGAAGTTGGAGGGAGTCCCGAAGCAGACGGGCAGATCAAGTTGTCCGAGGGGTTGGACGTGTTTCCCGGGGATGATCCCGTGAAAAGGCGTCGCGCTGGCCCGGATCGAGGACAGATCGATCTGCAGGAGGCCGAGGGTCTCAGCGTAGATGATGTTGAGGCTGCTGCCTCCGTCCATGAGGACCTTGGTGAGCCTGACGTTGCCGATGACGGGGTCAACAACGAGCGGATATTTCCCCGAGCTCGGCACGCGGTCGGGGTGGTCGCCGTGGTCGAAGGTGATGGGCTTGTCGGACCAGTCTAGGTAGATAGGGGCACGACTCCTTGAGCATCTTATCGAAGAGATTGGCACCTCGAGGAGGTTTCCGAGGGTTCTTGTACTCAGCGGCGGCGACAAGGTCCACGTCGGTGGCGTCGCGTTTCGCTTGCGACTTCTTCTTGCCCTTCTTCCTCGCGCCGCGCTGAGCGGACGCCTCGGGGACGTCTTCCGGCTGGCGGCCCTGGGGCTGCTTGTCCTTTCGGAAGATGGCCTCAACCGCCTCTTGGCCAGAGGCGAACTTGGTGGCGATGTCCATCAGCTCGCTCGCCCTAGTGGGGGTCTTGCGACCCAGCTTGCTCACCAGGTCGCGGCAGGTGGTGCCGGCGAGGAACACGCCGATGACGTCTGAGTCGGTGACGTTGGGCTGCTCGGTGCGCTGCTTCGAGAATCGCCGGAAGTAGTCCCGGAGAGACTCTCTCGGCTGCTGGCGGCAGCTTCGGAGATCCTAGGAGTTCCCAGGGCGCACGTACGTGCCCTGGAAGTTGCCGACGAAGGCTTGAACCAGGTCGTCCCAGTTGGAGATCTGCCCCGGAGGCAGATACTCCAGCCAGACTCGAGCGGTGTCAGAGAGGAACAGGGGGAGGTTGCGGATGATGAGGTTGTCATTGTCCGTTCCACCCAGCTGGCAGGCCAGTCGGTAGTCCGCGAGCCACAGTTCCGGCCTCGTCTCCCCCGAGTACTTTGTGATGGTAGTCGGGGTTTGGAACCGGGTCGGGAACGACGCCCGTCGTATGGCCCGGCTGAAAGCCTGCGGACCGGGTGGTTCGGGCGAGGGGCTCCGATCCTCCCCGCTGTCGTAGCGTCCCCCACGCCTGGGGTGGTAGCCTCGGTGCACCCTCTCGTCGAGGTGGGCTCGACGGTTGCGGTGGTGGTGCTCGTTGCCGAGGCGACCCGGGGCCGCAGGCGCCGTGTTGCGTGTGCGCCCGGTGTGGACCGAGGCTTCCCGCACGAATCGGGAAGTCGCGGCGCGATGCTCCGAGGGGTACCCCTGCCTTCGGGAGGCAGAGCTTTCGGCCCGTCGGACCGCGGCATCCTCCAGGAGTTTCTTGAGCTCTCCCTGGATACGCCGCCCTTCGGTGGTCGATGGTTCCGGCATCGCGCGGAGTAGTATTGCTGCTCCAGCCAGGTTCCGGCCGACCCCACTAGAAGCCGGTGGCGGCCTTGCCCTGACGTTGTCGGCAATGCGGTGCTGGATGCCCTGGGGTAGATGACGCGCTTCTCCGGCCGGAGCTTGGTCTGCCCATTCCTGCCCAATGTTCCGCCGGAACTGCTCAAGTGTTCCTGCTCCCTCGTCGAGCCTGGCCTGCATCTTGCAGATTTGCTCGAGCTGTGCGTCCTGACCCCCCGCAGGGACTAGGACCACAGCTAGCTCCCGAAGGATGTCAACGCGAGGCGCAGGCCTAGGGGGATCGCCGTTTTCCGGCATACCAAGATGGTTGCCTTCGCCGGGACCCCCTAGATCGACGTGGAAACATTCACGACTTGGGCCGCAGTCCTCGTCGCCGAAGCTGCGGCTACCATCGGAACAATCGGAGAGGCAGTAGTCGCATGCGGCCATGAAGTTCCGCATGGCACTGGGGTTACCGAGCCCGGAGAAATCCCAACAAAAGTCAGGCTCGTCATCTTCCTCGGAACCCGAGGGTCCGTAGGTCGAGGCGGCCGCCAGTCTGTCCCAGGGCGACCGCATATGGTACTCCGGAGGGTTGGTACATGCCTCTATGAAAGCTTCCACCGAAGCGAGGTCGCTTGGTGGGTCGAAGCTGAATCCAAAAGGCACAAGATGGGAATCGGTCTGTACCTCTTGGTCGACGGGCGGTGACGAAGTCGCGTCAGGGGTGGACTGCACCATTGTCTCAGGTACGAGGGCGACGCCCAGCAAGTCCTTCGCGAGCGTGCTGGCATTGTTCGTCTGCTTGTGGTTGGCGTGTTGCGGGGAAACGACGCTCGTCTTCATCTCAGACGCAAGGTCGAAGCCCGACGTGTCCCCCACTGGGGCGCCGGCGTCGTCGACTTGCTCGATAGCCGACGAGGTGCCGCCTCCTGCTTGGCCATGGTTGCCCCGCCTCCTCCTCCGTCGGTGGGGGAGGTGACGGGACAAACCCGGATGTTGTTCTTCCGCCATGTGGGGAAGACGTCGTTGATTCCGCCGCCGGCGGGCGGGCTGACGGCCGCCATTGTCGCTGTCGCGCGGCGGAGGAAGGAGTATCATGTCGTAGCTGCCGTCGAGGGACATGAACTCAAGACTCCCGAAACGGAGCATCGTCCCGGGTTGGAAAGGTCCATCTGGAGCTTGACGGGAAGCTGTTCGTCAACACGCAGCAGGCCCCTACCTGGCGCGCCAACTGTCGGCGTTTCGACCCCGGGGGGTCCCTGGACCGACGAGTAAATTGTCGCTGCGTGTCCCAGCCCAGATGGGTCGGCGTGAGACGGGACACAAAGGGGGGAGAACAGTAAGGGGAACCCGCGACCTTCGTGTTGTCCTGCGCCCAGGGCAGATGGATGCGCTTGTAGTAGGGGGTTACAAGCGTTCGCGTGGGAGAGAGAGCGAGAGCGAGAGCCTTTATGCGTCGGCCCGTTCTCCCGCGCGGCCAACCTTCTCGTACGAGAGCCCTAGACCTTCCTTTTATAGGCGTAAGGAGAGGGTCCAGGTGTAGCAGTGTGCTAACGTGTCTAGCAGAGAGGAGCTAGAGCCCTAAGTACATGCCGTCGTGGCAGTCGGAGAGGTTTTGGCACCCTGTTCATGTGATGTCGTGGCCGTCGGAGGAGCGCTTGGGCCCTATGGAAGGACAGCTGTCGGGGCTGTCGAATCCTTGCTGACGTCTCCTTGCTTCCGTAAGGGGCTGAGAGCCGCCGTCATCATGGAGCACGCGGGGCGCCATCATTATTTGTTTACCGGGGCGAGGCAGATGGGACGCCGGTCTTGTTCCCCGTAGCCTGAGCTAGCTAGGGGTAGGGTAATGATGGCCCCCCTGTGACATGGTCGGTCCGAGCCCTAGGTCGGGCGAGGCGGAGTCTCCTCCGAGGTTGAGGTCGAGTCCGTCTTCCGAGGTCGAGGCTGAGTCCGAGCCCTGGGGTCGGGCGAGGTGGAGACCGTCTTCCGAGGCCGAGGCTGAGTCCGAGCCCTGGGTCGGGCGAGGCGGAGTCCGTTGTCCATCGTCGAGGTTGAGCCCGAGCCCTGGGGTTGGGCGAGGCAGAGACCGTCTTCCGAGGCCGAGGCTGTGTCCGAGCCCTAGGGTTGGGCGAGGCGGAGTCCGTCGTCCAGCGTCGAGATTGAGCCCGATTCCTGGGGTCGGGCGAGGCGGAGCTTCCTATGGCACCTGAGGCTGGACTTAGCTGCTGTCAGCCTCACTCTGTCGAGTGGCACAGCAGTCGGAGCGACGCAGGCGACGCTGTTTTCTTGTCAGGTCGGTCAGTGGAGCGGCGAAGTGACTGCGGTCACTTCGGCTCTGTCAACTGAAGAGCCCGCGTCAGGATAAGGTGTCAGGCGATCCTTGCATTAAATGCTCCTGCGATACGGTCGGTTGGCGTGGCGATCTGGCCAAGGTTGCTTCTCTACGAAGACTGGGCCTCGGGCGAGGTGAAGGTGTGTTCGTTGCTTGAGGGGGCCCTCAGGCGAGACGTGAATCCTCCGGGGTCGGCTGCTTTTGCCCGAGGCTGGGCTCGGGCGAGGCGAGATCGTGTCCATTGAGTGGACTGAGCCTTGACCTTAATCGCGCCCATCAGGCCTTTGCAGCTTTGTGCTGATGGGGGTTACCATCTGAGTTTAGGAGTCTTGGGGGTACCCCTAATTATGGTCTCCGATAATATGTAATCCCTATAATACTCATATTCTTTTCATAGCCAGATTCTCCCTACATCTAGATACTCAGAGCTAGGGTTGGCAATGGGGCGGGTTCAGGTCGGGTGCAATGTCCGCGGACCCGCGCCCAAAATCCGAATTGCAGACACGACCCGAACCCGAATTGTACTACGGGTGAAAACACGCACCCTGACCCGAACCCGTGGAGGCCCGCAACCCGTCGAGGACGCGCAGACCCGAATTAGATGTGTTGGTTTCCAGCAGACAGGCAGCAACACGGTACAAGATACAGCGACAAATAAGATCATACATTCATACTTCATCAGAAAAAAGAGGGCATGAAATGATGAAAGGCTACATCATACATATTACATTTAGTCAATAGCAAGTAAACAAGGCCAACATGACAGTCAATACTCAATAGCAAACTGTTTGTAGCATCAGACAGTTTGTAGCAGCATACATATTACATTTAGCCATTTGCATACTTCATACAACATACATATATGTCTCTCACAACATGAGTACATGACAGTCTATAGCAAACAGTTTGTAGCACCCAACAGACAGCAAGCAGTTTGTAGCAGCAAGCATCTAGGTCCAACAAGCAGGTTCATCTCAAATGGTTAATCAACAATTGTTGATTCATGTTCATCCTGCAAAATAATAAAAACAATCCTCAACAGCTCGAGTCAGGCTCTTCAATGCAAGTCATTAAAGCAACAAATAAACAATACCATCTCTTCATCTTGTTCATCAAGACAAGTCATCAAAACATCCATCATAGTTGGAGACCCTACATTGCAACAAAGCAGCCATCATTGGTTGTTTCCTATAATGTGCATGAAATCAAATAACATATAAATCTTGTTAAAATTCTGACCACGTACCTAACATGTCAGCACGGGACCAAGCCTGCATACACATGAGTGCTTCCACCATTGATGGTGCAAGCTTACTACGGCGTGGACTAATTATTCTTCCTCCTGTGCTAAACACGGACTCAGATGCCACTGTTGAAACCGGAATTGCAAGAACATCACGTGCAATCTTTCTTAAAGTAGGATATTTAAGCCCAGCATGCTGCCACCACTGAATGATATCCAAATCATGTGTCCTAGGAAGCAGTGGTTCCTATAAGTACAAATCCATCTCTGTGCGCACATAAGTGGAGGTCACGTCTGGTTGCTTGGACATGTAATCATCAAAAGTGTCCATCCAATCCTCCTCGAACATGTCATTAGGAGCACTACTTGTCCTAGGTTGAGCACCATCTGTTGTGGCAACAACTTCTATAGTATCTTGATACTCTAAAACCAAGTTATAAAGGATATCCTTGACTTTGTTAACAGCCTCCATACTTGTAATTTTAGATCCATGGATTTTTAGAAAAAGTACGTTCAAAAGATGAAGTTTATACCTAGGATCTAGGACAGCACCAACAACCATCAAACCATGCACATCAAATCAATATTTGTTGAACTTCTCTTTCATTTTACTAGACATTTCTTCAACCTTTGGGTTAGCACTTACTTGCCACTTCCTAATTGCCAAATAAATATTGGTGATTTTGGGAAAGAAAATGTTGGCTGTGACATAGTTAGTGCCAGATAACAACTCTGTGACATCATAGAATATCTTCAATCTATCACAAAGGTCCTTAGCAAACTGCCAATCATCTCCAGTTGGAATACAAGGAGCACGAGCAGCAAGGCGTTCAAAAACATCTTTGTACAGCAAAGCAGTGTTAAGCATTAGATAACTAGAGTTCCATCTAGTATTGCAGTCAAGAGCTATCTTTTTGTCATATTTACCCTTCATTTGCATTGCCATTTTTCTCAATTTTCTCATGTCTTTTAGGTGTGGCAGACCAAAATCCAACAATCTCTCTAATACTATCAATTCCATGTTCCATTACACTCATTCCATCTTTCACAACAAGGTTTAAAACACGGCAAGCACATCTCATATGGACTAATTTACCTTGTAACATACAAGATGAGAGGGGCAACTTGCCTTTCATAGTGTCCATTCTTTGTCTGAGGTTCTCATTGGAGGTCGAACCATATTTCTCATAACACTATCATTTATGCTACAATTATCAAGAGTTATAGTAGACAAATTCCTCTCAATATGCCAGTCAAGGAGAACATCATGAAGAAGATCAGCAATAACCTCAGCTGTATGTGGAGCTGGAACATATAGGAACCTACACAAAATAAGTTCAACATTATATAATATAAGGATATTAATTGAAGAAGTTAGGACATAAAGAACAGTAGGGTTATTACCTAATAAGAAAACTCTTTAGCTTCCAATCATCATCTATAAAGTGTGTTGTCACGGCCATGTAGCCTTTCTTTTGGTGGTTTGCTGTCCATAAATCAGAAGTAATAGCAACTCGAGAACTCAACTTCCGAAAATACTTCAACATGGATTGTTTTTGCACTTCATACATATCAAGGATATCCTTCCTAAGTGTATTCCTAGACACTACTTTGAATAATGGTTGCAATGCTGCACAAAACTTGCGAAATCCAACATGGTCCACCATAGATAAAGGGTACTCATGGATAATAGTCATTGATGCAAGCTCTTTTCTAGCTATTTCTTGATCAAAAACATATTTCTCCAAAATCACAGTCCCATCATGTGGATTTGCAGTCAATTTAAGAGACGACTATTTTATACCTTTTCTAACAGCCCTATCTGGACAAATCTCAAGATGGCCACTCAAGTGACTTGTACCATTTCTTGTGTCCCCTCCTAGATGCTTCTTACACCATTTGCATTTTGCTTTCCAAACCCCATTTAACTCAATTCTATCAAACTCTAACCAAACTTTAGATTTTAATTTTGGTCCTGGTTTCCTCTTACTACCAACAGCAACATCATCCTCTATTTTTAACACATCACCTGCTGCAGTTGCTAAATCAGATGGAGGTGCTCCTGCTGCTGCACGTGCACGGGTTCAAGGGCCCGCTGCTGCTTCTGTTTCCACTTGAGATCCAATAGCTGCTCCGGTTGTAGGAGCATGAGAACTACTAGTACCTGGAGTCGACATTTCACTTCACCCTAATATTCTGAAAAAATGCAAAAAGTTAAAGGGACCCTAAGAACTACTAGCTGCATAACTAATCTATACTAATCTATACTGCTATACTTACCTGTCACCAACAGGAGTCACTGAGGGGCCGAGGGGCGAGGCGGCGAGCGGAGGCCGGACGAGGGAGGCCAAGGTCTAAGCCGCCGGCGCCGAGGGAGAGGTTGCGGTGACTGGGTGAGGCCGTGAGGGACGAGCGCCGCCGAGCGGAGGCCGGAGGCGGAGGCAGTCAGGCGCAGGCGCGCCGCGCAGAGCCGCAGACGCGGTGAGTCGGTGACCGAGTGACACGTAGCAGGTGACGGCGTGACGCGCAGAGCCGGAGCCCGGAGACGCGGTCGCGGTCTCGCGGAGTGACGCGCAAACGCGAGGGCGGTGGCCGGTGAGGCGAAGGCGAGCGAGAGCGACTGCGTGCGTTTGTGCTTGTGCGTGGCACTGCGGCAGGCGGCAGCGTGGGTTGGTGGCCGATTGGCGGTGGGCACTACCGCTACGGTGCTAGGGTTTTCAATGTGGGGCTAGGCTGGCTAGTTTCAATTAGTGGGCTGACTCTTTACTACGGGTTTCGGGTCCCCGCAAAAAAACCCACGGGTGAAAATATAGAACCACCCCGAAACCGAATTAATCCGGGTCCCCGAAACCATGGCCCCGCGGGTAAAAATTTAAACCCGCCCCGAACACCGTCGGGTCTAAAACCGCGGGGACCCGACCCGAACCCGCCCCATTGCCAAGCCTATTCAGAGCAGCCTGCTAGAAACAAAGCTGAAACGAATATATCTATAGTGAAGAGTGAAAATATGATGGACTAACTTATTACTCAAACCAAACACCCTATTAGAGTATAGATTATAACTAGTTGAGTTGCAACCATGCATGGCCTTTTTTTTTTGCCATTGTTTCTTTAAAAAGCAGCAAAGGGCACCTAGCCCGAAGTCGGATTTTATTGCCGCATAATCTTTCTGGCGATCAAGAAAGAGAAGGGGCGAAAATGATGAGACGGAAAAAAAGGTTGGAGGGATGAAGAAAAAGAGCCGAAGGTTGAGGGGACTAGGAGGGAGGGTGGTGTGTGGAGAGATTCCCCGACAGCAAAATCTAGAGGGGAAAGCAATTCCCGTGCCCCGCCAGCCACCCTTGCTGCGGGACCCACTGGGCGAGCGTGTGGGGCCCGCGCGCCTCCCCTTCGTTCTCTTCTTTCGTTCTTCAGACAGTGTCTCCCTAGTCCCTCCCTCTCTTCCCGCTCTCCTCCTTCATCAGTCATCACACACGCCTGCGGCCTGCCTGCCTGCCTGCCTGAGTCCTGACACCATACTATACCTCCACCTCCCCGGCCCTGTCCTACTAGCCGTCAGAGGTTTGCCGCCTCCTCGCTCCTCGTCTTCATCACCCCCTCTCTCTCTCTTCCTTCGTCCTCGACCTGTGGCCACCTGTGGCGTCACGCTTTATAAGAGCACGCGGCCGGCAACCATCTCCCTTGCCACCCACAAGTAGAGAAGAATCTTTTGTTGCTGACGCCTGAGACGCTGGCACTGCCGCCGCGCCGTCTGGAGAGAAAGAGCAGAGGGACACTGAAGCAGAGGAGCCGAGGGGTAGCGACGAGAGACGAGCGAGAGCGGCCGACGGAGATGGAAGCAGGAGGAGCAGGAGCGGAGGGGGTGATGAGGGTGCTGCTGGTGGACGACTCCCCCGTCGACCGCCGCGTGGCGCAGCTGCTCCTCAGCAGCAACTCCTGCGCCGGCTCATTCCACGGTCAGCCACATCTCCTGTGAGCTGAGCTCACACAGCCACACCTCCTCCCAATTTTCTTTCTTATCGATTCTTTCGCCGTGTTTTAGAATCAAATTCTAAACAGCTCGTGTAACAATGTTTCATCCAGTCATCGCCGTCGACAGCGCCAAGAAGGCGATGGAGTTCCTCGGCCTCAAGGACGGCGGCAAGGTAACCAGAGCCGAACCACCTGCCTCTGCCTCCCTCCTCGATGCTCATTTCAGAGTCAGAGACCATCCGCCGAGCTTTGCCTGAAGGCGGATACGTACACCAGCGCAGGATTAGTAGTAGAATTAGCAAACCGATCACACAGAGAGGGTGCTCCAGCTGGAGCTGACACAGAGAGGGTGCTCAAGGACGGCGGGTACTCCAGTTGGAGCTCACACAGAGAGGGTGCATGGCAGCATGGGCTCCTGCACCACCTGCCGGCCCAGCGCCGCCGGCCGCGCCGTACCGTACGGCCCACGCGTCCGTCTGCCGTCTGCGCATGCGCGCGTGACGGCTTCTGTTCTCCGCCCCCCTTTTGGAAGCAAAAGGTCGCCGCTTTTCATGGCGGTAAAGCAAAAGAAAAAAAACCTGCCGTGCCGTCCGTCTTACGCCCACAGCCCACACTCCCACATGCTCTCACTGGCTCACTGCTGCTGCCTCTCCACAGAGCTGCGTTTTTGTTTATATAGTGCTGCTGCTGCCCTAATACTAGTGAGCTAATATAGAATGCTTTATGACAGTGTTACGGCCGCATTAGAGGCAGCGGCAGTGGTTAAATATGAGTCTTGATTTTGGCATGTCCTGTAAAAGCTCAGCACGGGATGGGGAGAGCGTAGCAGGGAACTAGGGACAGTATGGTGCCTACACTCTGGGCTCCTTTACTTTACCTTTCCTTTTCTTTTTCTTTCAGGGCTCCCTTTTTTTTACCTTAAATTTCTGTGCCTCAAACAGTTCAGTTCTTTCTTTATTTATTTATTTATTATTACCACCTTATTAAAAATGTTGAGCTAAGCCAAACTTGCGACACTTTGCAGGAGCAGGCCATCGACATGGTGCTCACGGACTACTGCATGCCAGAGATGACCGGCTACGACCTGCTCAAGGCCATCAAGGTACTTTTGCCGCTGCTGCAATGCAAGATCTGTCACCGCGGCATTTTCTGTAGGATGCGTTCGCTTAATTTCTGCATGTGTCCCAACCTCACTCGCTGCAAATTACCCCTAAACTTCGCAGGCGCTGAACCCGCTGAAGCCGATCCCTGTCATCGTCATGTCGTCAGAAGACGAGCCCCAGAGGATCAGCCGGTGAGCCAACCAACCTAGTCGTTCTCCTCTTTTCAGCACCGGTTCTTTGTTTTCCCTGGCAGAGTTGGTCGATTAGTAGTATTCAATAAAAAAAAGAAAAAAAGATAAGAGAAGAGAGAGTACTAAAAGTTACTCCCTCGGTTTCTTTTTAGTTATCACTGAATAATTTAATTTTGCACTATCTAGCGACAATCCTTCCCCTTTCTGAATGCCTGCTGAGCGCTGACTGATGCAGCAGGAGACGTGGTTAAAACCCCAGGCCTGAAAGGTCGCCGTGATTTGTCACGGTGCCTCGGTCTCAGTGCACATTCACTCGCTCGGCCCGTGACTGTACTACTGATTACTACTGAGGAGTAGTAGTACGTACGTGTAGGTGTGTAGGCGAGTAAGCCAGTCGGTTGGTCCTCTCCTGTACGGGATTTCGTCTCCTCCCGTTATGGAGTGCGACTGCGCGGGCGGCAGCAGGACGAGACAAGGATCACGTCTCTGCTCTCGCATTCATGCAGAATCCCGGACCATCCGATTCTGAGTACTGACGGCTTTGTTTCCCCGGCCTGCCTGCTCGGAGCAGATGCCTGAACGCCGGCGCCGAGGACTTCATCGTGAAGCCCCTGCAGAGCAAGGACGTGCAGCGCCTCCGGAACTGCTCCACGGTCGGGAGGCCCAGCAACAAGGGCGGCGCCACGTTGCCGTGCGAGGAGAACGCCGTGGCCAAGTGGAGTAACAACAAGCTGCCGCCCTCCGCCGGCGCCGGCGCCGGCGCCAGCGCCACGTCGCCGTCGGGGCGGCGGGCGAACCTCGCCGGAGTCGCCATGGTACGCACGCACCACGTCGCGCTCCCGTTCCCTCGGACGGTTAGATTAAAGCTCAACGTCTCTCTGACCGTGACCGTGACCGGGTGTTTCTCTGCCAGCGCCAGGTGCTGCACTCGTCGAGAGTGGAGATCTCGCAGTACCTGCCGCTCCTGCTCAAGCTCGTCGTGCTGGCGTACGCCGCGCTGTGCCTGGGCGAGCTCCTGCACAGATGGTCGTCGGGTGGCAGCTGCTCGCTCTCCCCGTGGTGCGCCTGATCAGGAAGGAGCAAGCAGCGCAAAAGGCCAGCAACGGTGCAAGAGCCCCCCTGGGCACCGACGACAGGAGACTGCTGATGCACCAAGCATTATTTCAGAGGCTCCAATAGCCCTAGTCTTTTAATTTAGGTAGATGAGATTGTCTGCTCTGAGATCCTAACCGGGGTTTCGACCGATGATGAGTCCCCCCGTGGCTTTTGTTCGTTGATTTGAGGGGCCGGGGCCGTAGACGTAGGAAGGAGAGGAACGGAACGAACCCCTTGTATCCTCTGCTCTGTATAGAATGAATGAATGAACGAATGAATCAGAATGCAACGCGTCATCCGAGCACACGAACGTACCTGCCGGCGTCCTTTTCGGCCTGGATCCCGGCTGATATGCTGATGCGACGGCGGTGTGGGGGGTGTCTTTTCCTGCCTTTCGTCCTGTCCTGGGTGATGGCAACGGCTCACCTGTTTTTTTGCAGTTCCGATGATCCCATCCCACCATGCCAAAGACAAAGACGACAACGCAGGTTGACTTAACGCAGGCATCAGATCCTTCTGATAGCTAAAGGTAGTATAAATAAGGCGAAGTATCCTGTGCACATGAAGCCTTGGTGCACATGGTGCACATATAACATCTCAGCCTCTAATCTTCGATCAAACGGCTGTCTCTCTCACCTCGGTATTTTATCAGAAAACACCCTCCACCTCCCTAAAACTCCCTGAATCTTTAACGAAAACCCCCTCAAGCTCCCTGTACGCCAGAAACAACTCTGATCCTTATTTCTGGCCGCCGCTCCATCGTATTCTGGCTGCCGCAAAACTACCCAAATTCAGCAACTAACCTTCGGGGAAAAAAACTGGACAAAAAAAAAACCAAATTCGCTGAAAACTGATGCGGCGGCGACAGCACTACAGCAGTCATGTGAGTACGTGACTTGAAGGTTGGAGCTCCATCCCTCCATTAATGGAATCAATCAAGTCTGGACAATGACACTCGCTCCATGCATGGCAGCATGGGATGCATCTCCCCTGAAGCAAGAAACTATGGCAGCATGGGCTGCTGTAACAAGCAGGAAACTATGGCAGCAAACAATTTCAGAAAAATGTATGGTATGATATAGTTGCAGCACCAAAATATATCAAAACTAATTCATGAATTTTCCATAAAGGATGAGCAAAATAAGAATAACACAGGATAATCGTCTATTGATGTGCCTCTGTAGTTTCATTGTTGGCATTCTTCTGCTTCCGTGGCTTTTTAGTCTCATTATCGGCATTCTTTCGCTTGCGTGGCTTGGGTAGTTCTTTAGATTTCTTAATTCTTTTACTCCTTCCCTTTGAACGAACATCGGTTGGAGGATGTATGTCAACTTTCTCCGGGATTTTGCAACCAATGAAAGTCTCATATTCTTCTTGTGGGGCTTGCATATTGGTAGGAACAATTTGACTGAAAGAAGCCTCTAGGTTCATAACACCTGATACTAAGAAATTCATGCCTTCATTTGAACTCTTTGCTCTTTGAATCAAATCTTCGACCTTGTTTCGCACCGCCGTGATCTTTTTCCTTTTTTCCACCTCTTTAGCATCTTTGGGCTTCTCTTCTAATAAATTGCCTTCCTCGTCAACCATGATCTCTCTAAAATCATAATGAAAAAGAATGACAAAGCTAACATACTAACTGATTGAAAAAGTTGAGTAAATCATAGTGATGAGAACATACCTCTTGCATCTTATCTCCTATCTCTTCAAAATATAGGCTGAAGGAAGTTCGTATAGCCTTTCACCTCTCAATGTTAGAATAATATGTCGGCACGGAATTCCCATCGTCTCAAATAGTTTGCATGAACAACTTGCAAATACAGTTGAGCTGCTCCAATGAACAACCCTATCTCTCATCGACCCATCATTAATTATAACAACTTTCACACCCTCTTGTTGCATGATTGCTACAATAAAGCAATGGTCTCTAGCAGCTATCACTTCTTGCTGAAATTTTTTGAACACATTATGTGTGTACAATATGCTTCCTTGCTTCTCCAGAGGCCATGGTGTACTCAATAGCGGTGAGCTATGAATACTAATATTATCAGCTTTTAACTCTTCATGTCGTTGGCATTCTAAGGCTGTATCGAATCGGAGCCAAAACTCAACAAAACTTAACTTTCGGTGGATAAAGTGATTGAAGAATGAATTAGAACTTTCAGATCTTGAGGTGGTTCTAAGGAGTCCTGCAAGGGGTATGTCCATAAAGAATGCTGGAATCCATGATTCACGAATTGCATACTTATTAGCCAACCATTCATTGCCCTGCAGACCATAAGCAACTATGATACTATTCCACTTCATCTCAAATTCTTCTCCTGTTTCTGAACCCCAAACACACTTATTTAAATCCTCCCAAAAATGTTTATCTCTATTTGTTGGAGGCCCAACCTTCTCAGGCATCTTCTCCATAATATGCCACATGCAAAACCTATGTATTGTATCTGGCAAAATAGACCGAATTGCTGATTTCATACTAGCATCTTCATCTGTAATGATAATCCTTGGGGCATTTCCTCCCATTGCTGAAAGAAAAGTCTGAAATACCCATTCATATGACTCAATCTTCTCATCTACTATAAAAGCAGCTCCAAAAAATACTGATTGCAAATGATGGTTGACACCAATAAAAGGTGCAAATTTCATATCATACTGGTTCGTGCTATATGTTGAATCAAAAGATACTACATCACCAAAATGCCTATAGTTCTTTCGACTTGTAGCATCAGCCCAGAAAATGTAGACCAACTTTCCTTGCTCATCCACAACAAAATCATAGAAAAATGCTGAATTTGCCTCTTTCTTTCTCTCCATTTGGGCAACAAATAATTCAGCATCAGCATCCTTGATTCTCTGCCTAAGTCCTCGATAATAGTTCTGAAGATCCCGCTTCATGCATCCAATGTTGTTGATTCCATCACTTACTTGAAGAAGTCTATATGCTTGTGAGGTACCTATACTTGCTTTATGGCACGTGAACAAGGTAGTCTTGACTCGTTGACTAATTGAACGGTTTGAACGAAGAAATGAAATTTTATCAGGAGAAACCAGCCCATGATTATGTTGCTCAACCATTGAAGCGATGAAGTACCTTTTATCTGGAGCCAACTTCACATATATATGCGCATTACATCCACATCTTGTCTCCATGCGCATCTTTGGCTTCTTTTGTGCCCCATAGGGATGAACTTTAGAAGTAACGACACCGTCATCATTTTTTTTCTTTGAGAAGCCTTGTCTCGAACACAAGAACCTCTTATTTTCAATCACATCGAGCACCTTGGTTTGGGCTCCTATACGCACTACAAAACCACTTTCATGAGCATATGTCTTGTAGAATTCTTCAACTGCCTCTAGAGAATCAAATGACATGCCAACAGTAGGCTTCAATCCCTCATTGCAATCAGGTACAAATGATGTAATCTGCAAAATCAATCGTTAATATATCAATATAGATATCTAGTTCATCTTGAACAACAACTTAAAACAATGTAAAATTCTCACCGGTGATGCTGTTCTTATACTTTTTGGGGGTGTTCTAAATTGATCAGCACTGTAATAAGGATCAGAGTTGTTTAGAACCATGGTGTTGTTGCCTGCGATATCCATGTTTGGCTGCAACATTTGCATGCCGGTGTCTATGCTCCCCGCAACGCCTGTTGGATGTGTATCCAATGCGGTCAGTAGAGCCATGAAGCCGCCGCCGTACCCAACTGGCGAGGTCGCATCCATGGTCGTGCAGAATCTACATCGCGATCAGAGTTATTTTTTTTCTTTTTTCTTTGTTTTTTGAGCAAGAAACCAAGAAACAGCACTAAAAACTCATACCAAAACCACAGCAAGAACAGAGACAGAGAATGCAGTGAAGGAATTGGAACGGGCAGCAAGCAAAGGGTAAGGGATGCACATTCACCGTACGTACGTACCTTTGTTCCAGCTGTATTCGTTCTCTGAGAAGGCCCCCGTGTACTCGGTGACGATGTCGTACTGGCGGCTGCGTTCAATCACCTAGGTCAATGAACGAAGTGGAAGCGGCGGCCAGAATACATGGGCGCGACAGCCAGAATACGATGGGGCGGCGGCCAGAAATAAGGATCAGAGTCGTTTCTGGCGTACAGGGAGCTTGAGGGGGTTTTCGTTAAAGATTCAGGGAGCTTTAGGGGAGGTGGAGGGTGTTTTCTGATAAAATACCGAGGTGAGAGAGGCCGCCGTTTGATCAAAGATTAGAGGCTGAGATGTTATATGTGCACCAAGGCTTCATGTGCACAGGATACTTCGCCTAAATAAATAGGATCCTCCCAACTCGACGACTGTGACGTTTATTACTAGCTGTTTATTTGTGTAATTCCATCCAGATGGACGCATTTGTGGCAGCAGAGACTCATGCTGCTTTGCCTGTGCTAGAGTAGAATTGTTTTGGTTTAAAATTCAACAAGGGCTGTGCAAAGTAGCGAATCCCTTTTCGGTCTTGTATACACGTCCACGTCTTGCTCAGATGCAAATCTTTCGATATTTCTTCCTCGTATCTACCAAAGAGCACATCAACGACATGCATGTCTTACCTGTTACTTAAAAAGAAATAAAGTACTTTCTCTGATCGCAAATATAAGTTCACCTATCGTCCTATAGTCAAATTCTTCAAACTTTGATTAGCAGTATCTAAAAAAACATAATTTAGGCGAAAAATAGTTGCTAGGGCCAAAAATACTTTTCAAACGAATACAGTATTGTCAATCTTTAAATAAGCTCCGAAATGTAAGACCGAAAAAAGTTGACAATAAATCTAGATGAAAGTTTAGATATTTATGCATTTTCCTATAAATTTAATCAAAGTCAGAGAGGTTTTGACGAAAAACAAAATGACTTCCGTTTTATAAATTACTATAAAGTAAGTGCGGCATAGAATCAGAACGCTGCGCACAATCCGAGGAGAGTATCTTGTCTGATATGCTGATGCGACGTTGCGCCTTTCTTTTTCCTGCGTATCAGTCTCTGGGTGACGCGAACTGCTCACCCATATTTCCTACAGTTCAGATGATCCTTCCGATGGGAAAGATCCCCATTAGAGAAGCAGCAGCAGAGCGCGATACGCACGGAGCATCAGATCCTTCTGCTGGGAAAAGCAGAAACAAATAAAGCTATAGCTCCCAACCCAACGGTTAGGTTTATGTTTTTTTATAAAGGAAACTTTATAGATAATGTTACCAACAACATTACATCAAGCGGATACAAAATCTTGGTACAAACTCCTGGTCTCTGCCTAACGCACATGTTCTAGCTAAAGAAAAAAATAAAGATCAAGAACACAGCAGCCTCCCTAATCTAGCGCCACACTACACCAAAATCATACACTTCCTACGGTTTTTTAACTTCCTACAACTTTTATAAAAAACCGTAGGAAATACATAACTTCCGAGAGGCAACTGGTACCTCTAGGAAATAAACATAACTTCCTACAGTTTTTTATAAAAGCTGTCGGAAGTTAAAAAACCGTAGGAACTTATCTAACTTCCTACGGTCTCCTCTAGGAAGTTAGGTTCCATCCGTTCACAAGACAATAGAATAGCTAACTTCCTATGGCTGGCTCTAGGAAGTTAGCTGCCCAGATAACTTCCTACGACTTCCTCTAGGAAGTTAGCTTTGAGCTGTTGACCAGTCAACCGAAAACATAACTTCCTACGGTTGGCTCTAGGAAGTTATCTGGGCAGCTAACTTCCTACGGCCTCCTCTAGGAAGTTAGGATTCATCTGTTGACCGGTCAAACGAAAATCTAACTTCCTACAGCCGGCTGTAGGAAGTTAATTAACTTCCTAGAGGCAAAGCATAAACTCTAGGAAGTTACCTAACTTCCTACGGCTTTACTCTAGGAAGTTATATTTTTAGCTTTTACCTCCATCTTCTCTCACCTTTCACGGCCCGCACGCCATTCTTTCCTTTACAGCCCGCACGCCATTCTTCTCTCACCTTTTACAGCCGCGCTGCCGCCCGCCCCGCCCCGGCCACCGCCGACCCCGGCCGCCGCCCGCCCCGGCCGCCGCCGACCGCGCCCGCTGTCCTGGGCCCGAGCAGCCGCCGCCGCCTGCGTCCACAACCGAGCCGCCGCCGGCCCACAACCGAGGAGCGCCCCCCCGCCTGCGTCCGCCCCCGAGGAGGCCGTCCCGGCAGCGCCCGCCACCAGCAGCTCCCACCCCACGGCTGTCTCTCCCACCCCCGGCAGCGCCCGTCCACGAGGAGCTCGCCCCGGCAGCGCCCGCCCCCGGTAGTGCCTGGTGTTCGTGCGCACGGCCGCCTCGCCCCCCGTCGACCCCGCCCGTGTCGGCGCCCGCTGCGCAGCCACGACTCCGCCGTGGACGTCCCCGACCCAAATCATCGATCCACACCCGCTGCAACCGTCAGGTACCGTGTTTATACTTTTTTTATTTTTTTATTCAATGTGCTAACTTCCGAGAGTTTACTCAAATAATGCCGTAGGTAGTTAGGTTAATTAACTTGATTGGCTAACCGCTGCATATAGTTTAGCTATGCTAAACTCTTTTATGTTATGGCTAAAATTAAGTTTATGTTTGATTAATAATATGGTGGGTGAGGACCTTCGATGAAAATTAATCTTGTATGTTATGGCTAAAATTAATCTTGTATGTTAAATTTTTTTGTTAAGTTGTAATCTCGATAGGAATTAACTTGATTGGCTAACCGCTGCATATAGTTTAGCTATGCTAAAATTAAGTTTATGTTTGATTAATAATATGGTGGGTGATTAATAACATGGGAATGCACAAGCTGCAGTTTGGCACGACTTCTGGGTATGTTAAATTTTTTTGTTAAGTTGTAATCTCGATAGGAATGCGACAAGTTGTAATTTTTTGTTAAGCTATCATATTATTGATTTTGACTATGCTTCTTTTTTTAGAAACATTACAAGTTGCCTGAAGGAGATACTCATACGGAACACGCACACTCCGTGTTCCATAGGAATGCGGCAAGTGTTGTTGGGGATATGATGTACTATGCTCGAATCCAGGTGATTAGTCAAGCCATGTTTGGTAGTGAAGGGCGACGTCCAGAGAGTAAGAATGAGGCGACACAGTATGGACTCGATATGACTGAGCAACAATATCTTGAGGTAATGGATGTTTTTGCTTGTGTTGAAAAAATTTCCATTGCTTCTAGATATTACAGTTACTTATAAATGAATTGTGTTCATGTAGCATTCGATTCCATGGATAGCTGCCAATGATGCTGCTTGGCATGCGTTATGTCGTTACTGGGCTTCGGCTGAATTCAAGGCAAAGTCTGTGCGACACAGTTCCAATCGTGGAACCGAGTCGTATCATAGGTATGGAGGTGATGATCACTTTCGTTTGGCAAAACGAATGGTAAGTACAGTTTAAGCCATTTTCGTTGATTGTAGTTGACTTGCTGTAATTTCTGGTTATAGTGTTTGTGAAATGTACATACATGAAGGTAGCACTGGTGCAGTGCCCAGTGATGTTCAAATATACCTTAGGGGGCACAGAGGACCAGATCCTGCAAATCCAGATGTGTTGTGCAGCCAAAAGGCAACAGATCGTGTGGTGAGTGTTTAGAAATGTTTGGTAGGTTCTGTTTATATGGATTTTTGTATGTAAGATTGCATTGTTCTTTTGTATGAGGCTGCATATGGCGAGGCGATGACTAGTCAGCACGGACCAGACTATGACTGGAGGACCTCACCTATTGATCCTCAGGCTGTGTATGCAAGTGGTGGAAAAGCTCATGGAAGGTGAGGACTCTACATATCTTATATTGTTTCATTGGTTGAGTGCAATACATGTATTCTTAATCCGGTCGTGATGTTACTTGTTTTGTAGGTACACAATGTTTGCTAACGTCATCGACTCGAGCCAGGTTAGGGTTCAGCGTGGAGGTTCATCGAGGTCTGCTGCTCGTAGCTCCCGTCGCTCCACTCAAGATCCAGCAGAAGTGGAGCAACTGCGAGAAGAACTTAGGCGACATCAGGATTACTTGAAGCAACAAGCTACGCAACATGAATATTATGCTACACAGATTCAGCAACAGCAAACACTCATACAAGTAAGTTCAAAAGATAATAGCTTTCACTTTAACATATGTATTGATTTAAAATGCTGATGTGAATGAGTTCGACAAATTTGTAGC
The DNA here is from genome assembly GCF_902167145.1 of Zea mays. NCBI lineage: Eukaryota > Viridiplantae > Streptophyta > Magnoliopsida > Poales > Poaceae > Zea > Zea mays. The sequence continues at coordinate 49,255,745 of NC_050097.1, forward strand.
AACTAGCACAGGCCCAAGGGATACATGTCCCGGTGCCCCCCCCCCACCACCTCCCGTCCATTATCCTTGGTCTTCACCTCCACCTATACCTACATCTCCATCTACCGAACATCAGGTATGCATATTTATCATCATTTAGTTGTTGTTAGTATATTTTGATGTAACTGAGCAAATGTCATTTGTACATGTATATTAGACCCCTCCAGCTACCTTGCCGACGCATGAACAAGAGGACGGGTTAGACTTTGTCGATACCCTCTTGAATAGTGGAGGTATCGATGGTGATCGGCGAACGTGAGCTTCCATGTTATTGTGTTCTGATACTTGAGACTTTTATTATGACTATGTATGAGATATTGTCTTTTATTAGTACTGGATGATGATATTTGTGAGACTTTTGTGATGATGAGACTATGGATGAGACTTTTGTGATGTAATAATTGATGAGACTATGGATTTAAATATTGTTATGTGATTGTGTGTGAGATGTTTTATGTGATAATCTGTTGTGTTATATAGCTGTTGATATATTTGTTATTTTGTGCAATGTGGTGTAAAATATAAACAGCATTTGTAATGCTGGCCAAATTAACTTCCTAGAGGCTACAGAAAGCCGTAGGAAGTTAGACAGCTAACTTCCTAGAGGCTACAGTAAGCCGTAGGAAGTTAGCCAGCTAACTTCCTAGGGGCTACAGTCAGCCGTAGGAAGTTAGCCAGCTAACTTCCTAGAGGCTACAGTAAGCCGTAGGAAGTTACTCGTAGGAAGTTAGCCAGCTGACGGCGCTGACGGCGTGAAACTACTAACTTCCGAGAATCTACTAACTTCCGAGAGGCTTAGCAGGCCGTAGGAAGTTAGCTAACTTCCTAGAGCCCTCTAGGAAGTTAAGCTAACTTCCGACAAAAAATTTTCGAGAGCCAAACTTCCGACGGGATGGCTTAACTTCCGAGAGTTTCGCTAACTTCCTAGAGTTTAGGCCTAACTTCCTAGGGTTTAGGCTCTAGGAAGTTTACTATTTTGGTGTAGTGCCATTCAATACGAAGACTAGAACGCCACCCATGCGCCCAGGAGAAAACAGCCATGGCCATTCGCACCAAGAGCCGTGATCCCACCGCAACCAACGGCCGCACCTCCACGCGCTGAAGAATGACCCAACTTGTTAGCCTCCGAGCCGCCAAATGGATAACCTGCAAAGGAGAGCAAAATGTTTTTTTCTTAAAAACTAAATCATTTCTACAGTTCCAGAGTGCTCAGCATATCACAATCGCACCTAGTAGAAACACGGTTTTTATCCCACTGTTGAAGCCATGGAGCCAATCTCCAAACATATATGGTTCATATTTTGTGGTTGATTAATTCCAAAACCTAAACACACTCCAAACTGACCGTGCTAACCGACACTCGAAAAGGAGATGGTTAATGGTTTCCTCCTTGTGACAAAAAACACATATAAGACTTCCCTGCCAATTTCGTTTAGCCAGATTATCTTTTGTGAGAATTACCCCCCTTCGCAGATACCACAGAAAGATTTTTAAATTTCAGAGATGCCTTTAACTTCCAAATATCTTTGTTGAGATTACGGATATTTCCGAGCATCAGGGCCGCGTAGTGTGATTTAACTGAGAATCTTCCATTTGAGGCAAGGCTCCAGAAGAAGGAGTCCATGTCATGGGACAATTCCATACCTTGGATACGTGACAATAAAGATAACCATTCAGCCAAGCTGGCTCCAAATAATTGTCTTCGCCAGGAAAAGATAGGAGGGAATGCACTCATTGCTTCTGCTATAGTTATGGATTTATGTCTCACAATGTTGAACAGGCTTGGATATTGGTCTCTTAACGAGGTCCCATCGAGCCATGTATCCTCCCAGAACCTTACCTGTGATCCGTCTTTTATGAGAAAGGATCCTAGTGAAAAAAGGTTGGCTTTACTTTCATTAAGCCCGACCAGAAATGCGAATCCCCAAGTTTCCACTCAACCTGAGACAAAGGTTTTGAGCCTACATATTTATTGTGGAGAAGTTGTTGCTACATTCCATCAGAGGTGAGTAGTTTGTACATCCATTTACTAAGAAGGGCAGTATTCATCGTATTCAACTCTAGGATTTCAAGTCCCCCTTGATCCTTAGGTTGACACAGAATATCCCATTTGACAAGTCTGTATTTCCTTTTGTTATCATTCCCCTGCCAAAAGAATCTTAAGCGGTAATAGTCGAGCTTCCTACAGACTCCTTTAGGAAGGAGGAAGAAGGACATCATATACATCGGTAAGCTACTAAGTACTGACCTAATCACGGTCAAGCGTCCTCTGATAGACATGTTTTTCCTCTCCAGCTGCTAAGGTTCTTTTCAAAGCGCTCTTCAACTTTAGCCCAATCCCTAATTCTTATTTTTTTTGAAATGGATTGGAATACCAAGGTAGCTGATGGAAGTTTCCTTGGCTTACATCCAAAGAGTTCTGTGTATTGTTCTAATTTCTCTTGGGCAGCCTCGAAACAAAAAACCTCACTCTTTTGGAAATTGATCTTTAAACCCGAGGCTTGTTCAAATGCAAATAGCAGCAGCTTCAAATTGCACGCTTAACACGCCCCAGAAATCATTTCTGACCGGGGATGCATAATATCGCAGAATGTCTGGGTTTATATGTTGGCCTTTCGAGCCAATGTTTTTAAATTTACATGTTAAATATTTTACAATCCTAGCAGTGTACAAATGTGGGGGGGGGGGGGGGGGGTCCGTAATTCACTAATTTGGTATAGTTCATGGGATTACCCGTATTCCTGTTGCTACATAAAAGATGCTAATTCTATAAAACAGTGTGCATAGAGTAAGTCCCTCGTGCGTTCTACACGTCATCGTCTTGTTGAGCAGCAAACTCTTTCAGTATGTATGGACCCGAATCACGAAGGACCTTAATGATATGCTTAACCTGGTACTTTGCTCGTGCGTTGCGACAGCTTACAACAATACTAACGTAAACTATCCATCAAAAAATTTCAAGTTTTTTTATTTATTATCTCCGCTCTTTGTATAATTTTTTTTTTGATTTGGGTAACCGATGTTATTGTTTACTTCGTGCAATATGTGTTGGTACAACACGGTCAATAAAGTGAGCGATTAGAAGAGAGTTCACAATGACTGACTGAACGAACAGAGATTATAAAATAATATAATTCCACCATACAGAGACCAAATAAGAGAAAGTTTGTGAGCTCACGTTTCTAAAATAAGTCACATGAAGTCAAACTTATAAAAAAGATAGATGAAAATATGGAGTGGTTGCTAAAGTCAGGCATCAATAAAAACAGAATGCGCTCCAAATAAATTATGCTACTTCGTAGCAATTACTAACGTTTAAAACCAACAAATAATCTTTCATTTTACTGTTAGTACGACAATCATTGTTACTACATCCAATTCAGCAACCTCAAACACCATGGAGTCCATTGTGCCAATGTGGTCTCAGAAACGACCTAATGCTTGCAAGAGTCAAGAATGACGTGCCGTACTTGGGCTGTAGCCTCGGCCCGTAGTGCTGGCCCAGCCCGACACGATTATATATTTTTTATTTTACAAAAAATGTATATACATATATAAAATTTATATTCAATATTAAAAACATCTGAACATGATGCTCTACTGGTTAAACAGCTTTACCCAGTATCTCTCGCCTTTTTCCATCAGGGCATGGGTTCGAACCGCACCTCCTGCACCGTTTTTATAACATTTTATGCTGATTTAATCAAATGGGCCGACGCCCTAACGGGCTGGTCCGACACAGTCAGCAGGGCCAACATGACGTGCCTAGGCCATAGTTGTGGCCCGCGTGCGTCTGGCCCGTACCGGGACGCCGTTTGGCCATCTATAGCCGTGCAACAGATTAATTTAAAATAACTGTGAGGGGTTATTTGTAAAAAGATGACGTGAAACGATCGTTGAAACTGGTGTTTAAGTATTCTATAGATATAGAATATTAACACCAAGAATAGAAGTTGGGAGTTTCAGGAAAAGGCAGAAAGGCATGCAAACTGTCCATCATAATAAATTGCATTTCCTTAAAAGGATTTTAAGAAGGGACTGGTATAAGATAAACATATTGGTAAATGTCAGCAATTGCTCACCACTGGGAGGAAGAATAAAACTTATCAACAATAAACTACAAAGAAGGTAAAATAAGATATCTTGCTTTATGCGTAAATAAATGGTATTAACAACTATTGCTTAAATCAATGCGTGTTTACTAAGATGTCCTAATCTTAGTCACACTTAGCACCGGCTAAATAGAATAGCATTAGCTCTTTTCCTAAAAAAAAAAAGCATCCAAAAAGTGGCATTGGTGATGATGATGTACGCTAGAGCACCCGATCGGCCCATCAGAATATGAGGCTAATGTAGTGGAAAATGTTGAAACGAGAACAGGACATGCTTAAGGGTGCCAGATGTGGTACTCAATCTAGGGTGGGTTTGGCATGTGGATGGCAAAACTACACTCGTTAACTACAGATACCATGCGGATGAAAGAGCTGTATATGCATTCACAAAAGATTATTTTCAGCATACATAGAGGTGAGTAGAACAAACATAGTTTTGGCGAGAAACTGGTTCCAAATATCGACACACGAAAATACCTGAGCCGTCTCGTGTGTAAGCAAATTTCCAATAGCTGCCGCAAAACCAGGATTTGAAAAGTAGTGGCAACTGTGAGTTGTCACTGGGAGGAAACCACGCTGGACCTTGTGCTCTCCCTGAGCACCTGCCTCCACCTTACTCAGGTTTAACTCAATGTCTGCTTCAATCGCCTGGACAATGTCACTATTCTATAAGCAAAACATATAATGACATTATTCCAAACATATGGTTCTAAACATGAGCAAATTACCTGATAATAGCAAGCTTCAAAATGCAAATTGGGAAAGCAAGCATCTGGCAGGCATCCCCATAACCGGCCAAACAGTGTTTCACCTCCAATAAGTTTTAAGAGCTCCGGCAATTAGTTTATCATCTTTTTCAGCAGCAATTAGCATCACGTTCTCCCCCGTCTTTTCTCGCAAGAGGTGAAATAAATCCCTTGTCAAGTTGTATGGTCTGCCCCAACTGCAGTGAAAAGTGACATATAAGGGCTAGTTTGAGAACCTCATTTTCTCAAAAGATTTTTATTTTCCCAAGGTAATTTAGTTTATTTTTCTATGGGAAAAATGAAATCTCTTAGGAAAATGAGGTTTCCAAACTAGCCCTAAATAGGGATGCGAATTTCACTTTCTCTGGATCCTTGGGTCGCTACAGAACTCATTTAACTGAACAAATTCGGATTTCAAAACAGAGGACATAGGATGGGACAGAAAATACATATGGAAGCATCCCTACTTCCCTCGACAAGTGAAAATAATACAGAAAACTACATTACTGCACAAATTGAATTCTATACAATCCTAATTCATACCTACATAAATGCCCCTCCGTGAAAAACATGCCTAGGCATGGTCATGACTCATGACCAATACCTACAGATATGCCGTGTAACAGAAAGAAATGCAAAAAGGTGAGGGGGTCACACACTCACGTGAAGATGTTTCTTAAAACTTTGTTGCCTCTTCCAATTCAAGTAGAGGGGAAATTCAGAAAACAGCATTCATCTCACGCACGATTCAGAAAACCGCACTGAAAAAATGGGTATTCACAAAATAGCACTGGTTTTGCCAAGGGAATTTATAAAACGACACTATGTTTAACACTAGCTCCTTCACACACAATTATACCAAATTTCTGATGATGTTTCTACGGCATCATTTTTTCCCAACTGATGATGCAGCCCTTTCTTCCTCAGATAGAACAAAGAGGCTTTTGATTGGGTAGTGGCAATAGATGGTCCTGCAACATTACATACTCTTGGTCTTCCTTTAACAAAAAAAATCCTTCTTCGAAGAATACTTCCTAGAAAAATATTATCAGCGGGTAGTGTATTCACTACCGGAATCCGGGCCTTTGCCGAGTGTCAGGCTCTTTGTCGAGTGTTTTTTATCGAGCACTCGACAAAGAAGACTTTACCGAGAGCCGCACTCGGCAAAGTCCTGCGCTCGGTAAAGAACTTGTTTACCGAGTGCGGGACACTCGACACAGAGAAGCACTCGGCAAATACTGTATTGCCGAGCGACAAACACTCGACAAAGATGGCGCTCGGCAAAGGGCCGTTAGCGGCCGTCTACAGCTGACGGCCGTCAGCCTTTACCGAGGGCCGAAAGCCGGCACTCGGCAAATCAGATTCTTTGCCGAGTGCTAAATATATGGCACTCGGCAAAGAGTGTTGTCGGCGTTTCGACCCCGGAGGTCCCTGGACCGACGAGTAAATTGTCGCCGCGTGTCCCAGCCCAGATGGGTCGGCGCGAGACGGAGCACGAAGGGGGGGAAAAGGAGACAGGCAAAAGGGGAAACCCGCAGCCTTCGTGTTGTCCTACGCCCAGGTCGGGTGCGCTTGCAGTAGGGGGTTACAAGCGTCCGCGTGGGGGAGAGCGAGAGAGAGCCTTACGCGCCGGCCCGTTCCCCCGCGCGGCCAACCTCCTCGTACGAGAGCCCTGGTCCTTCCTTTTATAGGCGTAAGGAGAGGACCCAGGTGTACAATGGGGGATGTAGCAGTGTGTTAACGTGTCTAGCAGAGAGGAGCTAGAGCCCTAAGTACATGCCGTCGTGGCAGCCGGAGAGGTTTTGGCACCCTGTTCATGTGATGTCGTGGCCGTCGGAGGAGCGCTGGAGCCTTGCGGAAGGACAGCTGTCGGGGCTGTCGAGTCCTTGCTGACGTCTCCTTGCTTCCGTAAGGGGATGAGAGCCGTCGTCGTCATGGAGCACGCGGGGCGCCATCATTATTTGTTTACCGGGGCGAGCCAGATGGGACGCCGGTCTTGTTCCCCGTAGCCTGAGCTAGCTAGGGGTAGGGTAATGATGGCCCCCCTATGACGTGGTCGGTCCGAGCCCTGGGTCGGGCGAGGCGGAGGCTCCTCCGAGGTCGAGGTCGAGTCTGAGCCCCAGGTCGGGCGAGGCGGAGACCGTCGTCCGAGGCCAAGGTTGAGTCCGAGCCCTGGGCTCGGGCGAGGCGGAGTTCGTCGTCTTCCGGAGTCGAGGCTGAATCCGAGCCCTGGGGTCGGGCGAGGCGGAGTTCGTCGTCTTCTGGAGCCGAGACTGAATCCGAGCCCTGAGGTTGGGCGAGGCGGAGTTCGTCGTCTTCCGGAGCCGAGGCTGAGTACGAGCCCTGGGGTCGGGCGAGGCGGAGTTCGTCGTCTTCCGGAGACGAGGCTGAGTCCGAGCCCTGGGGTCGGGCGAGGCGGAGTCCATCGTCCGAGGCCGAGACGGGGCCGAGCCCTGGGGTCGGGCGAGGCGGAGCTTCCTATGGCGCCCGAGGCCGGACTTGGCTGCTGTCAGCCTCACTCTGTCGAGTGGCACAGCAGTCGGAGCGACGCAGGCGACACTGTCTTCTTATCAGGTCGGTCAGTGGAGCGGCGAAGTGACTGCAGTCACTTCGGCTCTGTCGACTGAAGAGCGCGCGTCAGGATAAGGTGTCAGGCCATCCTTGCATTAAATGCTCCTGCGATACGGTCGGTCGGCGTGGCGATCTGGCCAAGGTTCCTTCTCGGCGAAGACTGGGCCTCGGGCGAGCCGAAGGTGTGTCCGTTGCTTGAGGGGGCCCTCGGGCGAGATATGAATCCTCCGGGGTCGGCTGCCCTTGCCCGAGGCTGGGCTCGAGCGAGGCGAGATCGTGTCCCTTGAGTGGACCGAGCCTTGACCTTAATCGCACCCATCAGGCCTTTGCAGCTTTGTGCTGATGGGGGTTACCAGCTGAGATTAGGAGTCTTGGGGGTACCCCTAATTATGGTCCCCGACAGTAGCACCCGAGCCTCGAAGGGAGTGTTAATACTCGCTTGGAGGCTTTTGTCGCACTTTTTTGCAAGGGGACCAGCCTTTCTCGGTTGCGTTTCGTTCCGGTGGGTGCGCGCGAGCGCACCCGCCGGGTGTAGCCCCCGAGGCCTTAGAGGAGTGGTTTGACTCCTTCGAGGTCTTAGCGCGTTTCGTGATGCTTCGGCCGGTCTGGTTGTTCCCCCATGCGAACTGGTCGTAGCCCGGGTGCATAGTCGAGTCCCAAGTTCTCGGGCTGGTATGTTGACGCTGTCAACGGTTTGGCCGGAGCCGGGTTTGCGAGAGCAGCCCCCGAGCCTCCGCACAGAGCGAGAGGACGGTCAGGGACAGACTCGGCTTTTTACATACGCCCCTGCGTCGCCTTTCCGCAAGGAGGAGGGGGGAAAGCGCCATGTTGCCCTCGGAGGGCACCAAACATGGTGTCTCCAGTGAGTTGCTAACGGGTAATCCGAGTGGACGCCCGTGCCCCATTCGTTAGGGGCCGGCTAGTGGCCTGGAGGCGCGCTCCAAAAGTACCTGCAGGTGTTTTGTTGGACCCGGTCCCCTTTTGGCGGGGTCCGAGGGCTCGATGCCTCCCTCTGGTGGGATTCCGTTACAAAATCGTTCCCGTCGGTCTCGGAAATGTCCTAGGGTACCTCGGGAGCATAGCCCGAGCCTTGGTTATGTATCGAACGTACCTAGGGTCATCCCTCGCTCTGCGTGCTCTGAGGCGGCTGTCAGAACCCTTTGGGGGCCAGCCTACGAACCCCTGATCAGTAGTGGGCGCAGAGCCCGAGTGGCCTGAGGCGGCCGTTGAACCCTTCCGAGGGGCCAGCCTTCGAACCTCTGACCAGTAATGGGCGCGGAGCCCGAGTGCTCTGAGGCGGCTGTTGAACCCTTCCGAGGGGCCAACCTTCGAACCCCTGATCAGTAGGGGGGCTCGGGGCCCGCTTCCTTCGCGGAGAAGGATCCCTTTCGGAGTATCCCCTTTCCCGGTCCCTGTGGCAAGAGAGAGAAAGAGGAAGTGGAAAAGGATACGAAATCGAATGACGTGGCACACCTTTTTTGACGCGGTCATCATGGCGGAGGTGAAGCGTCGCCTGCTTCGCCTGCCAACGGTGCCGCCTGTCCTGCCGCAGAGTTAATGCGACGGGACGAGTGGTTCGCGGGGCGGCCGTTGTGCGTGCGCGAGCCGTTCGAGGAACAGAACACGGGCGCGTCGTCTTCACGCCGTGGGAGTGGGTCCTCTCGCTGTCCCAGGAGGGGACGTGAGCTTGCTGATGACTTGACCGCTGCTTCCACCCGCCTGCCACCGCCATTACTGCCGGCCCATTTCTGGCCGTATCGACCGTCGCGCCTTCTCCCGCGGCTGACTGACCCGTGACCGATGTGCTTGGTTGGCACAGTCGGGTCACGCGCAGGGTTGCCTCGAGTCGCGGCACCGGTTCCGCAGCCGAGAAGGCGCGGTACTGGCGCGAGTGGCGGTGCAGTTTCTTGCACGTAGTAACCGGCGCGCCGGTTACATGACGTGTGGGCCTGGGCCTCCATGCTGGACGCGTCGAAGTCGAAAGGGCGCGCCCCCTTGGTGCGGTTGCATGCCGCCTGCATGGCGGTCCGCACTTTCACCCGCTGTTTTGGGCGAAAGTGGAGGAGCGCTCGTAACCGCTGGGCAGTTACGTGCACCGCGCGTGGCGGTTTGGCTTCTTCTGCCCTGGGCCAGCTTGCATGACGCGTGGGACCCTGCCCCCATGTCGTAGGGGGAGGACCTTGGAGCGTGTTGGAGAAGACTCGGTTCACGCCGGCTGAGGCCGCAAGTGGGGAGAGTTGCCTTTAAAAGGAGGGTGACCCCCTTGGAAGGCAACCATGTCTTCGTACTCCCTTCATGCATCACATCCTTCCACCTTCCGAGCCCCCAAATGGGGAACACTCGCATCGCTTTCATCTTGTTGTCGTTGGAGGAACGCAACTTCGCGGAAGTTGGTACCTTTCAGCCATCGCTCGGCTTCAAGGATTTTCATCAGGCAGCCCGGCCGCATCCCCTCGCCGGTGGTCACCCAAGACGGTGACCACCAGTCCCAGGGTGGGGAGAAGCAAGCCGGGCTGCGGCCTCTGCCCCTCCCTCAGCTTCAAGGATGTTCATCATCAGTGCTAGGGAGGGGAGTGCGCCGAGTTGGGGCCGGTCCCCGCGCGGGCAGCGGCCCGCTCCTTCCCTCAGTGATCGGGGGGAAGGGCGTTCGCCGTTCGTGGCGCTGGCAGCTGCCGCGTGTCTGGCTCTCCGGCCTGAGCGGCTTCGGCGCTGCTTCCGGTGCCACCTCCCACCGAGGCAGCCGGAAGAGGTTTCTCCGCCGACGAGATAGTCGGCGCCACCCGCGGACTGTCCTCCAACTCTACGGCCTTCTACATGTCCTCGCCCCTTGGGCGGGGACGCGGGCGAGGGCCTTGTCGCAGTAGCGCCTGCCTTGAGGTCATCGCTGCTGCTGTTTGGCCGCCCGGAGCGGAAGTCGTTGTCGCTGCTGCCGGAGCGGGCGTTAGCGAGCCGTTCGTCGGTGTTCTGTTGCTCCGCAGGCCCTCCAACGTGGGGGTTGTTCGTACCTGCGGATGTGGAACCAGAGTTCCGTTTGTAATGGCACCTTGAGTGCCGGTGTTTGTTCATTGTGGCTGTCGGGGCCTGAACATGTATGTATTTTTGGCACGGAGTCGTGTTTTTTCCTCATTTTGAGCACTAGGACTCGCCTGTCGGCTAACTGAACCGCTTCACCAAGCGTGAGTTGCCTCGTGCGAAGGTGACGAGTGAGGTATCCGTATCTCGGAGGCGTAGGAGTCCCTCGGCTCGGTCGGCCTTGCCGCCCGAGGCTTCTCTTGCTTAGTTAAAGGAACCCTCGGCCGCTCTTCGATGAGCCAGAGCCGGAGGCAGCGGTGTCAGTGTGGACAGAGGCAGAGTTGACTCGAAAAGAAGACTTCGTCGGCCGGAGCCTGGCCGGGCCGTCCACTGGCGGGACCGGCGCCGGAGTCGAGTTGCCGAGGCCATGAGCCGGGTTGATGTCCTCCGGGGATAGCTGGCTGAGGCTTCGGGGCAGCCGGCCGAGCCGTCTGCTCGAGCCGGATTCCTGGAGGAGACCCTGGCGGTGATGGCCCGGGCGTGGTGCTGACGTCGTCCTTCGGAGCGGAGATCCTCCGACCGTGTTGCCGTCCGAGGCTCGGTCGGACTTCGCCGAAGGTGGAGTTGACGCCGAGGGTGCTGCTGCTCCCCCTCCGTCAAGGTCTGAGCCTGCAGGATCGGTTTATCTTGTAGTGTGCGTATGTTTTCTGCGGCCGCCGAGGCCCAAACATACTGTCGTTGTGTTGTAAAACTGCGTTTCTTTTCCTCTTGTTTTGAATATCAAGACTTATTTGTCGGTAACAGAATTGTTTGTCCGAGCGAGAGTTATTTTTCGCGGAAGTTGATGAGTGAGGTATCCATATCCCGGAGGCGTAGGAGTCCCTCGGCTCGGTCGGCCTTGCCGCTTACGTGTACTCTTTACTCGTTCGTAGGATTCTGCTATCGATGTAGTCGAGAAAACCCGAAAAACCGTTTCGGCAGAAAGGTTTCCGAGCATTAAGACTTGTTCGGTCAGCGAAATCGCTTATCCGAGCGTGAGTTACTTATCGCAGAAGGTGATGAGTGAGGTATCCGTATCCCGGAGGCGTAGGAGTCCCTCGGCTCAGTCGGCCTTGGCTGCTTACGTGTACTCCGTCGTTTTCAGGATCCCACTTTCGAAGTAGTCAAAAAGCACGAAAGACGTTCTGGCGGAAAGACTTTTTCCGAGGAAAATTTTGACGCAGAGGGGGTGCCCCCCTTCTAGCCCCCGAGGGAGGGTCGGGCTTTGCCGAGGCAAGGCTGACCCTTCCTTGATGGTTAGACTTTGTATGCAAACGAGGTGTACGAACAACTTGAAAGCATCTTAAGGGTAGAAGCGACGTAGCTGTCAGATGTTCCAAGCGTTGTTGTAGACCTCGCCTTGACTATTGGCCAGCTTGTATGTTCCGGGCTTCAAAATCTTGGCGATGATGAACGGCCCTTCCCAGGGAGGCGTGAGCTTGTGCCGCCCTCGGGCGTCTTGTCGCAGCTGAAGCACCAAGTCGCCCACCTAGAGGTCTCGGGACCGAACCCCTCGGGCGTGGTAGCGTCGCAGGGACTGCTGATACCGCGCCGAGTGTAGTAAGGCCATGTCCCGAGCCTCTTCCAGCTGGTCCAGTGAGTCTTCTCGATTGGTCTGGTTGCTTTGGTCATCGTACGCCCTCGCCCTCGGGGAACCGTATTATAAGTCTGTGGGCAAGATGGCCTCGGCCCCATAGACTAGAAAAAACGGTGTGAAGCCCGTGGCTCGGCTCGGCGTTGTCCTTAGACTCCAGACCACCGAGGGGAGTTCCTTCATCCATCGCCTGCCGAATTTGTTGGGGTCGTTGTAGATCCTCGGCTTGAGTCCTTGCAGAATCATGTCGTTGGCACGTTCTACCTGCCCATTCGTCATGGGGTGAGCCACGGCGGCCCAGTCCACCCGGATGTGGTGATCCTCGCAGAAGTCCAGGAACTTTCTGCCGGTGAACTAGGTGCTGTTGTCGGTGATGATGGAGTTCGGGACCCCAAAGCGATGGATGATGTTGGTGAATAACGCCACCGCCCGTTCGGACCTGATGCTGTTTAGGGGTCGGACCTCGATCCACTTGGAGAATTTGTCGATGGGGACCAGCAGGTGCGTGTAGCCCCCGGGTGCCTTCTGCAAGGGACCGACGAGGTCCAGACCCCACACAGCAAACAACCACGTGATGGGTATTGTTTGCAGAGCCTGAGCGGGCAGGTGGGTCTGCCTTGCGTAGAATTGACACCCTTGGCAGGTGCGGACAATTCTAGTGGCGTCGGCCACCGCGGTCGGCCAGTAGAAACCTTGTCGGAAAGCGTTTCCGACAAGGGCTTGAGGCGCTACGTGGCGACCGCAAGCCCCCGAGTGTATTTCTTGTAAGAGCTCCTGACCTTCGATGATGGATATGCATCGCTGGAGGATGCCAGAGGGGCTGCGGTGGTAGAGCTCCTTCCCGTCACCCAGCAAGACAAACGACTTGGCGTGCCGCGCCAGTCACCGAGCTTCGGCTCGATCGAGGGGCAGCTCTCCTCGGTGGAGATATTGCAGGTACGGGGTCTGCCAGTTTCGATTAGGCGGGACCCCATTCCGCTCTTCCTCGACGCGTAGTGCCTCACCCTCGGGGGCCGAGGGTGCCTCAGGCTGAGCTGAGGGTGCCTCGGGCAGGGCCGAGGCCTTCTCGGGCTCGGGCGTGTCGTCAGTCTTGACTGAGGGTTGATGTAGGTCTCGGGAGAAGACGTCCGGGGGAACCGTTGTCCGTCCCGAGGCTATCTTAGCCAGCTCGTCCGTAGTCTCGTTGTATCGTCGGGCGATGTGGTTGAGCTCGAGCCCGTAGAACTTGTCCTCCAGGCGCCGAACCTCATCGCAGTAGGCTTCCATCTTCGGGTCGTGGCAGTGGGAGTTCTTCATGACTTGGTCGATGACAAGCTGCGAGTCGCCACGAGCGTCGAGGCGTCGGACCCCTAGCTCGATGGCGATGCCCAACCCGTTAACCAGAGCCTCGTACTCAGCCACATTGTTGGACGCCGGAAAATGGAGGCGCAGCACGTAGCGTAGGTGCTTCCCGAGGGGCGAGATGAAGAGCAGGCCCGCGCCTGCCCCTGTTTTCATCAGCGACCCGTCGAAAAACATGGTCCAGAGTTTCTGTTGGATCAGAGCTACCGGGAGTTGGGTGTCGACCCACTCAGCCACAAAGTCCGCCAAGACTTGGGACTTGATGGCCTTCCGAGGGGCGAACGAGATTGTCTCGCCTATGATTTCCACCGCCCACTTTGCAATCCTACCCAAGGCCTCTCGACACTGGATGATCTCTCCCAGGGGGAAGGATGACACCACAGTCACTGGATGAGACTCGAAGTAGTGTCGCAACTTCCACCGTGTCAGAATCACCGCGTACAGCAGCTTCTGAATTTGTGGGTAGCGGATCTTGGTCTCGGACAGTACCTCACTAATGAAGTAGACCGGCCTCTGGACGGGCAATGCATGCCCTTCTTCTCGTCTCTCAACCACGATCGCGGCGCTGACCACCTGAGTGATAGCGGCGACGTAGATCAAGAGGGCTTCTCCGGCAGCGGGGGGCACCAAGATGGGCGCGTTCGTAAGGAGCGCCTTTAGGTTCCCGAGGGCTTCCTCGGCCTCGGGGGTCCAAGTGAAGCACTCGGTCTTTCTTAAGAGGCGGTACAGAGGTAGGCCTCTTTCGCCGAGGCGCGAGATGAAGCGGCTCAGAGCCGCCAGGCATCCCATGACCCTCTGTACGCCTTTCAAGTCCCTGATGGGCCCCATGTTGGTGATGGCCGCGATTTTCTCTGGGTTGGCCTCGATGCCCCGCTCGGAGACGATGAACCCCAAGAGCATGCCTCGGGGGACTCCGAAGACACACTTCTCGGTATTGAGTTTCACGCCTTTCGCCTTGAGACACCGGAATGTCGTTTCAAGGTCGGAAAGGAGATCAAAGGCTTTCCTTGTCTTGACTATGATGTCATCGACGTAAGCCTCGACCGTTCGACCAATGTGTTCGCCAAACACGTGGTTCATGCACCTTTGGTATGTCGCACCCGCATTCCTCAAACCAAATGGCATAGTAACGTAGCAGTACATGCCAAAAAGTGTGATGAAAGAAGTCGCGAGCTGGTCAGACTCTTTCATCTTGATTTGGTGATACCCCGAGTAGGCATCGAGGAAAGACAGGGTTTCGCACCTAGCAGTGGAATCCACGATTTGATCGATGCGAGGCAGAGGGTAGGGAACCTTCGGACATGCTTTGTTTAGACCAGTGTAGTCTACACACATCCGCCATTTCCCTCCTTTCTTTCTCACAAGCACAGGGTTGGCAAGCCATTCGGGATGGAATACCTCTTTGATGAACCCTGCGGCCATCAGCTTGTGGATCTCCTCGCCTATGGCTCTGCGCTTTTCTTCGTCGAATCGGCGCAGAGGATGCTTCACGGGTCGGGCTCCAGCTCGGATATCCAGCGAGTGCTCGGCGAGATCCCTCGGTATGCCAGGCAAGTCCGAGGGACTCCACGCAAAGACTTCGGCGTTTGCGCGAAGAAAGTCGATGAGCACTGCTTCCTATTTGGGGTCGAGCTCGAAGCCGATCCGGATCTGCTTGGAGGCGTTGTTGCTGGGGTCGAGAGGGACGGACTTAACCGTCTCTGTTGGCTCAAAGTTGCCGGCATGACGCTTCACGTCTGGCGCCTCCTTGGAGAGGCTCTCTAGGTCGGTGATGAGGGCCTCAGATTCGGCGAGGGCCTCGGCGTACTCCACGCACTCGACGTCGCATTCGTACGCGTGTCGGTACGTGGGGCCGACGGTGATGACCCCGTTGGGGCCCGGCATCTTGAGCTTGAGGTAGGTGTAGTTGGGGACGACCATGACCTTGGCGCAGCATGGCCTCCCCAGCACTGCGTGGTAGGTCCCTCCGAACCCGACCACCTCGAACGTGAGGGTTTCCCTTCGGAAGTTGGAGGGAGTCCCGAAGCAGACGGGCAGGTCGAGTTGTCCGAGGGACTGGACGCGTTTCCCGGGGATGATCCCGTGAAAAGGCGCCGCGCCGGCCCGGATCGAGGACAGATCGATCTGCAGGAGCCCGAGGGTCTCGGCGTAAATGATGTTGAGGCTGCTGCCTCTGTCCATGAGGACCTTGGTGAGCCTGACGTTGCCGATGACGGGGTCGACAACGAGCGGATACTTCCCCGGGCTCGGCACGCGGTCGGGGTGGTCGCCCTGGTCGAAGGTGATGGGCTTGTCGGACTAGTCTAGGTAGACTGGCGCCGCCACCTTTACCGAGCAGACATCCCGACGCTCTTGCTTGTGGTGCCGAGCTGAGGCGTTCGCCACTTGCCCACCATAGATCATGAAGCAGTCGTGGACCTCGAGGAACTCCTCTGCCTTGTGATCCTCCTTCTTGTCGTTGTTGTGGGCCCTGCCACCCTCCACAGGTGACCCGGCCTTGTGGAAGTGGCGCCGAAGCATGACGCACTCCTCAAGGGTGTGTTTGACGGGCCCCTGATGATAGGGGCACGACTCCTTGAGCATCTTGTCGAAGAGATTGGCGCCTCTGGGAGGTTTCCGAGGGTTCTTGTACTCAGCGGCGGCGACAAGGTCCGCGTTGGCGGCGTCGCGTTTCGCTTGCGACTTCTTCTTGCCCTTCTTCTTGGTGTCGCGCTGAGTGGACGCCTCGGGGACATCTTCCGGCTAGCGGCCCTGGGGCTGCTTGTCCTTCCGGAAGATGGCCTCGACCGCCTCCTGGCCAGAGGCAAACATGGTGGCGATGTCCATCATCTCGCTCGCCCTGGTGGGGGTCTTGCGGCCCAGTTTGCTCACCAGGTCACGGCAGGTGGTGCCGGCGAGGAACACGCCGATGACATCCTAGTCGGTGACATTGGGCAGCTCGGTGCGCTGTTTCGAGAATCGCCGGATGTAGTCCCGGAGAGACTCTCCTGGCTGCTGGCGGCAGCTTTGGAGATCCCAGGAGTTCCTAGGGCACACGTACGTGCCCTGGAAGTTGCCGGCGAAGGCTTGGACCAGGTCGTCCCAGTTGGAGATCTGCCCCGGAGGCAGATGCTCCAGCCAGGCCCGAGCGGTGTCGGAGAGGAACAGGGGGAGGTTGTGGATGATGAGGTTGTCATCGTCCGTTCCACCCAGCTGGCAGGCCAGTCGGTAGTCCGCGAGCCACAGTTCCGGCCTTGTCTCCCCCGAGTACTTTGTGATGGTAGTCGGGGTTTGGAACCAGGTCGGGAACGGCGCTCGTCATATGGCCCGGCTGAAAGCCTACGGACCGGGTGGTTCGGGCGAGGGACTCCAATCCTCCCCGCTGTCGTAGTGTCCCCCACGCCTGGGGTGGTAGCCTCGGCGCACCCTCTCGTCGAGGTGGGCTCGACGGTTGCGGTGGTGGTGCTCGTTGCCGAGGCGACCCGGGGCCGCAGGTGCTGTGTTGTGCGTGCGCCCGGTGTGGACCGAGGCTTCCCGCATGAATCGGGAAGTCGCGACGTGATGCTCCGAGGGGTACCCCTGCCTTTGGGATGCAGAGCTTTCGGCCCATCGGACCGCGACATCCTCTAGGAGATTCTTGAGCTCTCCTTGGATACGCCGCCCTTCGGTGGTCGATGGTTCCGGCATCGCGCGAAGTAGTATTGCTGCTGCAGCCAGGTTCTGGCCGACCCCACTGGAAGCCGGTGGCGGCCTTGCCCTGACGTCGTCGGCAATGCAGTGCTGGATGCCCTGGGGCAGATGACGCGCTTCTCCGACCGGAGCTCAGTCTGCCCATTCCTGCCCGATGTTCCACCGAAACTGCTCAAGTGTTCCTGCTCCCTCGTCGAGCCTGGCCTGCACCTCGCGGATTTGCTCGAGCTGTGCGTCCTGACCCCCCACAGGGATTGGGACCACAGCTAGCTCCCAAAGGATGTCAACGCGAGGCGCAGGCCCAGGGGGATCGCCGTTTTCCGGTATACCAAGATGGCTGCTTTCACCGGGACCCCCTAGATCGACGTGGAAACATTCACGACTTGGGCCGCAGTCCTCGTCGCCGAAGCTGCGGCTACCGTCGGAACAATCGGAAAGGTGGTATTCGCATGCGGTCATGAAGTCCCGCATGGCACTGGGGTTACCGAGCCCGGAGAAATCCCAACAAAAGTCGGGCTCGTCATCTTCCTCGGAACCCGAGGGTCCGTAGGTCGAGACGACCGTCAGCCGGTCCCAGGGTGACCGCATATGATACCTCAAAGGGTTTGAACATGACTTTATAAAAGCGTCCACCAAAGCGGGGTCGCTCAGCGGGTCACAGCTGGATCTAAAAGGCACAAGATGGGAATCAGTCGGTACCTCTTGGTTGACGAGCGATGACGAAGTTGCGTCAGGGGCAGACTGCACAGTTGTCTCAAGTACGAGGGAGACGCCCAGCAAGTCCCTCGCGAGCGTGCTGGCGTCGTTCGTCCGCTTGGAGCTGGCGTGTTGCGGGGAAACGGCGCTCGTCTTCGTCTCAGACGCGAGGTCGACGCCCGACGTGTCCCCCGTTGGGGCGCCGGCGCCGTCGACTCGCTCGACAGCCGACGAGGTGCCGCCTCCTGCTTGGCCATGCCTGCCCCGTCGCCTCCTCCGTCGGTGAGGAAGGTGACGAGACAGACCCGAATGTTGTTCTTCCGCCACGTGGGGAAGACGTCGTTGATTCCGCCGCCGGCGGGCGGGCTGTCGGCCGCCATTGTCGCTGTCGCGCGGCGGAGGAAGGAGTATCATGTCGTAGCCGCCGTCGAGGGACATGAACTCAAGACTCCCGAAACAGAGAATCGTCCCGGGTTGGAAAGGTTGCTGGAGACTACCCATCTGGAGCTTGACGGGAAGCTGTTCGTCAACACGCAGCAGGCCCCTACCTGGCGCGCCATCTGTCGGCGTTTCGACCCCGGGGGGTCCCTGGACCGACGAGTAAATTGTCGCCGCGTGTCCCAGCCCAAATGGGTCGGCGCGAGACAGAGCACGAAGGGGGGGGGGGGGGGGTGGAAAGGAGACATGCAAAAGGGGAAACCCGCGGCCTTCGTGTTGTCCTGCGCCCAGGTCGGGTGCACTTGCAGTAGGGGGTTACAAGCGTCCGCGTGGGGGAGAGCGAGAGAGAGCCTTACGCGCCGGCCCGTTCCCCCGCGCGGCCAACCTCCTCGTACGAGAGCCCTGGTCCTTCCTTTTATAGGCGTAAGGAGAGGACCCAGGTGTACAATGGGGGATGTAGCAGTGTGCTAACGTGTCTAGCAGAGAGGAGCTAGAACCCTAAGTACATGCCGTCGTGGCAGCCGGAGAGGTTTTGGCACCTTGTTCATGTGATGTCGTGGCCGTCGGAGGAGCGCTGGAGCCTTGCGGAAGGACAGCTGTCGGGGCTGTCGAGTCCTTGCTGACGTCTCCTTGCTTCCGTAAGGGGCTGAGAGCCGCCGTCGGCATGGAGCACGCGGGGCACCATCATTATTTGTTTACCGGGGCGAGCCAGATGGGACGCCGGTCTTGTTCCCCGTAGCCTGAGCTAGCTAGGGGTAGGGTAATGATGGCCCCCCCTGTGACATGGTTGGTCCGAGCCCTGGGTCGGGCGAGGCGGAGGCTCCTCCGAGGTCGAGGTCGAGTCTGAGCCCCGGGTCGGGCGAGGCGGAGACCGTCGTCCGAGGCCAAGGCTGAGTCCGAGCCCTGGGCTCGGGCGAGGCGGAGTTCGTCGTCTTCCGGAGTCGAGGCTGAATTCGAGCCCTGGGGTTGGGCGAGGCGGAGTTCGTCGTCTTCCAGAGCCGAGGCTGAATCCGAGCCCTGAGGTCGGGCAAGGCAGTGTTCGTCGTCTTCCGGAGCCGAGGCTGAGTACGAGCCCTGGGGTCGGGCGAGGCTGAGTCCGAGCCCTGGGGTCGGGCGAGGCAGAGTCCATCGTCCGAGGCCGAGACGGGGGCCGAGCTCTGGGGTCGGGCGAGGCGGAGCTTCCTATGGCGCCCGAGGCCGGACTTGGCTGCTGTCAGCCTCACTCTGTCGAGTGGCACAGCAGTCGGAGCGACGCAGGCGACACTGTCTTCTTGTCAGGTCGGTCAGTGGAGCGGCGAAGTGACTGCGGTCACTTCGGCTCTGTCGACTGAAGAGCGCGCGTCAGGATAAGGTGTCAGGCCATCCTTGCATTAAATGCTGCTGCGATACGGTCGGTCGGTGTGGCGATCTGGCCAAGGTTGCTTCTCGGCGAAGACTGGGCCTCGGGCGAGCCGAAGGTGTGTCCGTTGCTTGAGGGGGCCCTCGGGCGAGACGTGAATCCTCCGGGGTCGGCTGCCCTTGCCCGAGGCTGGGCTCGGGCGAGGCGAGATCGTGTCCCTTTAGTGAACCGAGCCTTGACCTTAATCGCACCCATCAGGCCTTTGCAGCTTTGTGCTGATGGGGGTTAGAGCAACTCCAGTAGTTCTCTAAAAGACTTCCTAAATCAATAATTTAGGTAGTTAACATGAAAACTATTCTCCAACAGTTCCCTAAATTAACTTTCTAAATTTAACTACTTGTCATCTAACCTCATTTTCTCTCTACATTTGGCAACCATTTAACAACTCCCTAAACAAAAATGTTGACTGCATTATATAGTTTTTATGACTTATTTTTTATGTGGATAAATACAAAACAAAATTACAACCTATATTTAGAGAACTATTGGAGAACTCACATTTTTTTACTCCAAAAGCTATTTAGCAACTTCTTAAATATGTGATTTAGAGAGCTAAAATTTACATAACTATTGGAGTTGCTCTTACCAGCTGAGATTAGGAGTCTTGGGGGTACCCCTAATTATGGTCCCCGACAAGTGTCTTTTCCGAGTGTCATCTCGGAACACTCGACAAAGTACATTTTTATTTTTTTTATTTTGGCCACCAAACTTTTTGTGGTAGGTTCCTACACTATGTAGACCTACATGTACCATTTTGGGTCAATTATAACATTGTTTTCAATAGCTAGTAGATTTAGTTCGTTTATTTGAATTTCTTCGGAAAATTCAGATTTCAACTGCAAGCCACTCGAAACTTGGTAAACCGTGCATGCAAAAATGATACAAATGCTATTTAACACAAGTTACGACCGATTTTTAGGAGCGGACCAGAAACTTCGAGCACCATGCTCACTCAACATGGTCGTGAACTTGCCATCCAGTTGTTTAAAAATTGTATAAAACACAAACAAAGTCAAAAAATCATGAAACTTGTCCACCTGTCATGATATCATATGTAGAGGCTGTGATAAAAATTTGAGAATGTTTCGAGAAAGTTGTGATGTACTATGTGTAGAAAACTAGGAGAACTACTTTGAAACTTTATGATTTCATGTTTGGTTCTCCTAGGTTTCTACACATATTACGTCACAACTTTCTCGAAACATTCTTAAATTTTATCACAGCCTCTACATATGATATCATGACACGTGGACAAGTTTCATGAATTTTTGACTTTGTTTGTGTTTTATACAATTTTTAAACAACTGGATGGCAAGTTCACGACCATGTTGAGTTAGCATGGTGCTCGAAGTTTCCGGTCCGCTCTTGAAATGGGTCGTAACTTGTGCTAAATAGCATGTGTATCATTTTTGCATGCACGGTTTTCCAAGTTTCGAGTGACTTGCAGTTCAAATCTGAATTTTCCGAAGAAATTCAAATAAACGAACTAAATCTACTAGCTATTGAAAACACTGTTATAATTGTCCCAAAATGGTACATGTAGGTCTACATAGTGTAGGAATATACCACAAAAAGTTTGGTTGGGAAAATAAAAATAAAATAAAAATGTACTTTGCCGAGTGTCCAGAGATAACACTCGGCAAAGAAGCCTTTGCCGAGTGTGAACTGGGTGACACTCGGCAAAGTATAGTGAAATAATCTTTGTCGAGTGTCGCCTGGGGGACACTCGGTAAATAGGACTTTGCCGAGTGCCTGATCGTGGGCACTCGACAAAGTATATTTTTAAATTTTAAAAAAATCTTTGCCGAGTGCCAGATCGCAGCACTCGGCAAAGAAGCGACACTTTACCGTCCGCAGCCTCTCCTCCTCTTTCACTCTCACTCACCACACTCACCCGCCGCCGCCTCCCCGTCCGGTCTCACTCGCCGCTGCCTCCTCACCGGCGATGCGCCTCCCCGCGCTCGCTGCCGCCGCCGACGGAGTCCGCCTCCCCGCGCCCGCTGCCGCCGCCGCCGCGCCTCCCCGTGCCCGGCCACCGCCGCGCCCACCACCACCGCGCCCGCCTCCCCATGCCCCGCCTCCACGCCCGGCCACCACCGCCTCCCTGTCGGCACCGCCACGCGCACCACCGCCGCTGGGACCGCCTCGACCCGCGCGGCCCAACCGCCGCCCCCACGCGACCCACGCCCGACCCCGACGATCTGCACTAGGTATGAATTTGTTCATGATTTAGCTTGTATTTATTACGTGTCACTTTGTATTTATTATTGATTAGATGATAGGATGTAAATGATGTAAATCATGTAAGTTAGATTATAGTCTCGTTGAGAATTTGTGAATGCAATATATAAATCATGAAAATGTAGTTTCCATGTAAATGTAGTTTTGTTGTGTTATCTCTGATAGATTGAATATATATAGATATGATTGCCGGCCATAGTGCTGTTGAATTATGTGTGGATGTCAGCCATCGTGCTGATAGTTTTATTTACAGGATTTCGAAACCTCCCCGTGCAGGGGAGGTGCTGCCGAAATTTTCTTTTGCTAGACTTCTGTTGGATGATGGAGGACCGTGAGTGGATGTACACGGGCCATAGAGGAAGGAACGATGTCACCTCTGAATGGATTAGAAAGACCGATGATTTCGTGGAATGGGCATATGGCGAAGTTGCTAAAGGAGCGAGTCTAGTCCCATGCCCGTGCAGCAAATGTGCCAACCGGAACAGAAAACCAAAGAAGGCCATGGTAGAACATATTTGGAAGAATGGATTTACGCCGGGCTATACTCAGTGGATCTTTCATGGTGAAGCGCATCGTACGAGAGAGCGAGGTGCTGAGACAACGTGTCGAGGATTATGACGCGGATGCGGGGGTAGCGGATATGTTGAACGACTATCAGGAGGCACAGTACACGGGAGGATGTATGGATGACGAGCCAGAGCCGACTGCGAAGGCGTTCTACGATATGTTCGACGCGGCATAGAAGCCCCTTCACGGCCAGACAAAGGTTTCTCAACTGGATGCCATTGGGCGTGTAATGGCGTTCAAGTCGCAGTACAACATGAGTAGAGACGCTTTCGATGGCTTGTTGATGGTTATTGGGAGCCTGCTTCCGGATGATCACGTTCTGCCAAAGAGCATGTACGAGGCACAGAAACTCCTTCGTGCACTCAAGTTGACGTATGAGCAGATTCATGCTTGTCTGAGGGGCTGCGTGCTATTTAGGAAAGAATACGCGGAGGCAAAGTACTGTCCCAAGTGTAAATCATCTAGGTTCATGGAGGTAGACTCTGGTGATGGACAGAAGAGGCAGCTCGACATCCCATTAAAAATCCTATGGCACCTTCCGTTCATACCGAGGATCTAGCGTCTGTACAAGATAGAGGAATCCACGAAACAGATGACATGGCACAAAAATGGAAAACGATACAATCCTGACAAGATGGTGCACACATCCGATGGTGAAGCATGGAAACACTTTGATGCCATTCACCGTGAGAAAGCCGAAGAGGCTCGTAATGTACGTGTTGCGTTGGCCATAGATGGGTTCAATCCCTATGGAATGAGCGCTGCCCCGTACACATGTTGGCCCGTGTTTGTTATCCCAATCAATCTCCCCCTGGTGTGTGCTTTCAAAGGCAGAATATATTCATGTCGTTGATAATTCCTGGACACCCGGGGAATAAAATGGGCGTGTACATGGAGCCTTTGATCGATGAATTGGTACGTGCCTGGGAGCAAGGGGTATGGACGTATGACCGAGCTACGAAGACAAACTTCAGAATGCATGTTTGGTACCAGTACTCCATGCATGACTTACCAGCGTATGGGCTATTTTGCGCCTGGTGTGTTCACGGTAAGTTCCCATGCCCAGTTTGCAAGGAAGCTCTCAGGTTCATTTGGTTGAAAAAGGGTGGCAAATATTCGTCCTTCGATAAACATCGACAATTTCTCCCTCCTGACCATCCATTCCGCCTAGACATCAAGAACTTTATGAAAGGTGTCGTAGTGACAGACCGCCTACCTGCAAAGATGACTGGTGCCGAAATTCGTCAATAGATAGATGGGCTCGTGGCCAATACAGAAGGTGGTTTTGTGGGATATGGTGAGCAGCTTATGTGGACACATAAGTCTGGCTTGACTCGGCTCCCCTATTATGATGACCTGCTCCTTCCACACAACATTGACGTGATGCACACTGAAAAGAATGTTGCCGAGGCACTGTGGGCAACAATTATGGACATTGCTGATAAGTCAAAGGATAACGTGAATGCAAGAGTGGATCTGGCAGCGTTATGTGATAGACCAAACCTAGAGATGAAGCCGCCAAGTGGTGGAAAGACGTGGAGAAGGCCTAAGGCCGATTTCGTCCTAAGCAGGGCCCAGAGGAAGGAAGTAATTTAGTGGATCAAGATGTTGATGTTCCCTGATGGGTATGCAACTAACCTGAGTAGGGGGTGAACTTATCTACTATGCGAGTCTTAGGGATGAAGAGTCATGACTTCCACATATGGATTGAACGGATTCTTCCTGCGATGGTTCGAGGCTATGTTCCTGAGCATGTCTGGCTAGCGCTTTCAGAGTTGAGCTATTTCTTTCATCAGCTTTGTGCAAAAGAGTTATCTCGGACCATGGTTGCAGACTTGGAAAGATTGGCACCCGTGTTACTGTGTAAGCTTGAGAAGATATTTCCACCCGGTTTCTTCAATCCAATGCAGCATTTGATTCTTCATCTCCCCTATGAGGCACGAATGGGGGGGGGGCGTGCAGGGACATCGGTGCTATCCAATCAAGAGATGTCTAAAGACTATTCGAAAGAAATGTAGAAATAAATGCAAAATCGAGGCTTCCATTGTAGATGCATACATTCTAGAGGAGGTGTCAAACTTCACAACAACTTATTATGGTGACAAACTGCCAAGCATGCATAATCCACCCCTTCGTTACAATGATGGCAACAATGAATCGAACCTTAGCATATTTCGAGGCCAACTCGGAAGCGCAAGTGGCTCGACCACCAAGACCCTGACACATGAAGAGTGGCGACATATCATGCTATATGTATTGACCAACCTTGAAGAGGTGACACCATACATGGAACAATTTCTTCATGAATCCTGGCGTCGATCAAGGGACCCCACTCCACAGGAATATGACACTCTTCTTAGAAAGGGTGCGAGAAATGGGTTGCCCGATTTCATTTCCTGGTTCAAACGTAAAGTACGTGCTTAGTTTGTAAAAGAGATACATCTTTGAACTCAATTTAGCGTCTTTTAACTTGCGAATACTTGCAGGGCCAAAGAGATCCGTCTATGGGTGCCGAGTTGAGACAAGTAGCCAACGACTTCGCTTATAAGGTCAAGAAATATTCTGGGTATGGCGTCAATGGATACCGTTTTCGCACAACAAATTACGACAAAAGTCGGCCCAATCGAAAAACAACGTGTTCTGGTGTCTTTACGCCCGGCCTTGACGATGTCGATTATTTTGGATGAATCGAAGAAATATATGAGCTCAATTTTTATGGTTCCAAATCTCTTACTCCAGTGATATTCAAATGTCATTGGTTTGACCCTCAAGTGACGAGACAAACACATTCTAATCTTGGGATAGTCGAAATTCGATAAGATTCCACCTTACCAGGAGACGATGTCTATATCGTGGCCCAACATGCCACACAAGTGTATTATCTCCCATATGCGTGCCAAACAAAAGAACATCTTAAGGGTTGGGATGTTGTGTATAAGGTATCGCCGCATGGGAGGTTACCTGTTCCTAACAATGAAGATTACAACTTAGACCCGGACACATATGATGGAGAGTTCTTCCAAGAAGATGGGCTAGAAGGGCGATTTGAGATAGACTTAACCGAAGCTATCGGAATGGACGTAGATATTGAAATGATTGTTGATGAGGAGGATGATGAGGTGCAAAATGATAATGAATTAGTAATCCTTGAAGGCAATGACATTAATGACGAACTTGCGTCTTCCGATGGTGTTGAGATTGAAATGGTTGATAGTGATGATGAGAGTTATGATCCGGCTAACCCCGACACATATGAAGATTATTTTTAATCGATGTAATGCTATATGACTTTTTATTTCGCACCTGTTTTTAAATACATCTTTTTATATGTGCTTATTTGTTTACTCTTAATTGCAGGTTTTTGGACGAATATGGTGGGCGATAATTGGTTGAGGAGGAGGAGGGGAAGGAGGAGTAGGACGGCGGACGTGACAGAGTAGGCGGTGCAGCAGGACGACCTTGTCCAGTAGCAGGTGGCGCAGCAAGACGACCTTGTCCAGTAGCAGGCGGCGTAGCAGGATGACGACGACCAGCAGCAGGACGACGATGAAGCTCAGCAGACCGCCTCAGGTTCTGGCGCCTCAGGTTCGAGGAGCATCTACCTGCGAGGTCCCACGAGTCTGCCTCAGCGTCCCATACTTCGAGACAGGCAGCCACTGATTCGGCCGGATGGGGAGAGGCATGTAACTTTATGTTCTTCATTCTTGTTCAAAATCATAATATAAACTAATACTTTTTATTTATCACTTGGACAGGTCTTGGACGGTTGTGGATTATGCTGGGGGTCATCGTCGCCTCCCCAATGGCATCCTCGGCCTGCTGTGCAGGGAACACTTCCCTGGACTCATTGAGTACGCTGGAGTGACGGGCCCAGCCTACACCATCGACCACTACGCCGTCGCCCCCGATGCAGTAGACCGGGACGGCCGGGAATTCAATAACAAGGCAGAGCGGGTGAAGCAAGAGCTGTGGGTAAGTCTTAGTATAATGTAAAATATGTCGCATTCGTTGCAAATTATTGAAATAATGTATGGATACATCGTTTTTGTATGCAGAATTTCTTCAGATGCGAGGCTGGATACGAGGCTAGGGCTGATGTGGTGGCCACCACGAGCTGTAAGAAGCTCGTCGTGGACATGCACTATGAGGCCCGAATCCAGGCCATCATCAGCTACCACGGCTCCGTCCTTGGGGACAGGGTGACCAAGCAACAAGCCCGAACCATGTCGTTGACCAGGGACCAGTACCTGCAGGTAAAGTCATGCATGTTTGGTACCAGTACTCCATGCATGAATTTTATTTTATCTTCTGATATGCACTTTACGTGTTTACTTTGTAGATGATTCCACATTGGTGCGCCGCACATCCTCTGTGCTGGGAGCAGATGGTGGATAGGTGGTGTTCGACTGAGTGGGACGAGGCGCACAACGCTAGCCGGGAACGGCGTATGATGATGCAAGGTCCCTCCCACCACCAAGGCAGCCGGAGCCTGGGCCAATATGCAGAAGCATGAGTACACCCTCTTTTTTATTTAGGTATATATCACTGGATTAGATATTATTTCTAACTATCTCGTTGGTTTTCTTGCAGTCGGCGTCACATGGTGGCCGGCCTTGCTCCACCTTCTCGGCCTATGCTATGGCCCATAAGGGCAAGGCGACGTCCGACGTCACCTACAACCCGGATGACGGGCCCGAGGCCTACACCAACCCCACCGTCTACAGCCGCCTTCATGACTACACCGCCATGGCGCAGGAGGTCCATGGCCCAGACTATGATCCGAGCACCGAGCCGATCGACCCCGATGTGCTCATGAGGGTCGGAGGAGGCAAGAGACATGGGCGGTACTAGATTGCCAATGGGACAATCGACTCGTCCTCCACTCCCACTCTATCTCTGGTGCGAGCAAGGAGCACGGGCTCGAGTCCAGCCATACGACCTCGGCACGATAGCTCACAACATCGCATACAACAACTCGAGGTTAGTGCTTCTGTAACTCGTCCTTCCTTGAGTTATATACTTTCTCTTTGAGTTACTATAACGTTGGCTTGTAATATTACAGACCCAACTAGAAGAGATGGAGGCGAGGATGATGGTGGAGCGGGAGGCTCGCCTGGCGGCTGATCAGAGGATGGCGGAGATGTTCCAGTACATGCAAAGCCTTGGCGCCGCACAGGGTTTCGCTCCGCCACCTCCATTGTTCCCTGTAGTCGACCCTGCTTAGTTCCATACTCCTGTGAGTATCAAAATTGTAGTTACATGTTGGTAATGCATATGGTATAACACATGTAATCTCTTCTCTGTGTAGGGCCAATCTGGGGCGGCATCCAACAACCCTCATGAAGGGTTCAGCCCAACACAGCACCAGACCAACTGCCCACCTCCATGAGTGCCGAGTTATGTTTTTATTGTTTCGAACACAAAACTTATGTTGAATACTTGTCAGAGCTTGTGAACTTGTGTTGATACTTCTGAACTTCTGTTAATACTGTTTGTGTTGAGAACCTCTCAACTTATGTTGAATACTTACGTCAGAATTTGTGTTAATACTGTTTATGTTGGCTATATATGTCTGTGATGATCTGTGATGTATATATGTGATATCTGTGAAATATCTTTTGTTTGTTTGGATGGAATAGGGAAAACAAATAAAAAAGGTGCCTGCTGGTCACTTTGCCGAGTGTGACACTCGGCAAAGAGGTGCTTTGCCGAGTGTCAGAACCATAGCACTCGGCAAAGAACCACGCTTTGCCGAGTGCCATACCAGGCACTCGACAAAGTATCTGACAGGGGGACCCCTCTGGTGGATTCTTTGCCGAGTGCTGTCAGGCATACACTCGGCAAAGACTCTGTCTCCATCACCCGTCGCCGTAATGGCTGCTTCTCTTTGCCGAGTGCTCTCTAGCACTTGGCAAACCACTTTGCCGAGTGCCCGAGAAAAAGTACTCGGCAAAGACGGCTTTGCCGATGCACTGTATGCCGAGCCCTCTTTGCCGAGTGCGACATTCGGCAAAGAGTTTGCCGAGTGTTTTTAAGGCTTTGCCGAGTGCTTCAGGCACTCGGCAAAGCCGACGATTCCGGTAGTGATTTGGCCTGGCAAACGAATGATTTTTTATTTTTTATTTTGAAGAGATGATAAAGGATGAGGAATGCATTTTCCTGACTGCTCGCGCTGCCTGCAGTGCTATTTCGTGAATACTCGGATTCACAGTGTTGTTTACTGAATCACCTCACAAACCAGTGCTATTTTATGAATTCTTCCTTCAAGTAATGAAGTAGAAGGCCATTGGCTAGCAGTCACATACATTTATCAGTTGCTACTTCAAAGTTCAAACTCCAACCCTTATTTCCTAAATGACTATTTAGCCTATTTAAACACTACACAATGGCCAACTATATCTGTTTATGTGGGCATGTGGCCATTTAGCTCGATTAAATGTCCTTTTTGCCTGATAATTTGCTAAACTTCTATTCCTTGCTTGCTTTGATTAATTTTAGTTCTTAATACACAGTAGCACACTGAATTATCAATCCTTTAAAAAGCCATACATGTTTAACAGAGGGTGCAGACTAAAAAAGGATAATTAGATACACATCTTTACAATTCTATTGTTTTCTAAGCATACCATTACTATCCGCAAAACTATGTCAGTGCCGTTATAATTCTTGTGAAAGCTGAAAAATGTCATTATATACATCTTCGGATCTTTAGGCCCATGTGCATGTGTGTCGATAATTTTGTATTTTCGTATGGACCATAATACCCCTCCCACTCTATCTCATAGGCGGGCCCAATGTGTATTTTCATATGGACCAGAGTTGCCGGGTGCCTAGCAGTGATGGCTGACACCTGGGACACACACTCGCTCAAGGACGTGGCGAAGCGGGCCATGTTGTCGTTGCGGTCGAGTACTGGCAGGACACGTGTCAAAGACGTCGATGACACGCATGCGTTACGCTACTCATGGTGGTTTGGTGGTTGAACCTCCAAAATTCACCCAATGCTACAGACGATGGGTTTTTGACCGAGTTTGGCCACAAAACTCGGCAGTAGCGGTTCCGGTGGGAATCAGAGGAGGCACGTGTATCACACCCGGTTTTAGGGGCAAAACCGAATGCATAACATATGTGTGCCATGATCCATTTTTCACACATATGTTAACGTCACAAGTGTAATATATCAAAAGACAATATTCAAATCGAAAGTAAGAGTAGAGTACTTTCGAGTGACATAAGTGTCTTAGAAGTCATCGATGTCTTTGTCAAATCCTTCTCCTTCACATTCTTCTAACCAAAATATTAGCAAGGGTGACTACACTTATGGTTGGTACTCGACAAGCGAGGGAAAGATGCAAAGCTAGCAAGGATAGGTTAGGGTTTATACGGTTAGCATTTTAGTTTGTCAAAAATTTATTAGCAACATCCTAACTACTAGGTGTAAGTATTTACCGAACCCCATTATTCTTAAGAAAAATCTTAAGAAATTTCTTTTTCTCACGCACGTAGTTGCCTCTCTGTTACTTTTTCTCAAGAAAAATCTTAAGCATTTTAGTTGGTCAAAATTTCTTTACTTTTTCTCACGCATGCAGCCGCCTCTCTGTTACTGGTGACTAGGGATGGCAACGAGCACATTTTACCCGCGTGCCCGCAGGTTTGGGTGTGAATTTGTACCCGCGAGTACGGGTGCATGTTTGATTCTCAACCGACATGCTTTTTTCTCGTGGGTAAAATGTTATACCCGTGACCGTAAACCCACAATGGATATAAATATATACATACTCTATTCATCACATAGGGTGATGGACCAAATGGTTCACCACTTGGCACGCCCGCACGTTTCCGCCCAGCGTGGCTCGTTCCCTAGCCACGTGTTGGCTCCCCCAAACGCGACTCCCTGCTCGCACGCGTTGGCTCCTTATGTGCGTCAGGCGGGATGGCTTGGTTTGGGCGCGGTCTGGTCGGGTCCAGGTGATGGACCACTGGTCCATCACGCTAGGTGATATATATATATATATATACAAATATATATACATATATATATGTATGTGTGTGTGTTGTGTGTGTATGTATGTGTATATATTATATACATACATTGTCGGTGTTTTGACCCAAGGGTCCTAACCAACTAGTAAATTTGTGTTGCGTACCCTTGTCCCACATGGTTGATGCCAGAAGACACAAAATATTTATCCTGGTTCGGGCAAGAGAAGGCCCAACATCCAGCGGGGGAGGGAGGCTTGTATTATCTGCACCTAAGTGCTTGTAGTAGGGGATATAAGCAAGTTGAGATAGGGAGTGAGTCCCAAGTCTCTAAGTATGATTGAGGGTTCGTCTTTCACCGTCAAAGGGTGCTACCATTGGTGGAGCGACGGCTGTGATTGCATGAGATGATGCCCGAGGCCGAGATGGAGAGTTCTCCGATGTCGTCAGCTACCCTCACCGCTAACGACCTCCTCAAGCGAGTCAAGGGCATGGTGGGGAAGGCTGATTACAACGTCCTTCCTCAGGTCCCGATGCACCCCAACTAGGGTTATGTGTCTCCGCTAAGCCGAAAAACATGCCTCTGCTTTATCTCTGTTTTCTGCGTTTCAACCTGATTATCTAGGTTTTCTGTTTGTTCCCGGGGGTTGCGGGGTTACAGATCCGCCCTGCCTCCAGTCCCGAAGGACGTGGTGAGCCAAGTGTCGCGCAGGTTATCTATAGAGCAGTAGTAGAAGAAGAAGGACTAGGAAAAGAAGCGAGCCCGTGAGAAGAGGGTGGCTCACGACGATCTTGAGAAGCGCTGCCGAGCGTAGGAAAAAGGAGGGACTGCCGCGGGAGGCGTCCCCAGACCCGTCCGGCAGCGACGACGATGACGATGAGGAGGAGGAGGATGAGGCGACTGACATATACCGACATAGATAAGCTTGTGGCCAATTGACCAAAATGATTTAAGGTGTTTGGGGTCAAGGTTGGCCAAGTCAAGGAACTAGGGAAATCCTGAATAGGTTCAACCTGGTCGAGGCGACCTAGTCGGAGGTTAGACCAAGTCTAACATGGTCGGGGAGCTAGGTGTATTCTAAGGTCGGATCCAACATGGTCATAGTGGTCAGGTCGGGGCTGGTCTTCTCGAGGACTTTCTCGGAACATATGGGGTCCTTATTTCTAGGAGTGAACTTTTATGTTATCTTAGGGGATCTTGTGTACTGGTACCCCGTCAATTCCTTTCTCTATAGCTTCAAATAATATCCTCTAAAGTCTTATCTAAATATAGAGAACACATCTTTAACCTTTATGGATGTGATTGGTTGGATGGTCGGACCCCTGTCTAGGCCCAACTCGACCACCCACTCTTCTGTTTGGTTGCCTACATCTTCCATTGGGCTAGGCTGACATGAAGTAAATAGTGTTGTGAGGCTAGGTTGTGGAGGAACGATCATTTTGGCTGTATGAACTCAGCTAGGTTGCACACAGAAATTGAGAACTGGTTTTGATTAGTTTTTTGTTATATCTCTTGACCAATGCGTCCAATTAAGAAATTAATTTCATTTTTGTGTTCCTAATATTTATATGAACAAAACTAGATCTCACTTGCTATATAAAATATTCTTAGTTTTAGAGACATGGGCGAGGCCCCATATCCCACCATGTAGGGTTGAACGAACCTACGCCTGGCAATCAAACTCATGGAGAATACGACACTCTTATGTTATGTCCCTATGCTTTGTTCCCTTTTTATCTCTACTCCTTTAAAGCATGAGTTTCCATCGTCGTGCGTCACATGTGAAGCACGTATATCTATTTTTTATCACCCATGTCTTGCCTATCACCCAGATAAAACAAGCCTTATCTCTTGCATACGCAAGCAACCATGTGAGATGCAACCACCATGAGCGCTTATATTAACCCCCAACTTCCCTTATATTTCTCCGTCTCCACCTCCATCGTCACCAAGATTCTTTCACACCGCCGTTGAGGACATCAAACATGCTATCTTACTACCATCTGACTTTGCCAACTGCCGCCACCACACCCCACTCGCCGCGTCACCTTTACCTTTCCCGTTGCCAAATGCCTTAAACTATTGTCGCAACTCTCCACCGCCATGCGCCTCTGTAGGTAGCATGGAAAGAGTAGCTGAGGGGGAGGAGGAGGTGCCACCGCCGGCGATGTTTGACTCTCAACCGCCATGCACATCTGCAGTCAGCCGGACAAGAACAGCCGAGGGAGAGGAAGGAAGACACCGCCAACTGAGGAAGAGGAGGATGCACTCCAGATCTCAAGTTTCGTTTTATATTTGTTGTTGGTAAAGAATTTGTGATACATTGAGGTCGATGATAATATATGTATTGTTCATTTTCACGTAAACGTTGTGCGCTAACATTTTATCAAATATTTATGTTATGTCGCAGCGCACGAGCATTTGTATTGGTTATAGTATTACATTATTGTTATTAATAGAGAGACATGCAAGACAGTAGGGATGGAACCGTGTCAGGTTTGGGGTGGGTGCAATGTCCATGTACCCACCCGGAAACCCGCCATCAAATACCGACTCGCCTTGAACCTCAGTGCGAGTTAAAAACTACACCCCCCGAACACAATGGGGACCCAAAAACCTATGGGTCCCCCAAAACCCATATGGAGTTGGGAGACTGGGATGGGCGGGGCGCCCACCGTGAAGTCGTTGCAGGCTCTAGGGCTAGTTGGTACAAGTGATCTTCCTCGCGGTGGCGTGGACGACTCTGGTCCATCATCTCTGTGTTTGGGTCTAACATTGTGTCGGAGTGGGGGGACTAGGGAGCAGGGCTATGATGACATGTCACATGCACCTTGGCCTCCATGATGGCCTAGAAGAATCCGTCAGAGAGCTCAGACGAGGAGAGGGGCTGAGGGTGCCCACCGACCACCTCGAACTCTAGGGAGGGGCGAGCTGTAGAGCAGGGCCGTGACGGCATGCACCATGCGCTTTGGCCTCTGCGATCGGTGGGGAGCTAGGACGAGGAGAGGGGCATAGGGCACCAACCACGAGCGCACCGGGGAGCTGGGCGGGCCCTATTGAATTCAAGGGTATTCAAATGAATACCCATTGTTTTTGGCAAAAGAACTTCAATATATATACATGTATATAGTGTATATGCATGAAAAATAAAAAATGAATCAAATAAATAAAGAAATTATGTTAATTTGGACTAAAATATCTCCTTCCTACCTCTCATACCTAACTAATCCAATTGTTTGTTGTGGACCATGAAGCCCAATGAAGACAAAGCCCACCTCAGTACCTCACGGCAAAAAAAAAAATCCCCAAACCCTATTGTAGTCGCACCATGACAGAGCCAGCAGATGCACCAGTGAAGCGCCCTAATCCTCTGGGACTCAAATGTGATACAATTACTAGTCCCAGGAGGCTAGTAATCACATTCCGTTCTTCAAATAGTAAAGAGTTCGAATAAAAGTTATTGCAATACCAGGGTAAAGCTCTAATGAGCCTGAAATACAAAGCGCAGTGAAAAAAATAAACTAGCCCAAGCCACAGGCAGAACTGGGTGCAGACATAGCCCCCTCCTAGTCGAGCAATGCAAAAAAGAAGTCTTCAGCTGCTGAAAAACATAAATAAATCTAGGTGAATACACTAGGTATTCCACAAGCCTATCCCGCCCGTAAAGAGAAAGGGACCTATATGATACATGCTTTATATGGTGGAGTTGAAGTCACTCATCTTTTCCAAAGAAAGGCAATACCTTGATGGTTTTCCCCAAAGAAAGAAGTAGCACATTTTCACACTCAACCACCAATGAGCTTCCTACTCCCGTGGCATTGTTTTTATTTCCAAAAACACACCCACTCACACATTTCCCTGTTCGTGGAGGTTATAAACACTAATTGTCATACCACACCAGACTCGTCCATTCCAGTGGACACGGACTATTTGAATAGGTTTGAACTCTGCGCAGAGGGGTACACTTTACCCACTAGTCCGGCTCTGCGGTCTCATGGCCAATGAGACCCGAATCCGAATCTCTTTCCTTCCTCGCACGTCCTTACCTTAACGGTTATACCGGAAGGAGTCAGGCCACCACCATGCCCAAACCGGACAAAACATTCCCCCTCCTTATCCTCCTGATGCTCCCCAGCCATCATAACCCTGGGGTTTGGACCGTACGAGTTCAGATTGAGTGACTGCCCATGCTGTCTCGAGTGGTTGTACTTGTCATGAGTACAGGTAGTGAAGGATGACAAACTAGTCCTTATATGAGGGGACAATCCTTCTGCTCACACCTAACCCGGTTGAGCCAACACCTGAGACCCTCCCCTAAACCAGGGAGTCCCTGATTATCCCACTCAAAAGGTGATAAGGGTGAAGACCCTTCATCATACACTTTTTGAAAACATCGCTTAGTAAAAACACTGCCCTTTTCTCATCCCACATTTTGTACTCAAAAGATATTCTTTAATGCGGGCTCTCTCTCTTCTCA
This sequence comes from Zea mays, assembly GCF_902167145.1. Lineage (NCBI taxonomy): Eukaryota > Viridiplantae > Streptophyta > Magnoliopsida > Poales > Poaceae > Zea > Zea mays. The sequence continues at coordinate 49,290,667 of NC_050097.1, forward strand.
CAATGCAAAATACCCATCCCTTATTCCCGGCTTAGGTAGTGGTAGAAAGAGTAGGTAATTTATGCATCAAGGGAATAATGGACTTGCCTTCGTCGAAGTTCTCCTGGCACGAAAGATCTATTTTGGAGAGGTCGGGTTCCTGCCCCTCTTCCGGAGCTACAAATTCCGGAGGATCGGATCCCTCTTCTCCTAGCAAAAATAGGTAATGAACAATACATCAACCATGGTGACTTGGTGGAGTGTGCCACTTTTAGATGTTATTATTTTGTGCCCTATAATTTATTTAGACTATTTTTGGTGCATAAAATATCAATATATGCATAAATAGATGAAAATAGGAAAAAGAAATGGAAAAAGGAAAAAGAAAAGGGATTTCCTGCTAGCTAGGCCGGGGGGATTTTTGGCCCAGACGAGCGCGGGCGCGCGCGCGGGGGCATGCGGCCTAGCCGGCCCATCAGCGAGGGACGGCGCTGTGGGCGCGGGCCCACGCGCCAGCGAGGAGGGGAGGGGACGGCGTTAGGGGGTGACGGGGGGCGAACCGGCCGAAGTCGACCGCCGGTGAGGCTCCGCGGCGGTTCTCCATCGGGGTCCCGGTTTTGGGTGGTCGGGGAGGTGGCTAAGCACGGGTGTGGGTAGGGGATCATAGTGGAGGGGTTAATTTGGCCGAAGGGTGCTCGGGACGGCCGGTCCACGGCGAGGTGGCGGGCGTCCGCGGCGGTGGGATCGCCGGCGAGGTTGTCAGGCGCAATAGGTGAAGGGGAGGGGTGGGGTGTGTCGTGTTCGTGAGGGAGTGATAAACCTTAAGGGCTACATTAATTTTTTTAGAACTCAATAGAGAGAGGAGGGCGGAACTCACCAGAGCGGAGGGAGGGCGCGGCGGCGCGGAGCTTGATTCGGCTCAGGGGAGGGGAGAGGGAGTGGCCGAGGCCGGTGTGAAGAAGGATGGAGCTCGGGCGGTCCTTTTTATAGGCGCCCGGGCGGGGAAGGGAGGAGAGGTGGCAAGCACCGGTGAGCTTGCCACGGCGGCGATGATGGCGCACAGTGGTGGCGACAGGATGGCTTGGGCAGGCGGGTGACGGGATGGCTCGGGCTGGCGCAAGGAGACAGGGGCGCAAGGCGCCAACCTTGCTAGTGAGCATGTTAATGGCGAGGCGACTGGGCGGGTAGCGACCGGCGGCGATCGCGCCATTAGCTTTGTCACGGGCGCGAGGAAGGGGCTGACAAGCAGGGCCCGCTTGTCAGAGAGAGGGCGGTTACGAGGGAGCGAGGGCGAGTGCGACTGAGGGGTGGGGCTGGTCTGACAGCGGTGGAGGGAGGAGCACGGGCGCGCGAGCGGAGATGGGCCACGGGAGAGAGGAGAGAAGGTTGGGCTGGAATTCGTCCCAGCCGAGGGGGAGAAGATTTTCCTTTTTATTTTTCTATTTCCATTTCTATTTCTATTTCTATTTCTTTTATCTCCTTTTTCTTTTGAACAAATATTTAGCTATTTATTCTTTGGTGTCAAAAAAATATTCTATGTGAGGTGCTACTAACAATCATGGTGTATGCACATGATGAAATGTCTTATGAAGTGGGGTCTAGGGGATAATCAAGGGGGCTAGGAGATTAGGGTTTCTAACCTAGGGATTAAATTTTGGGATGTTACAAACCTACCCCACCTAAAGGAATCTCGCCCTCGAGATTTAGACTGGGCTTGAGAAAAGGTAAGGGTATTCCCTCCTCAAAGAGTCCTCACTCTCCTAGGTAGCTTCCTCTTCTCCTTCTCTGCTCCACTGAACTTTACAGAGTCTTACTTTTGAGTTGCGGGTATTTCGGACCCGAGTCGAGAATCTTTACTGGCTTTTCTCGGTACTGCAGATCCTTCTGAATCTGAATTGTCCCTTCTTCGATGCGACTTTCCGGCACTTTCAGGCATTTGCGAAGCTGGGATACATGAAACACATTGTGGATATCTGACATGGATTCTGGCAATTCAAGGCGGTAGGCTGCGGGTCCTACCCTGCCAATGATAGGATAGGGGCCGACGAACCGCGGAGCTAGCTTTCCTTTCACTTGAAACCTTTTGACTCCATGCATTGGGGAGACCTTGAGTTAGACGAAGTCTCCTTCCTCAAACCTGAGTTCCCTCTACCTGTTGTCTGCATAACTTTTCTACCGACTCTGAGCTTCAAGAAATCTTTTGCGGATCAGGGCAACTTTCTCTTCTGCCTCTTTAACGAAGGCAGACCCTTCTAGTGTCTTTTCCCCTACGTTGGACCACATTAGAGGGGTCTGGCACTTTCGTCCATACAATGCTTCGAACGGTGACATCTTGATACTGGCCTGGTAGCTGTTGTTATATGAGAACTCTGCATATGGCAAACTGGACTCCCAATTTCTATCAAACGTCAACACAGGCTCTTAACAAATCCTCGAGGACCTTGTTGACCCTTTCTGTCTGACCATCAGACTGGGGGTGATAGGCGGTGCTGAAGTCTAGCTTGGTGCCCATAGCTTGCTGGAGGCTCATCCAAAATTTTGAGGTGAACTGTGTTCCCCTGTCTGACACTATCTTTCGTGGAATACCATGAAGTCTGACTATTTCCTTAAGATATATCCGGACAAGGGTGGCTCCTCCAAAGGTAGTTTTCACTGGGATGAAATGTGCTACCTTGGTAAGACGGTCGATTATAACCCAGACAGAATCGTTCCCTTTTTGAGTCCGAGGCAGTCCAATTACAAAATCCATGCCTATTTCTTCCCACTTCCATTTGGGTACTGGAAGGGGTTGCAGTAGACCTGCAGGCTTCTGATGCTCTGCTTTAGTTCGCTAGCAAGTGTCGCACCGGGCCACATACTGTGCTATCTCCTTTTTCATTCCTCTTCACCAGTATCTGGTTTTGAGGTCTAGGTACATCTTGGTGGTCCCTGGGTGGATAGAGTAGGCTGAGTTGTGAGCTTTGTCAAGCAGAACTTCTCATGCCCCTCCTTTTGGTACACACAGACGATTTCTGAACCAAAGGACTCCTTCTTCATTTGTCCTGAAGTCCGGGAGTTGTTCTTTGCGAGTTCTCTCCATAAGACCTGTTGTCTCAGTGTCCAGGCGTTGAGCCTTGCGTATGAGGTCTTCTAGTATTGGCTTGACTTCTAGACTGCCATTGTCTCCTACACAAGTATTCATTTGAGCTGATTCTTTCTTCCAGTCTTCCAAGAAGTTGGTTTCTTTCTTCCCGAAAGGTTTTCGGCTGAGGGCGTCTGCTACCATGTTGGCCTTCCCGGGGTGGTAGTGGATCTCAAGGTCATAATCTTTGATCAATTCCAGCCATCTTCGTTGACGGAGATTGAGGTCTGGCTGAGTGAAAATGTACTTCAGGCTCTTGTGATCTGTGAAGATGTGACATTTGTTCCCAATCAGGTAGTGCCTCCATAATTTTAGGGCATGCACTATGGCTGCCAATTCCAAACCGTGTGTAGGATAATTCTGCTCATGCGGCTTGAGCAGGTGTGATGCATAGGCAATGACTTTCTCATTTTGCATAAGTACACACCCTAAACCTTGCCTTGAAGCATCACAGAAGATGACGAAATCCTGATGGATGTCTGGCAGTGTCAAAACGGGTGCGGTTGTGAGCTTCTTCTTTATGATTTGGAAGCTTTCCTCACACTTCGGGGTCCATACGGACTTATTGTCTTTCTTGAGGAACTCGGTCATAGGTTTTCCTATGCTAGAGAACCCTTTGATAAAAGGGTGGTAATATCCTGCCATTCCCAAAAAGCTTCGAACTTCACTAACGTTGGATGGCTGCTTCCATTTGGATACTGCTTCCACCTTGGACGGGTCCACTTCTATTCCTTCTGCAGTCAAGATATGCCCAAGGAAGGCTAAGGCTATCTTTTCTAACCAGAATTCACATTTGCTGAGCTTAGCATAGAGTTGATGTGCTCTGAGTCTTCCGAGGACAATCCGGAGGTGATGTTTATGATCTTTGCGACTCTTGGAGTAGATAAGGATGTCGTCAATGAAGACTACGACAAACTTATCCAGCTCTTCCATAAATACCTTATTCATGAGATTCATGAAAAAGGCAGGTGTGTTGGTTAGTCCGAAGGGCATTACTGTGAACTCATACTGTCCGTATCGGGTGACAAATGCAATCTTCTGAATGTCTGCTTCTTTGATTCTCAGCTGGTGATATCCTGACCTCAGATCTATCTTGGAGAAATACTTGGCTCCTTGAAGCTGATCGAAGAGGTCATCGATCCGAGGTAGTGGGTACTTGTTTTTGATTGTAACCTCATTCAAAGATCGGTAATCAATACACATCCTCATACTTCCATCCTTTTTGGTAACGAAAAGGACTGGTGTATCGGCGTTTCAACCTCGGGGGTCCCTGGACCGACGAATAAATTGTCGTCGCGTGCCCCAGCCCAGATGGGTCGGCACGAGACGGAGCGCGAAGGGGGGAAGAAGCCGGAGGGAGACAAGCATAAAAGGGGAAACCCGCGGCCTTCGTGTTTGTCCCGCGCCCAGGTCGGGTGCGCTTGCAGTAGGGGGTTACAAGCGTCCACGCGGGAGGGAGCGAGAGGCTTACGCGAGCGCCGTCCCGTCCTTCCCCGCGCGACCAACCCTCCGTAAGAGGGCACTGGACCTTCCTTTTATAGATGTAAGGAGAGGATCCAGGTGTACAATGGGAGGTGTAGCAGTGTGCTAACGTGTCTAGCAGAGAAGAGCTAGTGCCCTAAGTACATACCGTCGTGGCAGCCGGAGAGGTTTTGGCACCTGGTTCATGTGGTGTCGTGGCTGTCGGAGGAGCGCTGGAGCCTGGCGGAAGGACAGCTGTCGGGGCTGTCGAGTCCTTGCTGACGTCTCCTTGCTTCCGTAAGGGGGCTGAGAGCCGCCGTCGTCATGGAGCAGGTGGGACGCCATCATTACTTGTTTATCGGGGCGAGCCAGATGGGACGCCGGTCTTGTTCCCCGTAGCCTGAGTTAGCTTGGGGTAGGGTAATGATGGCGCCTCCTGTGACGTGGTCGGTCCGAGCCTTGGGTCGGGCGAGGTGGAGGCTCCTCCGAGGTCGAGGTCGAGTCTGTCTTCCGAGGCCGAGGTCGAGTCCGAGCCCCTGGGTCGGGCGAGGCGGAGACCGTCGGCTGAGGCCAGGGCTGAGTCCGAGCCCTGGGGCCGGGCGAGGCGGAGTTCGTCGTCTTCCGGGGCCGAGCCCGAGTCCGAGCCCTGGGGTCGGGCGAGGCGGAGTTCGTCGTCTTCCGGGGCTGAGCCCGAGTCCGAGCCCTGGGGTCGGGCGATGCGGAGTTCGTCGTCTTCCGGGGCTGAGCTCAAGTCCGAGCCCTAGGGTCGGGCGAAGCGGAGTTTGTCGTCTTCCGGGGCTGAGCCCGAGTCCGAGCCCTAGGGTCGGGCGGTGCGGAGTTTCCTATGGCGCCTGAGGCCGGACTTGGCTGCTGTCAGCCTCACTCTGTCGAGTGGCACAGCAGTCGGAGCGGTGCAGGCGGCGCTGTCCTCTTGTCAGGCCGGTCAGTGGAGCGGCGAAGTGACTGCGGTCACTTCGGCTCTGTCGACTGAAGGGCGCGCGTCAGGATAAGGTGTCAGGCCACCTTTGTATTAAATGCTCCTGCGATACGGTCGGTCGGCGTGGCGACTTGGCCAAAGTTGCTTCTTGGCGAAGACTGGGCCTCGGGCGAACCGAAGGTGTGTCCGTTGCTGGAGGGGGTCCTTGGGCGAGACGTAAATCCTCCGGGGTCGACTGCCCTTGCCCGAGGCTGGGCTCGGGCGAGGCGAGATCGTGTCCCTTGAGTGGACCGAGCCTTGACTTAATTGTACCCATCAGGCCTTTGCAGCTTTGTGCTGATGGGGGTTACCAGCTGAGATTAGGAGTCTTGAGGGTACCCCTAATTATGGTCCCCGACAGGTGCTCCCCAAGGAGATGAGCTAGGATGAATGTACCCTTTCTGTTGAAGTTCTGCGATCTGGAGTTTTAGTTCCGCTAATTCGGTGGGAGCCATGCGGTATGGTCTCTTTGCAATGGGTGTAGTGCCGGGGATTAGATTAATGTAGAACTCCACTTCTCTTTCTGGCGGCATTCTTGGCAATTCTTCTGGGAATACAGCCATGAATTCTTCTACTACAGATATGCTTTCTGCTGCTAGGTTAAACACCATTGGATCTTGGGCGGGTGGCTGAGCCTGACATGAGACTGACTTTCCTTGGTGGACAGTGAGAAGAACGGTCTTATTTGCGCAACTTATGATGCCCTTGTGCTTGGTTAACCAATCCATTCCTAAGATCACATCAATTCCTTGGGATGGCAAGATGGCTAGATCTACCAAGAACACCACCCCACTTAAAAGAATCCTGACTTGGGAGCATTTGAGCTGGCATAGAAGGTCTGACCCTAGGTTCGGGTGACTAAGGGAATTTCTAGGTGGGTAGTGGGGATGCCATGCTTTTCCACAAAACTAGTGGCTATGAAAGAATGAGATGCTCCTGAATCAAAAAGTACAGTGGCGGGAGTAAATTCAACTAGGAACTCACCGAGCACTACTCCCGGGGCTTGCTGAGCCTCTTGAGCGTCGACGTGGTTTACTCGTGCTCTGCCATGGTACTAGGTCTTGCTCTGCTGGATGTTGGAGGAGGGTGCCTTGGAGGCGGGTGCTGGGGCACTCTTGGGGCCATTCACCGAGTGAGAGTAAGTAGGCCCAGATGCCTTCAACTGGGGGCAGTTATTCTTGTAGTGACTGGGGTCTCCGCAGTGCCAACAGGCATTAGCTGGAGGTTGGTTGCTTGCGACGGAGGGGGCCTGAAAGGATCTTTGACCCTGCTGACTGAAACATGACGGAGTGGGTCCAGCTGGCTTGTTGAAGCTTGGTCCCTTGGGTGGAAACCCAAAGGATCGAATTCTCTGGTGCCTGTCCTGCTGCTGAGCTCGGAGGACTTGGAATTTCCTCTTGAGGTGACCCTTTTATTCTTCCCTTGCCCTTTCCACTTGTATGGCCTTGTTTGAGAGGTGCGAGAAGCTGAGGAAGTCTTGGCTGGCCAAGATAGTCTTGAGTTCTGGTCTTAGCCCTTTCAAGAAACGGGCCATCTTCTTGGCTTCTGTGCTGACATCGTCAGGCGCATAGCGAGCCAATTCTGTGAATTTGTGCACATACTCTCTGACAGATCTTCCACCTTGAGTTAGTTCCCGAAATTTATCTTCCTTGAGCTAAACGATCCCTTGAGGCACATGATGTTCTCGGAAAGCGACTTCAAATTATGCCCAGGTAGCATCCCTGACGGCAGCGCTGAAGGTATCCCACCAGGATAGGACCATCCCGGAAAGTTAATGAGCAGCCAGATGAATACACTGGTTCTTAGGGCATCCGATGGCTTCTAACTTCCTTTTTATTGTGCGCATCCAGTCATCAGCGTTGAGCAGATTGCTGGATCCAGCAAATGTGGGAGGCTTGAGTCTTAGAAAATCTCCCATCCTGTCCTGAGGCCTTCGACCATTCGGGCGCTGGTTTTCAAGGCTTCTAGTGAGGACTTCAATGAGTCGGGTTTGGTTGGCCAGAACTTGGGCTAAATCTAATGGCAGCTCCGGAGGTGCGGGGAGGTGGGTCTCACTCCCTTCTCCACCGGCTTCTCCTTCAGCTCCTAGGGGAAACCTTGCTCCAATCCCAGAGGCGGTAGGCGTGGTTTTATCCGAAGCCATCTACCAGGGGGAGAGAATTACTACTATGCACATGCCAATTTTTTTTCTTCAAACACGTTATTTTATTCATCACACAAGTTCATTACAAGCATACAATTACCACAAGTCACACTACACGCGAGCGCTTTCTAATGTTCTTCCAAACTCCCTTTTTAAGGTGTCCCCAAATTCCTTGAGAATGTTGTCAAGGCTAGCTAGGGACAATTCCTCAACATCTAACAAGTTTTCTATCCTGGAGGGAGGCAGTGCTGGTGGGGCTTCCTTTTTCCATTCAGTCTGGCATCCTTGGCTCTTGGTCCGCTTTCAGATCTTCTTAGTGGGGCGAGCTTCTTTAACTTCTTATCGTAATCTATCTTCAGGGTTCGGTAGGCTTCACGAGTGTTGGCCTCTTCACCTTCTGCTATTTTGAGACTTTCTTGGAGGGACGCCTTCTCCTTTTTAAGTTCCTTGACCTGTTGCTCTAAGCTTTCCACCCAGGAGTTTAGGTGGGTGCAGTGGGAGAAAAGGTCATCATAGTGGTTATCAAGTGTGTGGAGATATCCGGTCATGTAGACTATGGTGGGGTCATCTTCAGTAGGATCTCTTCCTGACAGGGCTTGGAGTCTTTTCCTCTAGGTAGGAGTGTTTTTGTAGCTAGGTGGAAAGTAACGAAGGGGTGTCTCAAAGACTTCCCTGCTGTAGTTTTGGCATAGCTGTCAGAGGGCTTTTCGGGCAACATTTTGGCAAGTGTCTAGGAAGCGGTGTCCAGTGAAGGTGACTTGGAAAGGAGGGTGGTTTGGGTAGTTTCGGCTTTCTCCCAGGTAGACTGCCATAGAGCATCTTTCAGTTCCATTCTCGCGGTATTCTTTCCAGATATACTCCGACTTCTTGCGGATCCCCATGCGAAGCGCGCAACTCCGCAAAAGGTGAGGGAATCCTTCCACCTCTGAGCAGTAGGATGTCCTAATGACAAAGGAGCCTTCCATCTGGTAGAAGAAAAGAAGGGTCTGTTAATATCAGAGAAAGGAGAGAAGATTCTTCTTAGAGGTAAGAGGTCTTTTCTTTTTAAGGCAAACTTTTAAGGTCGGGGTTGCGATCTATGGCCAGTCCTATGGGCTCTGATACCACCTGAAGCGCCCCAATCCTCTGGGACTTAAATGTGATACAATTACTAGTCCCAGGAGGCTAGTAATCACATTCCTTTCTTCAGATAGTACAAAGTTCGAATAAAAGTTATTATAATACCAGGGTACAAGCTGTAATGAGCCTGAAATACAAAGCGCAGTGAAAAAAATAAACTAGCCCAAGCCATAGGCAGAACTGGGTGCAGGCACAGCCCCCTCCTAGTCGAGCAATGCAGAAAAGAAGTCTTCAGCTGCTGAAAAACATAAATAAATCTAGGTGAATACACTAGGTATTCCGCAAGCCCATCCTACCCGTAAAGAGAAAGGGACCTATATGATACATGCTTTATATGGTGGAGTTGAAGTCACTCTTCTTTTCCAAAGAAAGGCAATACCTTGATGGTTTTCCCCAAAGAAAGAAGTAGCACATTTTCACACTCAACCATCACTGAGCTTCCTGCTCCCGTGGCATTGTTTTTATTTCCAAAAACACACCCACTCACACATTTCCCTGTTCGTGGAGGTTATAAACACTAATTGTCATACCACACCAGACTCGTCCATTCCAGTGGACACAGACTATTCGAATAGGTTTGAACTCTGCGCAGAGGGGTACACTTTACCCACTAGTCCGGCTCTACGGTCTCATGGCCAATGAGACCTGAATCCGAATCTCTTTCCTTCCTCGCACGTCCTTACCTTAACGGTTATATTGGAAGGAGTCAGGCCACCGCCATGCCCAAACTAGACAAAACATTCCCCCTCCTTATCCTCCTGGTGCTCCCCAGCCATCATAACCCTGGGGTTTGGACCGTACGAATTCAGATTGAGTGACTGCCCATACAGTCTCGAGTGGTTGTACTTGTCATGAGTACAGGTAGTAAAGGATGACAAACTGGTCCTTATATGAGGGGACAATCCTTCTGCTCACACCTAACCCGGTTGAGCCAACACCTGAGGCCCTCCCCTAAACCAGGGAGTCCCTGATTATCCCACTCAAAAGGTGATAAGGGTGAATACCCTTCATCATACACTTTTTGAAAACATCGCTTAGTAAAAACACTGCCCTTTTCTCATCCCACATTTTGTACTCAAAAGATATTCTTTAATGCGGGCTATCTCTCTTCTCACAATGCAAAATACCCATCCCTTATTCCTGGCTTAGGTAGTGGTAGAAAGAGTAGGTAATTTATGCATCAAGGGAAGAATGGACTTGCCTTCGTCGAAGTTCTCCTGGCACAAAAGATCTATTTCGGAGAGGTCGGGTTCCTGCCCCTCTTCCAGAGCTGCAAATTTCGGAGGATCGGATCCCTCTTCTCCTAGCAAAAATAGGTAATGAACAATACATCAACCATGGTGACTTGGTGGAGTGTGCCACTTTTAAATGTTATTATTTTGTGCCCTACAATTTATTTAGACTATTTTTGGTGCATAAAATATCAATATATGCATAAATATATGAAAATAGAAAAAAGAAATGGAAAAAGGAAAAAGAAAAGGGATTTCCTGCTAGCTGGGCCGGGGGGGGGGGGGGGGGATTTTCGGCCCAGCCGAGCGTAGGCGCGCGCGCGGGCAGGCGACCCAGCCGGCCCATCAGCGGGGGACGACACTGTGGGCACGGGCCACGCACCAGCGAGGAGGGGAGGGGACGGCGTTAGGGGGGTGACGAGGGCGAACCGGCCGAAGTCGACCGCCGGTGTGGTTCCACGGCGGTTCTCCGTCGGGGTCCCGATTTCGGGTGGTCGGGGAGGTGGCTAAGCACGGGTGGGGGTAGGGGATCATGGTGGAGGGGTTAATTTGGCCGAAGGGTGCTCGGGACGGCCGGTCCACGGCGAGGTCGCAGGCGTCCGCGGTAGTGGGATCGCCGGCGAGGTTGCCAGGCGCAATAGGTGAAGGGGAGTGGTGTGTCGTGTTCGTGAGGGAGTGATAAACCTTAAGGGCTACATTAATTTGATTAGAACTCAACAGAGAGAGGAGAGCGGAGCTCACCGGAGCGGAGGGAGGGCGCGACGGCGCGGAGCTCGATTCGGCTGAGGGGAGGGGAGAGGGAGTGGCCGAGGCCGGTGTGAAGAAGGATGGTGCTCGAGCGGTCCTTTTTATAGGCGCCCAGGGCAGGGAAGGGAGGAGAGGTGGCGAGCACCGGCGAGCTTGCCACGACGGCGATGACGGCACACAGTGGTGGCGACGGGATGGCTTGGGCAGGCGGGTGACAAGATGGCTCGGGTTGGCGCAAGGAGACAGGGGCGCAAGGCGCCAACCTTGCTGGTGAGCGTGTTAATGGCATGGCGACGGGGCGGGTGGCGACCGGCGGCGATCGCGCTGATAGCTTTGTCACGGGCGCGATGAAGGGGCTGACAAGCGGGGCCCGCTTGTTAGAGAGAGGGCGGTTGCGAGGGAGCGAGGGCGAGCGCGGCTGATGGGTGGGGCCGGGCTGACAGCGGCGGAGGGAGGAGCGCGTGCGCGCGAGCGGAGATGGGACGTGGGAGAGAGGAGAGAAGGTTGGGCCGGAATTCGGCCCAGCCGAGGGGGAGAAGATTTTCCTTTTTCTTTTTCTATTTCCATTTCTATTTCTATTTCTATTTCTATTTCTTTTATCTCCTTTTTCTTTTGAACAAATATTTAGCTATATATTCTTAGGTGTCAAAAAAATATTCTATGTGAGGTGCTACTAACAATCATGGTGTATGCACATGATGAAATGTCTTATGAAGTGGGGTCTAGGGGATAATCAAGGGGGGGCTAGGAGATTAGGGTTTCTAACCTTGGGATTAAATTTTGGGATGTTATAACTAGCCACCAAGTCGTGGTCACACCTTGCAGCCCCACGTGCCATGGAGACACCAGCACCTCCGTTGAGACATCGTGGCTCCGCGGCGCAACTAGGTGCCTAGACTTGACCGACTAACTGTCATTGCGTGTCCGTCGTCCGAGGCTTCAATCCACCGTAGTTAGGGCGTCACCGCGTGCCAGGACAGACAACCAGGGGCAAGGTCCCATCGTGCCAATGTCCAAGCCTACCCAGCTAGTGGCCACCCGACCTGGCCTCCCCTGCTCTGGTGCTTGCAGTACTAGGCTGCAGATGGGGCATTAGCGATTGGAAAATGTCAAAGAGGACAAGCAGCCAGCCAGCAACTGAGCAACAACCAATAGATGCATTTAGATTTAAAACTTTTGAAATAGTTGTATGAAATTTGAGTTTAGTAGACTAGTTATTGAATCAGTTATGACCATAGCGTGTGTGCTTAATTATAGGTTATACATATAATTAACTATATATGTCGATATACATGTTTTAATCTTCTAAAAAATCATCCTATAAAAAAATTCGAATACCCACTCTCTAAATCCTGGGCCCGCCACTGCCGTGGACGGGAGCTAGGAGCAGGGCTGCAACGGCGTGATGTGCACACATTGCCTCCGCGACAGCCTCCGAGACGCTCAGATCATCTCCAACTATCCCCCCATATTTCTCTCCTTATCTATACTTTCTATCATATTTTACTACATCACTCAAAAGATATTCCCTTCACATTTAGAACGTCTACAATCATTCACTCTATCCAGCTCCCAATATATATATATATATTATAATTTAGTTATTTGACATTTTTACATCAGTTTTTGAAGTTTGAAAAAATCATAAACTATTTATACTACCATAATGCACATTATTTTCATATTATCGTACTTAAATATGTTAATATTACATAGAAATATAGTGATTAAAGTATGAGGGGAGATTAGAACTCACCCCATATGTGGGGAGTTTCTTCAGTCTCCCCCTACATGCTTGTTTGGGTAATCTCAGATTGGAGTGGATTGAGGTGGTATGTGGTGTATTGAAGTGTAATATGAACTAATTTTTCTTTCAATCCCCTTCAATACACCTCAATCCATTTCAATCCCTCTACACCCAAACAAAGCCTACGGGGTAGACGGTAGGGGAGCTGTTGGAGGGGTTGCTCCCCAAATATTACTCTACCGGTTCGAAACCTGCGGACCCGTCCTGAACCGGCCCATTGCCAATCATAGCGGGCAGCCCACTTCATGCACGCACCGCGCATGTGAGTCGTGTCGAACGAAGGAGCAGCAAATGGGGGTGTCCGATCGATGTGAAGCGGGTCGGGTTGTTTCTTCTTTTGCTCAGCCTGTCTAGCGCCTGGGAGCCAGGCTCCGGCTGGCCAAGCCCAATGCAAGGGGAGGAATGTGCAGTGTTCGGTTGTCACTTGCCAGACTTCGCTGCCGCGTCTGGCTATTTTCTTCTGTCTCTGTGCTTTGGTGGGCATCACACGGCATCACGCGTCGCGAGCCAGGCGCTGCGCCGGAGGAATGAAGAATTTTTTTCCCGCCCGCCGCGGGCGGCGAGTCTGGCTGGCGGACTGGTTTTGCATTACACGAACCTGCTGTGGCCATTGGCCATTGCATCGCCGGGGTCTGGTTGGGGCGTTGTGCATTGCAGGGACCAAACGCACTCTGAGCCTCTTAGTTTACGGCCCAGCCCACGACGCACACCTCGTTCTCTGGGCGTCTGGAAGCAACAGGGGCACCAACCAGCTCGGCTCCTCCGTTCCGCCCATAAAAGATGCGCCCCACTCATTTCTGTTTCATTCCCTTCTCCATCCACAACTGTCCTCCACACACACCCACACACGCCACACTGAGGAGCCCTGAGCCCTCCGCCCTTAAACCCTAGCGAGCGAGCCAGCGAGAGGTCTCATCCCCACCAACACCACCCATGGAGCTCCGCCTCTACCACCTCGCGCTGCTGCTCGGCCTCGTCGCCTGGGCGGCGGCTGCTGCCACGGGAGCCGAGGCGCAGCCGGTGTGCGACCCCTCCATCATCGCCACCCAGATCGCGCTCTTCTGCATGCCGGACATGCCCACGGCGCCCTGCTGCGAGCCGATCATCGCCTCCGTCGACCTCGGCGGCGGCGTCCCCTGCCTCTGCCGCGTCGCCGCCCAACCGCAGCTCGTCCTCGCCCGCCTCAACGCCACCCACCTCCTCGCGCTCTACGCTTCCTGCGGAGGACAACACACCGTGGGCGCTCACCTCGCTGCCGCCTGCCAAGGTACATCACGGTCGCACTCTCTCTCTCTCTCTCTCTCTCTCTGTGCGTGCGTGACCTGTGCGCGTGAGTGCGGTGTGTGCGCGAGGGTGTGTGTTCGCTCGGATCGAGTGGTGGTCTGCCGTGATCCTAGTGTACTGTTCTACTGTGTCTTCGGATTTGGTTTTTGAGCTTTTGGCGTGCGTTTTTGTGTCATGGTATTTCGTTGCGAGTTCCCGTCTTCCGCTGTGGCGACGAACCCGTACCGTACGTCTTGATAAAGTTTGTTCGATTTTTCTTCGCAAGAGCGCTACTACTGGGTGGGCATATTTGGGGCGAGATCACCAGTGGCTCCATAGTCCATACGCGCGCGACTCGTGTTTTTTAGCCTATTCTATTTGGCCTGAATTTTGAAAAAGTTTGTTCGTTTAATTGGTTGCCTTCTCTGGGCTTGTTTTGCCCCATTGATCACGTGACCCGTTTCTGATGTTTTTGCTTACTGAAATATACATTTGCTTTAGTATTAAGCGACGCACGGACGCTGCGTTTCTTTTTCACTTATTCCTTTTTGCGTCATTGTCTGCTTGTTCTTTGTTGCTCGAAAGTTTGCTGGCCTGAATTCTGAACATAGAGAGTAACTGCCCTCTGGGCTCTGGCCTCTGCAGGAGCAGGCTGCAAGCCGGTTGCAGAACCTGCAGCAGCGCTGCAGCCTTTCAGGATGCCGGCAAAGACCAGCCCCGTTTCTCTTGCCCGTTTGTTTTCTTGGCCCGCACGAAATGGCGCCGCGTCGCATGCTTTTCTACGCGAGAGACGATACTGCCCTTGCACTAATTATCACTCTTGTTGTTTTATTTTTGAACGTGAAATTATTGCATGTCTGGGCGGACTATAACGCTGTTAAAAACTTAAAATCACGTGCTATTGCCTGCAGGTCCGTCACCTCCCGCCACCGTTCCTGTTATCGCCCCGCCGCCGCCCGCCGCGCCCCGCCTCAAGCAGCCAACACGTACGAAGCCGCTGTCACCTAGTCTGCTCTGTGCTATTTCCGCTTTAACTTTTCGCGCGCTCTGTTTGATTGATGCGAGAATTGGACTAATCCGTGCTGTGCATAATTTTCTGTTGCGATGTTTGGCAGGCGAGGCCCCTCCCCCTCCGCCACAAAGCGAGAAGCCGTCCCCGTCGCCCCAGCAGCAGCCTGGCGTCGCCGCCGCCCACGGCAAGGCCATCCCCACCAGTTCGGCCGCCAACTTCTCCACGCTGGCGCCGGCCGCCGCGCCCACGACTCCCACGCCACCACACTCTGGCTCCGACAACGGGTGCGTCGTCGTCTCCTCCACGATTGTCATCTTCGTCATCGCCGTTATCACCATCCTCGAATGAGCCTCACGGCGCCGGCCCGGCCGGCCGCCAACCATCGCCGGTGCCTGGATAGAGCCCGTAGCAGCAGCAGAAGTCGTAGTGCAACTCGTTTTCAAGATCCCCCTTTGGCAGTAGTAGTAGTATCATCACCAGTGGTAGCTAGTGCCACTAGGTCATCGTAGTTCTGTTGCATCTCAGTATAGTAACGTGATGGCTGGTCTGGCGTTTTTTCTGCTTGGTGTCGACCCATAGATCGATCACTTGCCTGGACGAAGTGAGTCGATCTAATAAGAGAATGGACTGTGGCCGAGGGGAACACTGCTTTTTTTGGTTGGTTAATCTTGTCTCCGTAGTTGAACTATGGTTTCGGAATTCGGATGGATGGTGATGGAATAAATCTTGGATGGTTCGATCTGGACCTTATTTTTTTTCTTGCTCATGATATATGCACATGGTAATGGAATGTGAACTTAGATACACATGGCTCGTTATTTTTATCTTAGCTTATTATTGTTTCTGTTTCTGATCCCATGTTGCTTGTTGTAGTGAAGTTTTTGGCTCTGCTTGTGTTTTTTCTCGTTTGTTGCTGATGATAAGTTGATGCTTAATGGTCATAGTCTAATTTTACCTGTAGCATGTCCTATCTAATCTAATTATCTCGTCGTAGCTTAATATTCCCCCTGCATATTGTTGTGTTGGTCATGGTTTTACCAGCAGTGCTTTTGAACCTTTTTGGATGATGGATTTCATGTGGACTGCTATGTATGTGGTACTGCCGACAAACTTTGTAGAAACATGAATGAATCGTCAACAATATAGTTTCACTATTTTATGGAAGTATGTCATCTCTTTCCCGTTTGTCTGAAATTTAGAAGTCCGAACCTGAATGAATTGTCGACGTAGTTTCAGTAGTTGTACAGTTTTGTATTGAAAACTTAAACATATAGTCCGTGGCTCCATCCCTTAATTAGTGGCTTTCATCGCATTTGATTCTTTTCACATGAATATGTTTATCTATTAATTAACCAATTAAAAATAACTAAAAAGTACCTCCTTCAAACTACACTAGCAAACTCCTAAGACGTTCCCGTCGGTGATAACAGTGGCTATAACGGACCTAACGGCGACAAGCCCACCCCCACTACACTTATGTCCGATGGTACAATTGGTCATCGGATATAAGAGGGCTATATCTAAACGTTTGTCGTCGAGTATAAGTCGACTATGTTTGGGCGTCAGCAATAACCAAGGCGTCGGAAATAATAAATTATGAATCATGGAATTATGGAAGATGATATGAAAAGAAGCCACATGTTGGCTGTAAAAAATGATCAGACAATTAAAACTAGCTAAACAACAAAATATAGAAGAGATGGAGGAGGAGGATGCTGACGAGAAGTAGTACTATATATTTCTTTAAGAACTTTGTAATTTTATTATTTTTATTCCTAGTTATTTTTATTTAAATCATGTGATTTTCCTTTAATTTTTTGAGGAAATTATTGTAGGGAGTGATCTCTACGGTTATCATTCATTAAAGTTTATAGAAAAATATTTAAAGTTTACAGAGAGGAGGGGGAAATGGGGGAGGGTAGGGAGCTAGCTCTATGCACTAGTTGTTTATATTTGTTGTAGCCAATGTCTGATGCTATTCGCCATCGCGGGCTTTACTCTGTACCCGTTGTAGGTGGAATAGCTTCAAAAATCCAATTATTTCTGCATCTCTAGATACACCAGGACATGATGATTATGGCTAGAGGTGGTAATAGATCATGGCTCTAATACTTGCTTCACAAACTAACAAGGCCCTTAATTTTGTTAGTTCAAAATTGTATTGTTTTATGATCCGGCCCTAACTTGACTCGATCCTTAAATTTGCTAGGCTAAATTAAATAGCCCGTTACCACCCCTAATTATGGCTTCCATTTTCCATGGTTTTATCATTTGTCGTCTCGTCCTCTGCATTGCTAATGATGTTTGGGATATGGGGGGGAGGCGTGACACTCACAAGTTACTAGCAACGGCGTGCGAAGTTGCACCTCAGGAACAAGTGGCTAATCGTTTCTTCCATTTGCAAGATACAAATGGGGGGCGTGACACTCACAAGTTACCAGCAACGGCGTGCGAAGTTGCACCTCAGGAACAAGTGGCTAATCGTTTCTTCCATTTGCAAGATACAATTTTCACAGGTGTATGATTCCAATTCCATACTCCTTCTGGGTAGTGATCTAGTATTTAGCATGTCCTTTAAAAGCAGCCAAAAGAAGACCTTGTGTTTTGGTTGGCATTTCGATTTCCATAGCCAGCGATATATCGAATGGATCGGTTCATGGCCGATCATGTGCTTATAGGCTTTCTGCGACGAGTACTGTTGCGCTCCCCACGTGCACCACCAGTAGTCTGGAGTATTTGTGATCTGGTATTTCTGCAGGGTCTCCCCAAGCAGTAGAAGTTGTTGAAATGCCTCCATGGACATGGGGATGTGGAACATATCTATGGGTTGTCCGAGAGTTTTCGCCTAGAACATGGTTGTATGTTTATTTACTACAAACGACATTAGTTCCGGGTACATTTGTGCATGCACCTGGCCATCCCATCTGTCAACCCATAACTGAATGGATCGCTTGTCCTTCACATCGACCTAGGAAATCTCCTTGAAAGTGTTGAGTGTTTTTAGAATACCCTTCCACCAGAACGACCCAACCTTTCTGGAAGACGGCAGCGTCCCGTCCTTGTAATGGTTGTCCCAGACAATATTCACCCACGGGATATCCATTCTGTTAAAAATTTTGTGGAGGTTTTTCATGAGGAGCGCTTCATTTTGCTTTGGCAGGTCTAGGTCTAGCACACCTAATCCTCCCTACTGCTTTGGCCTACACGCTGGAGCCCACACTGCTTGTGGTGGTTTCTTTGCGTTGATGTCTGCCCCACGCCACAGACAGTGACGTCTATATTTGTCAATTTGCTTAATTACTATCAGGGGGAGTCTGAGGGTGCACATGTAGTACGTAGGTAACGACGAGAATATTGCATTTACCATCTGTAGTCTACCAGCTTGCGATATGAAGTGGGATGTTGATGTCTGTTGGGGTGAAGGTGAACACGCTACCCTTTGCTCTACGACTTCGTCCTCTCATCACGCCGACAAAGGATACATCGACAGAACACGCCAGAACAAGCCGGGGGTGTCGCCCGGACAGAGACCAGCGCGACCCCCTTTGGTCTGGTGTTGCTAGACAAAGTCCCCGCTAGAGTCTGTGGGCCTTTTGCGCCCCCGTCCGCCTGAGTAGGCCCATGTGCGATTCAGGCATTCAGCCCATAGTGATGGGCCCCGTGGGGTCAGGTGCGACAAGGGTCGCGTCTATAATAGGGTTTACCTTAATGATCATCTGTAACCTCCCCTCGTGGGAATATTCTGGGGATAAAACAGGTACTCGAGGGTTTAAACGTCTTTGACAGGAACGGGCGGCCCCTCGAGTACCTATAAATATGTAACACCCTAAAGTCCAATTTGGCGAAAATAAGGAAAATTCCCCAAAAGGTTTTAAATCAAAACGCCTTTCCTTAAAGATATTCATAATTTGGAAGTTACTGCTCCCAAAATGAATATATTTAAAAAAGTAAATAATTAAAGATACTTAGATAAACTAAATTGCTTTTTGATTAGGTTATATAGAAGAATGGTGATTAAACTATTTCTTAATATATAATCTACAATATAAATTATATTTCCCTAGAATTAATAAGGTGTGGACTATTCTCTATTATATAATTGGAAGCATGTCAAAAAAAACTAAAATTAAATAAATATATAAAATATGTTTTGCACATCATGCATAAGTTCTATATGTGTATCTAAACTAATGGTTTGAAAAATTCAAACTTGTGTGGATTTAAAATTCAAATGGAAATAAAATAGAATAGAAAAAATTAAAAACAAACCAGATCGCTTCTGGGTCGTTTCCTCCCCTTCTGGCCCATTTTCCCCCTTTCAACCCGCGCACCGGCCCAACTTCCACATCCGCGCCAGCCCGGTCCGTGCGCTGCTCCTGCCTCTCCAGAAAGACAATGACATGTGGGCCTGGCTTCCCTGGGTCATCCTCTACCTTGCGCTGGGGTCCAAACCGAACCAGGAAATCGCGCTGGGTTGTTGCGCCGCCTCAGGACCCCCTTCCCAGCCGCTGCGACCTCGGGCCTGATGGAAGCTTCTTCCCCATTTTCCTGTAACAAGAGCTGAGAGTCCACATCGGCATCCACTCGCGCCGTTGTTCCACTGCCCGTGGGCCCCGTCTGAATGGGTCGTCTTCCCCAACCGAATGCGCCTAGCTCGGACTTCTAACGCTGACCTGTCGTCCGTGATCAACGGATCCTAGCCGCAAGGTTCGTCGTTCGGTTTCCACCGCACGGACTTCGCCGTGGTGCATATAAGCCGAAGTTCTGTACCCCTTCTTCCCCCTCCATCAGACCTGAGCACCTCCATCGAGCAGAGCGGTGAGGGAGAGAGAGTAAGAACACCCGGTGCAGATCTTCATCGTCGAGCATGCCATCGGGATAGATGCCACTAGGGCTGGGGAGGTCGTTGTGGTCGCGTTTTCACCGTGAACAGCTGGGCTCATACGTGACGGCGGGGTGGATGAAGTAGGCCATGGTGCAGCCGGTGCTTGAATCTAAGCTGTAATTGATGAAGTTGGTGCCGCTTGATTGCACCCTCCGCGGAAGGAACTCAAGATGGAATCGGCACTGGTAAGGTCCCTTCAACCCCTTTGCATCCTGTTTACCACGCGTAGACCCACCAGGGAGGGAGAAGCCTGTCACCGGCGAGCGCACCTCCGCCAACGGCATGGGCATTTCGCTACTCGGCCTCGGTCGGGGAAGAAGCGCTCTGACCGTCCGATCTAATGTGGGCGGGGGAGGTTAGATCAGTACATGAGGCATTCCTTTGGCCGCTGATTGATGGATCCACGGGTGAGATTAAAACCAGGGTAGCTGTGGGCTCGGGCTGTTCTGGGCCGTTGAGATTGGATCGGACGACTGAAACTCATTCATACCCTTTCGCCTGGGTGGTTTTTCAGAAGAGCCCCTGAAGTTAATTAAAATCAACCCTCCGTCCACCTCGTGTTAGGGCTGAGTCTGGTATATTTTGCGAATTAAACCTCGAGCTTCTTAGTAAATGACGCGCAGTCCAGATAACAGAGAAAACTAGATAATTAATCTTAGAAATTGAATTTTTAGTATAAAAATAAATCTTGAAACTTGTTTAATTCATATTTAATTTATTTTAACTCCAAATTAATTCATTCCAGTGGAATTAATTTTGTTTTAATATTGTTTATCACTTAGTAAATTTGTTTAGCCATGAAACTTTAACTAAAATTATTCACATGAGTTATGCTATTGTAGGTACTCAATAACTTCGGAAATTCATAATTTAATAACCGTAAAACCAAATTTAGTGATTCTTGTTCCTACGATTTCATTATGACGTGTAGAATATTATTACGTGGCTTATTCTTATGTTTGGTGTGATGTTAATTTTTACTATACTATGTATGTATTGTATTGATGCGAGTAGACGAGCAAACTACAGAGGATCCTGAGGTTCAGCTGGTAGAGACTGCTGAGCAGGGGCTCGTTGAAGGCAAGTTGTGCCCTTGATCATTTCTTTTTACCCACTCATGTTCTAATTAATCATAATGATCTGCATAGGTTAATTTTGATGGGACCCAATAGGTTACCCTAGTTTGATTATCTTTATACCTTGTTTACCACTGAACTTTTTGGGTAGTACTTGCTAGTGCTTTATGTGGTTTTGGGTATGAAGATACATTATTCATGATTATACTTTTGTTATCCGTTGTTATTTACTGTTCATGATAAGATCATTATGTTAATTGGAACATGGAGCGACCACCCGGGAAAACAGTGCTACCACAAGGGTTTATGGACGCCCTTGACTGATTAATTAGGAAAGCTAGTGGAGGACTACCTTACCCGAAAGGGGCAAGGGCAGTAGGGGAGTGGTCAGTGTAGGGAGGTCCTTGGTTGATTTTGCTGCGATGGCGGTCAGGCAAGAACCCTGCATTGGAGCTTCCTATAAAATGTAGCAGGTTTTCTGAAGCTAGTGGAACTTTGTAAAGGCCTCGTAGTGTTACCCTGCCTCGCCTCCTCGGTAGAGGTGTATGGGAAGTCGCGATCCCTTGGCAGATGGGTAACATGACTTGTGGGTAAAGATGTGCAACCTCTGCAGAGTGTAAAACTGGTATACTAGCCGTGCTCACGGTCATGAGCAGCTTGGACCCTCACATGATTAATATATGGAACTAAATTCAATTTGTCATATGCATTGCATCGTAGGTGATGTTGTTATTTTTGTTCTATTACTTAATTGGGTTGGTATTTACTTATACTTAGTAACTGCTAATAAAATTTTGACCAACTTTAAAAGCAATGCTCAGCTCTAACCATCCTCTTTGGTAAGCCTTATACTTCACGTGAGCTCCCACCTTTGGCGAGTTCATGCACATTATTCCCCACAACTTGTTGAGCGATGAACGTATGTGAGCTCACTCTTGCTGTCTCACACCCCCTCACAGGTCAAGAACAAGTACCGCAGGATGAGGCGCTTGGAGGATGCTGTGATATGTTCGTGAGAGGTCTAGGTCGTCGTCTCCCAGTCAACTTTGTGTTGCTGGACCGTTGTCTCCTTATAATGTAATTATTTATTTGGTAAAGAACTCCTATTATTTAGTAAATATGTGACATTCGATCCTGTGCCATGATTCATCATATGTGTGAGACTTGGTCCTAGCACACCTGGTGATTATGTTCGCGCTCGGGCTTTGGACCCCTGAAATCCGGGTGTGACAGAAGTGGTATTAGAGGAATGTTGATTGTAGGACGAAACATAGATAGAACTGGACAACCATTATCTACTTACCTTTGCTACTCTGATTCTTATCTAAACTTTTCTTAATCTTTTCTCATCTATTTCTGCTTTACTCTGATTATTCTTACCTTTTCTTTCTAAAGACAAATGTGGATTTCACACTTTGAAATCCTGTGCCTAAAGTGACCTTTAGGAATAAGAGACCTACTCTTAGGAACAAAAACAAAACTATTTTTATATAGATATCTATGAACTTGAATGTTTGTTCTTATGATACATGTCTGATTTGGATCTTTGATTGAGTGTGATGAGTTGTGGAGTAATGTCCACAATTACATCTGCATATACATATAGGAAACAATGCTCATCAAAATAACTAGACCAACTAGATTATCCCTCATTACAGTATCTAGCCTAATAATATCCATCTAATCTTAAAAGATTCTATCCTACACTCATAGATCTATCTTATCTTAAAAGATATTCTATTACCTTAGTAGATTCATCTTATCTTGAAAGATTCATATTATCCAAACCATCTGATTTATCCCACCATGATCATGATCTAGTCCAAAATAATGAGATCTTAACTAGTTTAATCTAGTCGTACCAACCTAATCTAGATTCTATCTAATCTATTATGATCTAATCTAGAGTAAGTTACTTAATGCTGGTACAAAGGATTAAGCCATACTCCAAATCCACTTAAGCTTAAACTGGTGACCTAGACCAACTCGGCCATACACCAACAACTTGACCTACATGATAGGATACATAATCTATCATACCAATATAAGAGCAAACAATCAAACCAAATTCTAACTAATCTCATTTAACTCATAACCACCTACTAGACTAGCTGCTCTACCTCCTAAGGGTTACCTACAAATCTACCTTAACTACATGTTCCTAATTCGAATGACAACCCCAAGACCGGTGGTGATCAACCTCATCAAGGAAGGATAGAAGTCAAACTCGATCATCAGATGCATTACCATCCAACACGGAGTTCCTCTCACCAAAAAAAACTATCTTACCCTAGGCTATTCTTGCCCTAACCTTCCTATCTATTATCCTACATAATAAAATGTCTATACATATAAACACCCATGCTTTCCTAATCACTTTATAATTAACGAGAAACTTCTTAATCATAAATTAATTAGAAACTAAAAGTGTCGGCGTTTCGAGACCGGGGGCGTCCCTGGGCCGACGAGTGAAATGTCGCCGCGTGCCCCAGCCCAGATGGGTCGGCGCGAGGCCGAGCGCGAAGGGGGGAGAAAGGTGGCCGGAGACAGGCGTGAGAGAGGTGGAAATCCCGCGGCCTTCGTGTTCGTCCTGTGCCCAGGTCGGGTGCGCTTGCAGTAGGGGGTTACAAGCGTCCACGCGGGAGAGGGAGCGAGCGGCCTCACGCGAGCGCCTGTCTCGTCCTCGTCCCCGCGCGGCCAACCCTCTGTAAGAGGGCCCTGGTCCTTCCTTTTATAGGCGTAAGGAGAGGATCCAGGTGTACAATGGGGGTGTAGCAGAGTGCTACGTGTCTAGCGGAGGAGAGCTAGCGCCCTAAGTACATGCCGTCGTGGCAGCCGGAGAGGTTTTGGCACCCGGTTCGTGTGGTGTCGTGGCCGTCGGAGGAGCGCTGGAGCCTAGTGGAAGGACAGCTATCGGGGCTGTCGAGTCCTTGTTGACGTCCTCTTGCTTCCGTAAGGGGGCTGAGAGCCGCCGTCGTCACAGAGTGTGCGGGGCGCCATCATTGCCTATCTGGCGGAGCGAGCCAGATGGGACGCCGGTCTTGTTCCCCGTAGCCTGAGTCAGCTTGGGGTAGGGTAATGATGGCGCTTCCTGTCGACGTGGTCGGTCCGCGCCCTAGGTTGGGCGATGTGGAGGCTCCTCTGAGGTCGAGGTCGAGTCTGTCCTCCGTGGCCGTGGTCGAGTCCGAGCCCCTGGGTCGGGCGAGGCGGAGACCGCCGGCTGAGGCTAGGGCTGAGTCCGAGCCCTGGGGTCGGGCGAAGCGGTGTTCGTCATCTTCTGGGGCTGAGCCCAAGTCCGAGCCCGGGGTCGGGCGGTGCGGAGTTCGCCGTCTTCCGGGGCTTAGCCCGAGTCCGAGCCCTGGGTCGGGCGGAGCGGAGTTCGCCGTCTTCAGGGGCTTAGCCCAAGTCTGAGCCCTGGGTCGGGCGGAGCGGAGTTCGCCGTCTTCAGGGGCTTAGCCCAAGTCCGAGCCCTGGGTCGGGCGGAGTGGAGTTCGCCGTCTTCAGGGGCTTAGCCCGAGTCCGAGCCCTGGGTCGGGCGGAGCGGAGTTTCCAATGGTGCCTGAGGCCGGGCCTGACTGTCTGTCAGCCTCACTCTGTCAAGTGGCACTGTAGTCGGTGCGGCGCAGGCGGCGCTGTCCTTCTGTCAGGTCGGTCAGTGGAGCGGCGAAGTGACTGCGGTCACTTCGGCTTCGTCGACTGAAGGGCGCACGTCAGGATAAAGGTGTCAGGCCACCTTTGCATTAAATGCTCCTGCGATTTGGTCGGTCGGCGCGGCGATTTGGTCAGGGTTGCTTCTTGGCGAAGACAGGGCCTCGGGCAAGCCGGAAGCATGTTCGTCGCTGGAGGGGGGCCTCGGGCGAGACGGAGATCCTCCGGGGTCGGCTGCCCTTGCCCGAGGCTAGGCTCGGGCGAGGCATGATCGAGTCCCTCAAATGGACCGGTCCCTAACTTAATCGCACCCATCAGGCCTTTGCAGCTTTGTGCTGATGGGGGTTACCAGCTGAGAATTAGGAGCCTTGAGGGTACCCCTAATTATGGTCCCCGACAGTAGCCCCCGAGCCTCTAAGGGAGTGTTAACACTCGCTTGGAGGCTTTTGTCGCACTTTTTTGCAAGGGGACCAGCCTTTCTTAGTTGCGTTTTGTTCCGGTGGGTGCGCGGGAGCGCACCCGCCGGGTGTAGCCCCCGAGGCCTCGGAGGAGTGGTTTGACTTCTCCGAGGTCTTAGTGCCTCGCGCAATGCTTTGGCTGGTCTGGTCGTTCCCTCATGCGAGCTGGCCGTAGCCCGGGTGCACGGTCGGGTCCCAAGTTCTCGGGCTGGTATGTTGACGCTGTCAACGGTTTGGCCGGAGCCGGGTTTGCGAGAGCAGCCCCCGAGCCTCTGCACAGGGCGAGAGGGTGATCAGGGACAGACTCGACTTTTTTACATACGCCCCTGCGTCGCCTTTCCGCAAGGAGGAGGGGGGGAAGCGCCATGTTGCCCTCGGCGGGCGCCGAACATGGTGTCTCCGGTGAGCTACTGGCGGGTAATCCGAGCGGACGTCCGTGCCCCATTTGCTAGGGGTCGGCTAGAGGCCCAGAGGCGCGCCCAATAGTACCTGCGGGTGATCTGCCGGACCCGGTCCCCTGTCGACGGGGTCCGAGGGCTCGATGCATCCCTCTGATGGGATTTCGTTACAAGATCATTCCCGCTGGTCTCGGAAATGTCCTAGGGTACCTCGGGAGCGCAGCCCGAGCCTTGGTTATGTATCGAACGTACCCATGGCCATCCCTCGCTCTGTGTCTGAGGCGACTGTGAACCCTTCGAGGGCCAGCCTACGAACCCCTGATCAGTAGTGGGCGCGGAGCCCGAGTGGCCTGAGGCAGCCGTTGAACCCTTTCGAGGGGCCGACCTTCGAACCTCTGACCAGTAGTGGGTGTGGAGCCCACGTGCTCTGAGGCGGCTGTTGAACCCCTCCGAGGGGCCAGCCTTTGAATCTCTGATCAGTAGGGAGGCTCGGAGCCTGGTTCCTTTACGGAGAAGGGTCCTTTTCGGGGTATCCCCCTTTCCCGGTCCCTGTTGTAAGAGAGAGAAAGAGGAAAAGGAAAAGGATACGAAATCGAATGACATGGCGTACCTTTTTTGACGCGGTCATTATGGCGAAGGTGAAGCGTCGCTCGCTTCTCCTGCCAGAGGCGCCACCTATCCCACCGCGGAGTTAATGTGACGGGGCGAGCAGTTTGCGGGGCGGCCGTTGCGCGTGCGCGAGCCGTTCGAGGAACGGACGTTTCGCCTTGGGTTTTTGATTCCCGCGGCGGGTCCGGACGAAGCATTGAACGGGTCTCGCCTTAGTCTTTATATACTCGGGGAGGGCCTGACGACGGTCCTTTGCTCCGCTTCTTGCCTCCTTCTTAGGTTTTCGCAACCTGAGAGGTTTAGCCGGAGAAAAGGAGAACCATCCACCCAGTCTTTTCCGCCGCCACCCCTTTCGCTCGGCGATGGCCGACCGGGTGACCATCATCTCGCCGCGCGATCCATGGCCCTTCTCCACAGTCACAGCGGAGGACCTGGAGGATCTTGTTGCCGAGGGTTTACTTCGCCCTCTCTCTGATGAGAGGCAGCCGGAGTGGATTCCTCCCGCGAGCGGAACCGCCCCGTCCCCGCCGCTGGGGTACGTCGTGAGCTTCGTCTCCTTCCACAAGCGGGGGTTCGGCGTGCCGGCAAGCCGCTTTATGCGGGCGATCCTGTACAACTATGAGGTGGAGTTGCACAACCTCAGTCCCAACTCCATTTCGCAGGCCGCCATCTTCGTAGCGTTGTGCGAAGGATACTTGGGGATCGCCCCCCACTGGGACTTGTGGACCCATCTCTTCTCCGCGGAGCTTTTTGCTTCGCCGACGGGAGAGAGAAGGGTTCACGCAGCGGTGCGGGCCGGCGGTTGCATTCTCCAGCTGAGGCAGTCGCGGGCGTCGCTGTACATCCCCGCCATCCTCGCGTCCTCGAACAAAGGGTGGCAGTGTCGGTGGTTCTACCTCCGGAATGACGGCGAGATGCTTCCGCCGTTTTCCCAACGAGTGGTCACCGCCGCTGCCGATACCTGGCGCTAAGGGACCCCGCACGACAGGCAGAAAAACCTCAAGCCCCTTCTCAAGGCCCTGGAGGTGTTGCGGAAAGGAGGACTTACTGCCGCGGGAGTGATTGCCGCCATTCACCGCCGTAGGGCGCTTCCCTTGGTGGAGCGGCAGTTGCCGCTTTGGGAGATGACGCCGGAGGCTGACTTGGAGGGCTCGCGGATGTCCTCGGATCCTCTTCCCGTCGACGTTCTCCACGGGCGGGTGGCCGTCGCGTTGGGGAAACCAGACGCTAGCGCCCTTTCCTAGCCCTTGATGTGCCCCGACCAAGGGTGTGTGACTCTGGTGAGTGTCCGCTCCTTCCTTCTTCTTGCGTCGGGTTGCCCTTGGTTCTTACGGTCGGGATCTCCATCCGTCTCCAGGAGGTAGGGTGGCAAGCCTTCCCTGCCGCGAGTCCCGGAGGATGCGGTGGACCGAGCAGCGCGGCGGGTTGCCGCGGAGGAGAAGAAGAAAAAGAAGGACGCGGAGAAGGCCCAGGCCCGCGAGCGGATGCGGGCTCGAGACGCCTAGGAAAAGCTCCATCGTCGGCAGGAGAGGGAGGGGCTCCCGAGGGAGCCGTCGCCGGAAACGCCTGACGACGACGACGATGATGAACATGATGACGAGGATGACGGCATGGCTGCCCGCCTTGGCTTCAGCCCGGGCTTGAAGTTAGGCCAGGAGCCGTCAAGCCAGCCCCCGAGTGAGCTGGCGCCGTTAGTCCCTGGAGTCGGGACGTCGAGGTCCTGGCCCGAAGAGCGGGGGCAGACCAAGAGGGTACTTGACCCCTCGGCCGGGGGAGTTGAGGTGACCCCGGGGAGTCAGGCCGAGGCGTCTGTTCCCCGAGAGCCGTCGCCCACGCCGGCAGCGCAGGAGAGCGACCCTCAGGTTGCCGTGGCAGTGCCTGGGCAGTCCGTCTCCCGGGCGTCCAAGGCGTCCAAGGCGCCCAAAGCAAGGGTGGTGCCGAAGCTGCCGGCGAGGCGGACCTCGGCGGCGCCTTCGGGGGTCGAGATTCGAGAGACCTCCCCTCAGGCACGGTTGATCATGGCCCGGAGCGGGTAAGTATCTTGGAACGTCTTCGTCCTGGCTTTTCATTCGTATGTCCCGACCGTGACCTTTCTTTCCTCCTCAGCAAGCGAAGCCATGACCTGACCGATCTGGCTCCCCGAAAGGCCCTTAAGACGGCGTCGGCCTCCGCAGCCGTTGCCGCTCCGAGCCTTGCTGTTCAGCTGACCTTCTCGCAAGGCGCTCCACAGCAGGGGGCTCAGGCGGCACCAGTCGCCGTGGAGCGAGTTCCCGAGGCTGGCTCTTCTGCCGAGGCGGCCATCGTGCTAGAGGAGGCGGCTGACGCAGACGTGGCCCCGACCCCACCGGACGTGCCGGCGGTGCTGGCACCTGTTGCTACTGAAGCCGCTGCCGTCCCAGTCGGGGAGCGACCTGTTGCTACCGACGCTGAGATGGCCGAGGCGTCGGCGCTTGGTGCCTCGGAGGAGGGGGGAGCGGAAACGCGATCCGTCCCGCCCAGCGGCAGCCTCGTCGATGTGCGGCGGGGCTCCGAGGGTCGGCGCCAGTTGCTCCGGTTCCGGACCCGTGGGGCCTCGGATCCCTTCTTCGTTCTTGACGATGAACGGGAGGAGCAGTCTTGGGACGAGCTCCGCGAGTGTGCCGAAGCAACGGTGGGGTCGCTCCGGTCGTCGCTGGAGGTTTTCTGCAGGGACGTCCCCAAAATCCTCCAGGTAATGGTTTCAGGCATACCTTTTTTTGTGACCAAGGCGTCTTTTGTGACGCACCGCTTCCTTCCCTTAGGATCTGACGGATCT
This sequence comes from Zea mays, assembly GCF_902167145.1. Lineage (NCBI taxonomy): Eukaryota > Viridiplantae > Streptophyta > Magnoliopsida > Poales > Poaceae > Zea > Zea mays. The sequence continues at coordinate 49,319,395 of NC_050097.1, forward strand.
GAGCGCCGCCAAGTCATCGTTCATCCGCCACGAGGTCAATGTCTGGGGCTCGCTGCGATCCCTGAGGACCTCGCTCGCCGGGGCTACTGTGCGCCTCTCTCAGCAGGGCGCCGAGGTGGCGGACCTTCGGTTGCTCTGCACCGATCTGAGAGCCGAGGCGGCAGCGGCACGCGCAGAGGTGCGACGACAGCAGTCGGAGTTCGACCAGGTCGTCAATGAGCGAGACCAATCTCGGGGCCGGGCTGCCGAGGCCGAAAGCCGGGCTGGAGCCCTTGCAGCCGACCTAGCCGTAGCCCAGGTCGCAGCCTCGGAGCAGCGTGCCCGAGCCGGAGGTACGCCCTGGCCATTTTCGGTTGTCGTTTCAGCTTGTTTCCTCCGCTCGTGTTTGAGATCTTTCGTTCTGGCTGGTCGCAGAGCTCGAGTCCGCCCTTGATGAGTCCGCCAAGGCGCTTGCCGAGGCGCTTGCCGGGGCAGCTGAGCAGAGGGAGGCCGACCACGCGGCCATGTCCGAGGCCGTCTCGGGCTTCTGCCGGGTCCTTGGCTTCGACGACGTCCCCTCAGGAAGCTCCCCTCAAAGTCGCCTGCAGGCCTTGGGCGATCATGTGCGCGGCAAACTCCACGAGGCGCTACACCACGACGTTAGGCGGGCCTTCGCCGTGCTCGCTTCCCACTACGTCGTGGACCTGGAGCGGGTCAGCGAGGGGTATTGCCTTCCTGACGAAGATGAAGCCGCCCTGGCAGAAGTCCAGAGGCTCGACGCGGCCACGTCGGGTCCGAGCGCAGTGCTGGCGACCACCTTCGAGGCAGAGATCCTCCCGCCTGCACCATCGTCCGAAGCCGGGACGGACTTTGCCGAAGGCGGGGACGAAGCCGAAGGCGCGGCTCCTTCCTCGGGCGACGCCTAACTCTGTCGGAGCAGTTTCTGTTGGATGCACGTGTGTCTTTCTACGGCCGCTGAGGCCTGAACACTTTATTACCGTTGCATAAAGTTGTGCTCCTTTCCCTTTCATTTTGCGTGTCCGGCTCCGCCCGTCAGTAGCAGGGTGGCTTCCCCAAGTAGGAGTCACTTTTCATGGTGGGTGACGAGTGAGGTGTCCATAACCCAGAGGCGTAGGAGTCCCTCGGCTCAGTCAGCCTTGCCACTTACATGCACCCGCGTTCGCTCCTTGGGGTCCTGCTTCCGACATAGCCGGGGGAACGCAAAAGCCTTTTCGATTGAAAATTTTGTCGCAGAGGGGTTCCCCCCTTTTTAGCCCCCGAGGGAGGATCGGGCTCTGCCGAGGCAAGGCTGACCCTTCCTTGATGACTAAAACTTGCGTGGGGGCGAGGTATGCGAACAACTTGAAAGCATCTTAAGGGTAGAGGCGACGTAGCTGTTAGACGTTCCAAGTGTTGGTGCAGACCTCGCCTTGACTGTCGGCCAGTTTGTTTGTTCCGGGCTTCAGAACTTTGGCGATGACGAGCGGCCCTTCCCAGGGGTGCGTGTAGCCCCCGGGTGTCTCCAACAAGGGCTCGGGGTACTGCGCGATGGTCGCTAGCCCCGAGTGTACCTCTCGTAGGGGCTCTTGGCCTTTGGCGATGGAAATGCATCACTGGAGGAAGCCTGAGGGGCTGCGGTGGTGGAGCTCCTTCCCATCTCCCAGCGAGACGAACGACTTGGCGCGCCGCGCCAACCACCGAGCTTTGGCTCAGTCGAGGGGTAGCTCTCCTCGGTGGAGATATTGCAGGTACGGGGTCTGCCAGTTTCGATTAGGCGTGACCCCGCTTCGCTCCTCCTCGACGCACAGTGCCTCACCCTCGGGGGCCGAGGGTACCTCGGGCCGAACCGTGGGTACCTCGGACCGAGCCAAGGGTACCTCAGGCTAGGCCGAGGGTGCCTCGGGCTCGGGCATGTCGTCGATCTTGACGGAGGGTTGATGCAGGTCTCGGGGGAAGGCTTCCGGGGGAACCGTTATTCGCCCCGAGGCGGTATAGAGGCAGGCCTCTTTCGTCGAGGTGCGAGATGAAACGGCTCAGGGCCGCAAGGCATCCCATGACTCTCTGTACGCCTTTCAAGTCCTTGATGGGCCCCATGCTGGTGATGGCTGCGATCTCCTCCGGGTTGGCTTCGATGCCCCGCTCGGAGACGATGAACCCCAAGAGCATGCCTCGGGGTACCCGAAGACACACTTTTCGGGATTAAGCTTCACGCCTTTCGCCTTGAGACATGGGAATGTCACTTCAAGGTCGGAAAGGAGGTCGGAGGCCTTCCTCGTCTTGACTACGATGTCATCGACGTAGGCCTCGACCATCCGGCCAATGTGTTCGCCGAACACATGGTCGCTGGTACGTCGCGCCCGCATTTCTCAAGCTGAACGGCATGGTGACATAGCAGTACATGCCGAAGGGTGTGATGAAAGAAGTCGCGAGCTGGTCGGACTCTTTCATCCTGATTTGGTGATACCCTGAGTAGGCATCGAGGAAAGACAGGGTTTCGCACCCAGCAGTGGAATCCACGATTTGATCGATGCGAGGCAGAGGGTAGGGAACCTTCGGACATGCTTTGTTTAGACCAGTGTAGTCTACACACATCCGCCATTTCCCTCCTTTCTTTCTCACAAGCACAGGGTTGGCAAGCCATTCGGGATGGAATACCTCTTTGATGAACCCTGCCGCCATTAGCTTGTGGATCTCCTCGCCTATGGCTCTGCGCTTTTCCTCGTCGAATCGGCGCAGAGGCTGCTTGACGGGTCGGGCTCCGGCTCGGATGTCCAGCGAGTGCTTGGCGACATCCCTCGGTATGCCGGGCATGTCCGAGGGACTCCACGCGAAGACGTCGGCGTTCGCGCGGAGAAAGTCGACGAGCACTGCTTCCTATTTGGGATCGAGCTCGGAGCCGATCCGGACTTGCTTGGAGGCGTCGCCGCTGGGGTCGAGGGGGACGAACTTAACCGTCTCCGCTGGCCCGAAGTTGCCGGCATGACGCTTCACGTCTGGCACCTCCTTAGAGAGGCTCTCCAGGTCGGCGATGAGGGCCTCGGACTCGGCGAGGGCCTCGGCGTACTCCACGCACTCCACGTCGCATTCGAACGCGTGTTTGTACGTGGGGCCGACGGTGTTGACCCCGTTGGGGCCCGGCATCTTGAGCTTGAGGTAGGTGTAGTTGGGGAGGGCCATGAACTTCGCGTAGCATGGCCTTCCTAGTACCGTGTGGTAGGTTCCTCGGAACCCGACCACCTCGAACGTCAGGGTCTCCCTTCGGAAGTTGGAGGGTGTTCCGAAGCAGACGGGAAGGTCGAGTCGTCCGAGGGGCTGGACGCGCTTCCTGGGGATGATCCCATGGAAAGGCGCAGCGCCTGCCCAGACCGAGGACAGATCGACACGCAGGAGCCCGAGGGTCTCGGCGTAGATGATGTTGAGGCTGCTGCCTCTGTCCATGAGGACCTTGGTGAGCCTGACGTCGCCGATGACGGGGTCGACAACGAGCGGGTATTTCCCCGGGCTCGGCACGTGGTCGGGGTGGTCGGCTTGGTCGAAGGTGATGGGCTTGTCGGACCAGTCAAGGTAGACTGGCGCCGCCACCTTCACCGAACAGACCTCCCGACGCTCTTGCTTGTGGTGCCGAGCCGAGGCGTTCGCCGCTTGCCCACCGTAGATCATGAAGCAGTCGCGGACCTCGGGGAACTCTCTTGCCTGGTGATCTTCCTTCTTGTCGTCGTCGCGAGCCCTGCCACCCTCCGCGGGTGGCCCGACCCTGTGGAAGTGACGCCGAAGCATGGCGCACTCCTCAAGGGTGTGCTTGACAGGCCCCTAGTGATAGGGGCACGGCTCCTTGAGCATTTGTCGAAGAGGTTGGCACCTCCGGGGGGTTTCCGAGGGTTCTTGTACTCGGCGGCGGTGACAAGGTCCGCGTCGGCGACGTCGCGTTTCGCTTGCGACTCTTCTTGCCCTTCTTGGCACCACGCTGAGTTGACGCCTCGGGGGCATCTTCCGGTGGGCGGCTGAAAGTCGCCTAGAGGGGGGGTGAATAGGGCGAAACTGAAATTTACAAAATTAATCACAACTACAAGCCGGGTTAGCGTTAGAAATATAATAGAGTCCGCGAGAGAGGGTGCAAAACAAATCGCAAGCGAATAATGAAGTGAGACACGCAGATTTGTTTTACCGAGGTTTGGTTCTCTTAAACCTACTCCCCGTTGAGGAGGCCACAAAGGCCGGGTCTCTTTCAACCCTTACCCTCTCTCAAACGGTCCCTCGGACCGAGTGAGCTTTCTCTTCTCAAATGCTTGGAACACGAAGTTCCCACAAGGACCACCACAAGATTGGTGTCTCTTGCCTCAATTACAAATGAGTTTGATCGCAATGAAGATTGGAAGAAAGCACGATTGCAAAAACCAAGCGACAAGAGCGACAAATAACACACGGATCACTTTCTCTCTCAAGCCACTAATCACTAATGATCTCTTTTCTCAATTGTGAAACTTGGAGAGAAGGAGGCTTTGAATGTGTCTTGGAATGGATTGCTAGCTCTTGTATTGAATGTTGAAGGTTGGAATGCTTGGATGTCATGAATGGAGGTGGTTGGGGTTGTATTTATAGCCACCAACCACTTCCTAGCCGTTACTCCATTCTGCTGAGCGCGGACGGTCCGCCCGCCAGGTCCGGACGGTCCGCCCCTGTAGATCAACGGCTGAAAATGCAACAGTCAGCAGTAACGGCTATATTGCATTTAATGCGTCGTCAGATGTCAGACAGACCCAGTCGCGGACGGTCCGGTCGAGCACCCCGGACGGTCCGCGAGCCCGCTATAATTCATTCTTCCGAACCCATCACCTTCGGGTTTTTCGGAACCTTGCCTACCGGACGGTCCGCGCCTGAGGCCGAACGGTCCGAGCGAGGTCTCAGACGGTCCGCGCTTATCCTCCGGACGGTCCATAGTGCAGACTCGGATTTTTGCATTGGTTCTGTCCGAGGGTCATCCTTGTGTCGCGGACGGTCCGCTGCAAGGGCCCGGACGGTCCGCGCTTGGCCTGTTTTTCCAAAAAGCTTCTCCTGTCCGGAATAAGACAGTCGATTTAGTATAGTTGTAGATGAACCTTTGACACCTGTAGAACATATAATCTAGAGCAAACTAGTTAGTCCAATTATTTGTGTTGGACAATTCAACCACCAAAATCAATTAGGAAGTAGGTGTAAGCCTAATTCCCTTACAGTGGCCCTGGGGCTGCTTGTCCTTCCGGAAGATAGCCTCGACCGCCTCCTGGCCAGAGGCGAACTTGGTGGCGATGTCCATCAGCTCGCTCGCCCTGGTGGGGGTCTTGCGACCCAGCTTGCTCACCAGGTCACGGCAGGTGGTGCCGGCGAGGAACGCGCCGATGACATCCGAGTCGGTGATGTTGGGTAGCTCGGTGCGCTGCTTCGAGAATCGCCGGATGTAGTCCCGGAGAGACTCTCCCGGCTGCTGCCAGCAGCTTCGGAGGTCCCAGGAATTCCCAGGGCGCACGTACGTGCCCTGGAAATTGCCGGCGAAAGCTTGGACCAGGTCGTCCCAGTTGGAGATCTGCCCCGGAGGCAGGTGCTCCAACCAGGCGCGAGCGGTGTCGGAGAGGAACAGGGGGAGGTTGCGGATGATGAGGTTGTCATCATCCGTTCCACCCAGTTGGTAGGCCAGCCGATAGTCCGCGAGCCACAGCTCCGGTCTCGTCTCCCCCGAGTACTTTGTGATAGTAGTCGGGGGTCGGAACCAGGTCGGGAACGGCGCCCGTCGTATGGCCCGGCTGAAGGCTTGTGGACGGGTGGTTCGGGCGAGGGACTCCGATCCTCCCCGCTGTCATAGCGTCCCCCACGCCTGGGGTGGTAGCCTCGGCGCACCCTCTCGTCGAGGTGGGCCCGACGGTCGCGGTGATGGTGCTCGTTGCCGAGGCGTCCCGGGGCCGTAGGCGCTGTGTTGCGCGTGCGCCCGGTGTGGACCGAGGCTTCCCGCATGAATCGGGAAGTCGCGGCGCGATGTTCCGAGGGGTACCCCTGCCTTCGGGAGGCGGAGCTCTCGGCCCGTCGGACCGCGGCGCCTTCCAGGAGATTCTTGAGCTCTCCCTGGATTCGCCGCCCCTCGGTGGTTGATGGCTCTGGCATCGCACGGAGAAGCATTGCTGCTGCAGCCAGGTTCTGGCCGACCCCACTGGAAGCGGGTGGCGGCCTCATCCTGACATCGTCAGCGATGCGGTGCTGGAAGCCCTGGGGTAGATCACGCATTTCTCCGGCCGGAGGTTGGCCCGCCCATTCCTGCCCGACGTCCCGGCGGATCGGCTCAAGCGCTTCTGCTCCCTCGTTGAGCCTGGCCTGCACCCCGCGGATTTGCTCGAGCTGTGGGTCATGGCCCCCCGCCTGAACGGGGACCACAGCTAGCTCCCGCAGGATGTCAACGCGAGGCACCGGCCTAGGGAGATCACCGTCCTTCGGCATACTGAGATGGTTGCCTTCAGAGGGATCCCCTAGATCGACGTGGAAACATTCGCGGCTTGGGCCGCAATCCTCGTCGCCGAGGCTGCGGCTACCGTCGGAACAGTCGGAAAGGCAGTAGTCGCATGCGGTCATGAAGTCCCGCATGGCACTAGGGTCGCCAAGTCCAGAGAAATCCCAACAGGAGTCGGGCTCGTCATCTTCCTCGGACCCCGAGGGCCTGTAGGTCGAGACGTCCGTCAGCCGGTCCCAGGGTGACCGCACATGAAACCCCAGAGGGTTTGGACTCGCCTCTACGAGAGCGTCCGCGAAAGCGAAGCCGCTTGGCGGGTCGAGGCTGAATCCGAAAGGCGTGAGATGGGAATCGGTCGGTACCTCTTGGTCGACGGGCGGTGATGAAGTCATGTTGGGGACTGACTGCACCGTCGTCTCAGGTACGAGGGTGACGTCCAGCAAGCCTTTCGCGAGCGTGCTGGCGTCGTCCGTTTGCTCGGAATTGGCGTGTCGCGGGGAGACGGCGCTCGTCTTCGTCTCAAACGCGAGGTCGATGCCCGACGCGCCCCCCGTTGGGGCGCTGGCGCCGTCGACTCGCTCGACAGCCGACGAGGCGCTGCCTCCTGCTTGGCCTTGGTTGCCCTGCCTCCTCCTCCATCGGCGGGGGAGAGGACGGGGTGAGCTCGAATGTTGTTCTTCCACCACGCGGGGAAGGCGTCGTCGATTTCGCCGCCAGCGGGCGGGCTGTCGGCCGCCATTGTCGCTGTCGCACGGCGGTGGAAGGAGTATCATGTCGTAGCTGTCGTCGAGGGACATGAACTCAAGACTCCCGAAATGGAGCACCGTCTCGGGCCGGAGAGGTTGCTGGAGACTGCCCATCTGGAGCTTGACGGGAAGGTGTTCGTCAACACGCAGCAGGCCCCTACCTGGCGCGCCAACTGTCGGCGTTTCGAGACCGGGGGGTCCCTGGGCCGACGAGTGAAATGTCGCCGCGTGCCCCAGCCCAGATGGGTCGGCGCGAGGCCGAGCGCGAAGGGGGGAGAAAGGTGGCCGGAGACAGGCGTGAGAGAGGTGGAAATCCCGCGGCCTTCGTGTTCGTCCCGCGCCCAGGTCGGGTGCGCTTGCAGTAGGGGGTTACAAGCGTCCACGCGGGAGAGGGAGCGAGCGGCCTCACGCGAGCGCCTGTCTCGTCCTCGTCCCCGCGCGGCCAACCCTCTGTAAGAGGGCCCTGGTCCTTCCTTTTATAGGCGTAAGGAGAGGATCCAGGTGTACAATGGGGGGTGTAGCAGAGTGCTACGTGTCTAGCGGAGGAGAGCTAGCGCCCTAAGTACATGCCGTCGTGGCAGCCGGAGAGGTTTTGGCACCCGGTTCGTGTGGTGTCGTGGTCGTCGGAGGAGCGCTGGAGCCTGGCGGAAGGATAGCTGTCGGGGCTGTCGAGTCCTTGCTGACGTCCTCTTGCTTCCGTAAGGGGCTGAGAGCCGCCGTCGTCACAGAGCGTGTGGGGCGCCATCATTGCCTATCTGGCGGAGCGAGCCAGATGGGACGCCGGTCTTGTTCCCCGTAGCCTGAGTCAGCTTGGGGTAGGGTAATGATGGCGCTTCTTGTCGACGTGGTCGGTCTGCGTCCTAGGTTGGGCGATGTGGAGGCTCCTCCGAGGTCGAGGTCGAGTCTGTCTTCCGTGGCCGTGGTCGAGTCCGAGCCCCTGGGTCGGGCGAGGCGGAGACCGTCGGCTGAGGCCAGGGCTGAGTCCGAGCCCTGGGGTCGGGTGAAGCGGTGTTCGTCGTCTTCCAGGGCTGAGCCCAAGTTCGAGCCCTGGGTCGGGCGGTGCGGAGTTCGCCGTCTTCCGGGGCTTAGCCTGAGTCTGAGCCTTGGGTCGGCGCAGCGGAGTTCACCGTCTTCAGGGGCTTAGCCCAAGTCCGAGCCCTGGGTCGGGCGGAGCGGAGTTCGCCGTCTTTAGGGGCTTAGCCCAAGTCCGAGCCCTGGGTCGGGCGGAGCGGAGTTCGCCGTCTTCAGGGGCTTAGCCCGAGTCCGAGCCCTGGGTCGGGCGGAGCGGAGTTTCCAATGGTGCCTGAGGCCGGGCCTGACTGTCTGTCAGCCTCACTTTGTCAAGTGGCACTGTAGTCGGTGCGGCGCAGGCGGCGCTGTCCTTCTGTCAGGTCGGTCAATGGAGCAGCGAAGTGACTGCGGTCACTTCGGCTCCGTCGACTGAAGGGCGCGCGTCAGGATAAAGGTGTCAGGCCACCTTTGCATTAAATGCTCCTGTGATTTGGTCGGTCGGCGCGGCGATTTGGTCAGGGTTGCTTCTTGGCGAAGACAGGGCCTCGGGCAAGCCGGAAGCATGTTCGTCGCTGGAGGGGGGCCTCGGGCGAGACGGAGATCCTCCGGGGTCGGCTGCCCTTGCCCGAGGCTAGGCTCGGGCGAGGCGTGATCGAGTCCCTCGAATGGACCGGTCCCTGACTTAATCGCACCCATCAGGCCTTTGCAGCTTTGTGCTGATGGGGGTTACCAGCTGAGAATTAGGAGCCTTGAGGGTACCCTAATTATGGTCCCCGACAAAAAGTAAACTATAAATAAGTTTTATTACATCCTTTTCTTACAAATCTCGAGGACGAGATTTCTGTTAGGGGGGTAGGATTTGTAACACCCTAAAGTCCAATTTGGCAAAAATAAGGAAAATTCCCCAAAAGGTTTTAAATCAAAACGCCTTTCCTTAAAGATATTCATAATTTGGAAGTTACTGCTCCCAAAATGAATATATTTAAAAAAGTAAATAATTAAAGATACTTAGATAAACTAAATTGCTTTTTGATTAGGTTATATAGAAGAATGGTGATTAAACTATTTCTTAATATATACAATCTACAATATAAATTATATTTCCCTAGAATTAATAAGGTGTGGACTATTCTCTATTATATAATTGGAAGCATGTCCAAAAAAACTAAAATTAAATAAATATATAAAATATGTTTTGCACATCATGCATAAGTTCTATATGTGTATCTAAACTAATGGTTTGAAAAATTCAAACTTGTGTGGATTTAAAATTCAAATGGAAATAAAATAGAATAGAAAAAAGGAAAAACAAACCAGATCGCTTCTGGGTCGTTTCCTCCCCTTCTGGCCCATTTTCCCCCTTTCAACCCGCGCACCGGCCCAACTTCCACATCCGCGCCAGCCCGGTCCGTGCGCTGCTCCTGCCTCTCCAGAAAGGCAATGACATGTGGGCCCGGCTTCCCTGGGTCATCCTCTACCTTGCGCTGGGGTCCAAACCGAACCAGGAAATCGCGCTGGGTTGTTGCGCCGCCTCAGGACCCCCTTCCCAGCCGCTGCGACCTCGGGCCTGATGGAAGCTTCTTCCCCATTTTCCTGTAACAAGAGCTGGGAGTCCACATCGGCATCCACTCGCGCCGTTGTTCCACTGCCCGTGGGCCCCGTCTGAATGGGTCGTCTTCCCCAACCGAATGCGCCTAGCTCGGACTTCTAACGCTGACCTGCCGTCCGTGATAAACGGATCCTAGCCGCAAGGTTCGTCGTTCGGTTTCCACCGCATGGACTTCGTCGTGGTGCATATAAGCCGAAGTTCTGTACCCCTCCTTCCCCCTCCATCAGACCCGAGCACCTCCATCGAGCAGAGCGGTGAGGGAGAGAGAGTAAGAACACCCGGTGCGGATCTTCATCGTCGAGCATGCCGTCGGGATAGATGCCACTAGGGCTGGGGAGGTCGTTGTGGTCGCGTTTTCACCGTGAACAGTTGGGCTCATACGTGACGGCAGGGTGGATGAAGTAGTGGTGGCCATGGTGCAGCCGGTGCTTGAATCTAAGCTGTAATTGATGAAGTTGGTGCCGCTTGATTGCACCCTCCGCGGAAGGAACTCAAGATGGAATCGGCACTGGTAAGGTCCCTTCAATCCCTTTGCATCCTGTTTACCACGCGTAGACCCACCAGGGAGGGAGAAGCATGTCACCGGCGAGCGCACCTCCGCCAACGGCATGGGCATTTCGCTACTCGGCCTCGGTCGGGGAAGAAGCGCTCTGACCGTCCGATCTGATGTGGGCGGGGGAGGTTAGATCAGTACATGAGGCATTCCTTTGGCCATTGATTGATGGATCCACAGGTGAGATTAAAACCAGGGTAGCTGTGGGCTCGGGCTGTTCTGGGCCATTGAGATTGGATCAGACGACTGAAACTCATTCATACCCTTTCGCCTGGGTGGTTTTTCAGAAGAGCCCCTGAAGTTAATTAAAATCAACCCTCCGTCCACCTCGTGTTAGGGCTGAGTCTGGTATATTTTGTGAATTAAACCTCGAGCTTCTTAGTAAATGCCGCGCAGTCCAGATAACAGAGAAAACTAGATAATTAATCTTAGAAATTGAATTTTTAGTATAAAAATAAATCTTGAAACTTGTTTAATTCATATTTAATTCATTTTAACTCCAAATTAATTCATTCCAGTGGAATTAATTTTGTTTTAATATTGTTTATCACTTAGTAAATTTGTTTAGCCATGAAACTTTAACTAAAATTATTCACATGAGTTATGCTATTGTAGGTACTCAATAACTTCGGAAATTCATAATTTAATAACCGTAAAACCAAATTTAGTGATTCTTGTTCCTACGATTTCATTATGACGTGTAGAATATTATTACGTGGCTTATTCTTATGTTTGGTGTGATGTTAATTTTTACTATACTATGTATGTATTGTATTGATGCGAGTAGACGAGCAAACTACAGAGGATCCTGAGGTTCAGCTGGTAGAGACTGCTGAGCAGGGGCTCGTTGAAGGCAAGTTGTGCCCTTGATCACTTCTTTTTACCCACTCATGTTCTAATTAATCATAATGATTTGCATAGGTTAATTTTTATGGGACCCAATAGGTTACCCTAGTTTGATTATCTTTATACCTTGTTTACCACTGAACTTTTTGGGTAGTACTTGCTAGTGCTTTATGTGGTTTTGGGTATGAAGATACATTATTCATGATTATACTTTTGTTATCCATTGTTATTTACTGTTCATGATAAGATCATTATGTTAATTGGAACATGGAGCGACCACCCGGGAAAACAGTGCTACCACAAGGGTTTATGGACGCCCTTGGCTGATTAATTAGGAAAGCTAGTGGAGGACTACCTTACCCGAAAGGGGCAAGGGCAGTAGGGGAGTGGTCAGTGTAGGGAGGTCCTTGGTTGATTTTGCTGCGATGGCGGTCAGGCAAGAACCCTGCATTGGAGCTTCCTATAAACTGTAGCGGGTTTTCTGAAGCTAGTGGAACTTTGTAAAGGCCTCGTAGTGTTACCCTGCCTCGCCTCCTCGGTAGAGGTGTATGGGAAGTCGCGATCCCTTGGCAGATGGGTAACATGACTTGTGGGTAAAGATGCGCAACCTCTGCAGAGTGTAAAACTGGTATACTAGCCGTGCTCACGGTCATGAGCAGCTCGGACCCTCACATGATTAATATATGGAACTAAATTCAATTTGTCATATGCATTGCATCGCAGGTGATGTTGTTATTTTTGTTCTATTACTTAATTGGGTTGGTATTTACTTATACTTAGTAACTGCTAATAAAATTTTGACCAACTTTAAAAGCAATGCTCAGCTCTAACCATCCTCTTTGGTAAGCCTTACACTTCACGTGAGCTCCCACCTTTGGCGAGTTCATGCACATTATTCCCCACAACTTGTTGAGCGATGAACGTATGTGAGCTCACTCTTGCTGTCTCACACCCCCCACAGGTCAAGAACAGGTACCGCAGGATGAGGCGCTTGGAGGATGCTGCGATATGTTCGTGAGAGGTCTAGGTCGTCGTCTCCCAGTCAACTTTGGGTTGCTGGACCGTTGTCTCCTTATAATGTAATTATTTATTTGGTAAAGAACTCATATTATTTAGTAAATATGTGACATTCGATCATGTGCCATGATTCATCATATGTGTGAGACTTGGTCCTAGCACACCTGGTGATTATGTTCGCGCCCGGGCTTTGGACCCCTGAAATCCGGGTGTGACAAAATACCCCCGTACAGTGCCCACATACAGGAGATTAAGCTTTTGGCATTCCGTGCTAAACTCTGCAAACACATTTTCCACCCCCTTGTTGGATTTGACTTGCCCAGGCAGATTAAATCCCAACATTTGGTGTCTACCGTTTGTGCTACGAAAACAACCCGCGATGGCCCCCAAGCGAGCTAGTTCGAAGGCTGCCCTATCCATTAACGACGCGGTGAAGGCAGCACTACTGGCAGAAAAGAAAGGCAAGGCCCTCGCGGACAACACCCCCAAGAGGCCTTCGAAGATGATGCTGTCAACAGCAAAAGACAGCGCTAGGACCATCCCACCCCCGAGGGCACTGTGCGCACCTGCAGCTCCGAAGGCGCACCACAAGCACCACCGCCGGGCTTCACCCCACCAGAGGGCGAAGACACCATAGAGGACGGAGAAGTCATCGACATCTCAACCGAAGACCGGCTAAAGCTGTGGGCTCTACGCATCAAAAACAACCACCTCCAGAAGCAGAAAGAAACCCTCGAGGCCAAGCGCCAACGAGTCACCATGCAAGCCAACGTGTGTCAGATGATACAAGATGAGGAGCAGAGGGCTCGGGAGCTCAAACAAGAGATCACACTTATGCAAGGCGAAGACAAGTACAACCTGCAGCGTGGACCGCCTGTACCGCCAGCGCCTCTACAGCAGTACGTACAAGCCGGAGACCCATTCATACCACAGTGTGGCCCCATTATTCCACCCGTCGCAGCATTCGAGGGGATCAACTACCTCAATGAGCAAAACCGCATGGCTCCACAACTCCAAGCATCGCCCTGGCCCACCAACTTCCGCGTCGGTACCTACCCCAAATACAACAGCAGTACTGACCCGGCTCAGTACATCATGAGCTACCAGGTAGCCGTCGCATCGTCCGGAGGGGACGACACCACAATGGCCAAATCCTTCATCATCGCACTCGAAGGCCCGGCCTTTACCTGGTACACCAGGTTACCGCCATTATCCATTGATTCCTGGAAAGGGCTTCGCGACAAGTTCCTGCTCAACCTCCAAGGAAACCGACCTGATACAGACGCCCTGGCCGAATTATCTCTCTGCAAGCAGCAATAGAAGGAAACCCTTCACGAGTACTACAGGAAATTCTTGTCGCTCAAGTCGCAACTGCCTTTAGTTGACGACCACATCGCAATCCATTACACCATCAGCGGCCTTCGGGCCGGCGTCCTGTACAGTCATTGCATCAGGTACTCACCCAAGAGCCTACAAGAGTTGTACCAATTATTTGAGAAGTACGCCAGGTCTGAGGAGCTCCATCAACGCAAGATTGAATCTCAGAGGAAGCCTAAGGACCCTCCACAGTCCAGCAGAACCTAGACCAGGTCAGCGCAGCCAAACTCCGACCGGGACAACCGCAACCATCAACAGGTGCACAACATAGCCAATCAGCACCCAGCCCGAGAGACCGCTCGTCGTCAGGAATACCACACCCAAGGCCGCGACAACAGCATAAGAGGAAGAGGTTACGGACGGACACAACACCCGCGCAGATTCTACTGCTTGTTTCACGACGAAGACTGCGCACACCCAACAAGGGATTGTTTGGAGACCAAGGTCACCAGGGACAAAATGTCCATAGCACAACCAGTCGACAACCAGAGGGTCGTCGCGCACACATATCATCACCAGCAACCCTACCACAACGAGCAAATCCAGCATCCACGCAACCATGCTTATCAGCAACATCAAGAGGTGCAGGTTCTGCCTCCGCCGCCTCCTCATCCACCAAATCCACTACACAACCAACACCCACAGCCACCCAAATAGGAAGACTTCGCCGAACAACCCTATCGCGGAGTCATCCACATGATCACTGGGGCATCAAGTGTGGACTTCGACACAAAGCGGCAGAAAAGGGACCACTACTGAAGTGTGAACCACGTTGCTCTCACTGGCCTAGTAGTGCAAACAAAGTGGTCTCATGTACCGCTCACCTTCGACGCTAGAGACGTTGATTTGTGCAGCGCTCCTCACGCAGACGCCATGGTGATCAACTGCAGTGTAGCAGGTTGGGACCTACACAAAGTGTTGGTCGACAACGGCAGTCAAGCTGACATCATCTTCTTGCACGCCTTCGATCGCATGGGAATAAGCCATAGCTTACTCAAACCTTCAAACAATCCCCTATATGGCTTCGGTGGCAAGGGCACCTTCCCCGTCGGCAAGATAGAGCTCCCCCTATCATTTGGTGTAGCACCCAATGCGTGAAGTGAGCAGGTCACTTTCGATATTGTCGACATGGTCTACCCATACAACGCCATAATTGGTCGGGGCTCGATTAACAAGTTTGAGGTGGCCATTCACGGACTCTACCTCTACATGAAAATCCCAGGCCCGCAAGGCATGATCACAGTCTATGGCAACCAGCAGATAGCGCGCAACATTGAGAGGGACTTCATTCTAGGGCAACAGAACGTACACTGCCTCATGGCACAGCGGGAAGGCTTTGAAGGAAGTCGCCCAATCGCAGACGAAAAAGTCAAAGCGCGGATCCAAAGCCACGACGGAACAAAGGCGGTACCCCTCGACCCGGCAACACCTAAACAAACAGTTGTAATAAGCGAAGACCTGACCTCGCGAGACGAGGAAAAACTCATCTCATGTCTCTCCCAAAACAAGGACGTCTTCGCTTGGTCCGCCCTTGATCTAGTCGAGGTCAGCCGCTCCATCATCGAGCACGACCTGGGCATCGACCCTTCGTTGCACCCAAAAAAGCAACGACTGCGCAAAATGTTCGATGAGAAGACTGAAGCCACCAAGGCCGAGGTGCACCGCCTATTGGAAGCCAGATTCATCGAGCCAATCGCTTATCCTACATGGCTCGCCAACGTGGTCATGGTGCAAAAGAAGAGAGGCAAGTGGCGCACATAGACTTCACAAGCTCAATAAGGCTTGTCCCAAGGATAACTTCCCCTTGCCACGGATCGACAAAATAGTCGATAGCGCAGCAAGCTGCGAAGTCATGTCCCTCCTCGATTGCTTCTCCGGTTACCACCAGATTTACATGAAAGAGGAGGACAAGGCAAGCACAAGCTTTATCACACCCTTCAGCACATACTGTTTCGTCTGAATGCCAGAAGGACTCAAGAACGCCGAATCAACCTTCTCTCGCCTCACCGAGAAGGTCCTCGAAAGTCAAGTAGGTCGCAACATTTTCACCTACGTAGATGACATTGTCATTGCAAGCAAAAACAAAGAGGATCACCTGGCCGACCTTGCAGAAACATTCGCCAACATGCGCGACGCATGACTCTGACTCAATCTTGAGAAGTGTGTCTTCGGAGTTCGCCAGAGGAAAATACTTGGTTACCTGGTATCGCACCGAGGGATCGAGGCCAACCCAACTAAGATCCAAGCGATCATCGACATGGCACCTCCGCAGT
Organism: Zea mays; assembly: GCF_902167145.1. Lineage (NCBI taxonomy): Eukaryota > Viridiplantae > Streptophyta > Magnoliopsida > Poales > Poaceae > Zea > Zea mays. The sequence continues at coordinate 49,335,278 of NC_050097.1, forward strand.
CCGCTAGGGATGTCCAGCGACTGACAGGCAGATTAGCCACCCTGAACAGATTCATCTCCAAATCCGTAGAGCGCAGTCTACCTTTTCTCAAGACGTTGCGTGGTGCAAAAGACTTCGCTTGGGGACCAGAGCAGGTGGCGGCGTTCGAGTCGCTCAAACAACACCTGTCCAACCTAGCAAACCTCACAAGTCCCGACCTTTCGCTGCCGCTGCTTCTCTACATTGCAGCTTCACCATGTGCAGTCAGCACAACATTAGTCCAAGAGCAGGACAGAGAGGACAAAAGTCGGCAGTGCCCAGTGTACTATGTCTCCGAAGTCCTCACGGCTTCTAAGTGCAACATGACTGAACTTGAAAAAATTGCATACGCCGTTGTCATGGCTTCGCGCAAACTACGACACTACTTTGAGGCATTCAAAGTATGGGTCACTTCGGACAGGGGTCTGGGAGAATTGTTCAAGAACCCGGAGGCATCGGCCAGAATTGCCAAATGGGCAGCTGAACTATCCGGGTACCACATTACCTTCGAGCCTAGAACAGCGATCAAATCACAAGTCCTTGAAGATTTCATTGTCGACTAGACAGGACCAGCATGGCCACAAGAATCCTCGAAAAAAGTTTGGACCATCCACTGCGATGGCGCATGGTCCCATGTGGGGGTAGGCGCCACGGCGATTATCACATCACCCGCAGGCATCAAGTACAGATACGCAGCGCGCCTCAGCTTTACCTTAGAGTCCGACAGGTGCACTAACAACATCGCAGAGTACGAAGCCGTCATCCTGGGACTTCGCAAATTACGAGCCCTCGGTGTCACTACATGTATAAACCTTTTCCCAGTATAAATTTTGGTGGTTGAATGCACAACACAAATATTGGACTAACTAGTTTGCTCTAGAATATATGTTCTACAGGTGCATAAAAGTTCAACACAAACCAATAAATGTTCAAGAGAGGGTTCAAATACAAAGGAGCAAAGAAACCAAGTGTGCTCTAGTCTGGCGCACCGGACTGTCCGATGTGCCACCGGACAGTGTCCGGTGCACCAGGTCCATACAAGGATGAACTAGTCACTCTCGGGTTTCTCCGGGCGTGCTTCGCTATAATTCATCGGACTGTCCGGTGTGCCACCGGACTGTCCAGTGTGACAACGGAGCAACGGCTACTTCGCGCAACGATCGACTGCAAAAGTGCGGTGATCAGATGAACAGTGAGCAACAGTGTGTGCAGAGTCAGAGCCGCATGTCAGAGGCGCACCGGACACTGAACAGTGCATGTCTGGTGCCACTAGAGCACAAAGCCTCCAATGGTCAAAAGCTCCAAACCCAAACGGTTGGGTGACGTGGCTGGCGCACCAGACAGTGTTTGGTGGTTGAGGGCTATAAATACCCCCAACCACCACCACCCCAAGCATCCAAGATTTCTGAGTATCACATTCATTACAGGAGCTCTAGCATTCACTGCTACACACAATTCAAAAGATCAAAGCCTCTCCAAGTCCCAAATTCAACTCAAGCACTTAGTGACTTGTGAGAGAGAGATTTTGTGTTCTTTTGAGCTCTTGCTTCTTGGATTGCCTTCTTCCTTTCTCATTTCTTTTCTCAAGTGACTTGTAATCGAAGCAAGAGGCACCTAAGTGTGTGGTGGTCCTTACGGGGTCTAAGTGACCCAGGAGATTAAGGAAAAGACTCACTCGGTCTAAGTGACCGTTTGAGAGAGGAAAAGGGTTGAAAGAGACCCGATCTTTGTGACCACCTCAATGGGGACTAGGTTCTTTAGAACCAAACCTCGGTAAAGCAAATTATCGTGTTCATCCGCTTGATTCGCTCTTGATTTGTTTTCCCCCCTCTCTCGGACTCGGTTTCAATTCTAACGCTAACCCCGACTTGTAGTGTGTGTTTAAAGTTATAAATTTCAGATTACGCATATTCACCCCCCCTTCTAGGCGACTTTCAATTGGTATCAGAGCCCGGTGCTTCATTAGAGTCAAACAACTCGAAGTGATGTCAGGAGGATCCACTAAGAGGGAGATGGAAACGGGCCAGAAGGCCACAAGCCACAGGAAGGCTCCATCAAGGGAGTCCGGCACCAAAGCCAAGGAGGGATCCCCTCCCCGCGTCAAGTCGCATCGGAGTGGCGACAAGAATAAGAAGATGAAGAAAGTGGTCTACTACGAGACCGACTCTTCGTCGCCCTCCACATCCGGCTCCGACGCGGCGTCCGTCACTTCTAAGCGCCATGAGCACAAGAAGTATAGTAAGATGCCACTTCGTTATCCATGTATTTCTAAGCGCGCTCCTCTACTCTCCATTCCATTAGGCAAACCACCATATTTTGATGGTGAGGATTATTGTATGTGGTGATAAAATGAGGCATCACCTAACCTCACTCCACGCAAGCATTTGGGACATTGTTGAATTTGGTGCGCAGGTACCTACGGTGGGGGGCGAGGGCTACGACTCGGACGAGGTCGCCCAAATACGACACTTTAACTCCCAAGCAACTACTATACTCCTCGCCTCCTTGTGTCGAGAGGAGTATAATAAGGTGCAAGGGTTAAAAGGTGCCAAGAAGATTTGGGACGTCCTAAAGACCGTGCACGAAGGAGATGAGGTGACCAAGATCACCAAGCGGGAGACGATCGAGGGGGAGCTCGGTCGATTTGTCCTCAACCAAGGAGAGGAGCCACAAGCAATGTATAACCGGCTCAAGACCTTGGTCAACCAAGTGCGCAACCTCGGGAGCACCAAATGGGATGACCATGGAATGGTCAAGGTTATTCTAAGATTCCTTGTTTTTCGTAACCCTACTCAAGTTCAATTAATTCATCGGGATCCTAGATACAAATTAATGTCTCTCGAGGAAGTGATAGGAAAGTTTGTGAGCTTTGAGCTAATGATCAAAGACTCCAAACACATCGTCAACTTGGATCAAGGCGGCACCTCCACACCTGAGGTGCAACCCGTCCCATTCAAAGCGATGGAAGAGAAGAAAGAGGAGTCTACATCAAGTAGGCTTCCTATCGACGCCTCCAAGCTCGACAACGAGGAAATGGCGCTCATCATCAAGAGCTTTCGTCAAATCCTCAAGCAAAGGAGGGGGAAAGATTACAAACCCTGCTCCAAGAGGGTGTGCTACAAATGTGGTAAGCCCGGTCATTTTATTGCAAAATGTCCAATGTCTAGTGATAGTGTCGGGGACCATAATTAGGGGTACCCCCAAGACTCCTAATCTCAGCTGGTAACCCCCATCAGCACAAAGCTGCAAAGGCCTGATGGGCGCGATTAAGGTCAAGGCTCAATCCACTCAAGGGACACGATCTCGCCTCGCCCGAGCCCAGCCTCGGGCAAAGGCAGCCGACCCTGGAGGATTCACGTCTCGCCCGAGGGCCCCCTCAAGCAACGGACACACATTCGGCTCGCCCGAGGCCCAGTCTTCACAGAGAAACAACCTTGGCTAGATCGCCACGCCAACCGACCGTATTGCAGGAGCATTTAATGCAAGGATCGCCTGACACCTTATCCTGACGCGCGCTCTTCAGTCGACAGAGTCGAAGTGACCGCAGTCACTTCGCCGCTCCACTGACCGACCTGACAAGAAAACAACGCCGCCTGCGTCGCTCCGACTGCTGTGCCACTCGACAGAGTGAGGCTGACAGCAGCTAAGTCCAGCCTCGGGCGCCATAGGAAGCTCCACCTCGCCCGACCCCAGGGCTCGGGCTCAACCTCGACGCTGGACGACGGACTCCGCCTCGCCCGACCCCAGGGCTCGGACACAGCCTCGGCCTCGGAAGACGGTCTCCGCCTCGCCCGACCCAGGGCTCAGACTCAACCTCGACCTCGGAAGACGGACTCCGCCTCGCCCGACCCCAGGGGTCGGACTCAGCCCCGACCTCGGAAGACGGACTCGACCTCGACCTCGGAGGAGCCTCCGCCTCGCCCGACCTAGGGCTCGGACCGACCACGTCACAGGGGGGGCCATCATTACCCTACCCCTAGCTAGCTCAGGCTACGGGGAACAAGACCGGCGTCCCATCTGGTTCGCCCCGGTAAACAAACAATGATGGTGCCCCACGTGCTCCATGACGACGGCGGCTCTCAGCCCCTTACGGAAGCAAGGAGCCATCAGCAAGGATTCGACAGCCCCGACAGTTGTCCTTCCGCAGGGCTCCAGGTCTCCTCCGACGGCCACGACATCAGATGAACAGGGTGCCAAAACCTCTCCGACTGCCACGACGGCATGTACTTAGGGCCCTAGCTCCTCTCTGCTAGACACGTTAGCACACTGCTACACCCCCATTGTACACCTGGACCCTCTCCTTACGCCTATAAAAGGAAGGTCCATGGCTCTCGTACGAAAAGGTTGGCCGCGCGGGAGAACGGGCCAACGCATAAGGCTCTCGCTCTCGCTCTCTCCCACGCGAACGCTTGTAACCCCCTACTGCAAGCGCATCCATCCGCCCTGGGCGCAGGACAATGCGAAGGCCGCGGGTTTCCCCTTTACTGTTCTCCCCCTTTGTGTCCCGTCTCGCGCCGACCCATCTCGGCTGGGACACGCAGCGACAATTTACTCGTCGGTCCAGGGACCCCCCAGGGTCGAAACGCCGACAGTTGGCACGCCAAGTAGGGGCCTGCTGCGTGTTGACGAACAGCTTCCCGTCAAGCTCCAGATGGGTAGTCTCCAGCAACCTTTCCAACCTGGGACGATGCTCCGTTTCGGGAGTCTTGAGTTCTTGTCCCTCGACGACAGCTACGACATGATACTCCTTCCTCCGCCGCGCGACAGTGACAATGGCGGCCGTCAGCCCGCCCACCGGCGGCGGAATCAATGATGTCTTCCCCACATGGCGTAAGAACAACATCCGGATTTGTCCCGTCACCTCCCCCACCGACGGAGGAGGAGGCGGGGCAACCATGGCCAAGCAGGAGGCGGCACCTCATCGGCTGTCGAGCAAGTCGACGACGTCGGCGCCCCAGCGGGGGACACGTCGGGCTTCGACCTTGCGTCTGAGACAAAGACGAGCGTCGTTTCCCCGCAACACGCCAACCCAAAGCAGACGAACGACGCCAGCATGCTCGCGAAGGACTTGCTGGGCGTCGCCCTCGTACCTGAGACAACGGTGCAGTCCGCCCCTGACGCGACTTCGTCACCGCCCGTCGACCAAGAGGTACCGACCGATTCCCATCTCGTGCCTTTTGGATTCAGCTTCGACCCACCAAGCGACCTCGCTTCGGTGGAAGCCTTCATAGAGGCATGTACCAACCCTCCGGGGTACCATATGCGGTCGCCCTGGGACAGACTTGTAGGATTACGGGGAGGCTACGCTAGCGCAAAACAAAATTTTCAACCCCATAATACCAAGAACTACTGCGGTTATAGGTCATGGAATTACCACTAGACGCGCAGAGCAGCGGAAGACGTCTCGATGTAGACGAACGCGTCGAGCAGTGCCGTGCAGTTGTCGGCGTCCTTCACGTCCTTGCACGGTTCGTCCTAGTGCTCCAGATGCAGCACCTCCGAGGTATCCACACGTACAGGGAGGAAGCGCCGCGTACCGAACTGCTAGGTTCGCGACGGCGGCTTGGCGAGGGCAAGAGGTGAGCAGCGGCTGCTCGTTTGCTGGTGGCAAATTAGGTTAAGCCTAACCGCGCCCCCGCCCCTCATTATATAGGCGTTATGGTGGGCTTCTGACACCGAGGCCCATCATTAACCCTAAAGCCCAGTCTAATTTCGTATCTAATCCGAGTTAGGCTTCCTTCCCCTTAAGTGTGTGACCCTATAGGTTCACGTACAAATAGACATAGCTCGAGTACTCTTACTTGGCCCAATAATTGACAGCGACCTCTAGCAAGACATGTCAACTCCTATGCGCATGTAAAGATCATATTAGACGAACCATTGCAACATTACGTAAATGTTGTTCCCTTTGTCTCACGATATTTGGTCTGGCTCTAAGCTGACCTCTCTTTCTCGATACTGTGAATTGGAATCCTTTCAATGGTTAACTCTTAACCCTAGCACGGCCATGCATTTCTTGATCCAATCACTCGAGGGGCCCAGAGATATCTCTCTCACAAAGAGAGGGACAAATTCCATCTTGACTGACCATGCCTCACAGCATGCTTCCTGACAAACCCAAAACTACCTTTATAACTACCCAGTTATGGAATAGCGTTTGATAGTCCCTAAGTAAGTCAATTCACATCTTGAGAACATGCGACAATCTCAGGTCTAAGGATACAGTATTCATGTTGCAAAAAGAGAACTATATTACAATACCTCACGTTGGGTCGGTCCAGCCTCATGTCATACATGCGCCCACATTATTAGTTTAACATCTCCATGTTCATGACTTGTGAAATGTAGTCATCAACTAATACATGTGCTAGTCATCGACTCTGACTAGGGACATCATTTAGAATAACCATATAAGTAAAGAATCTCACAAACAATTCACATAATTGCTAATCAATACAAGGTGCCTTCCATGGATATTCAATTAAGAAATATATATATCATGGATACAAAGAAATATGCTCATCTCTATGATTATCTCTAGGGCATATTTCTAACAAGACTGACGGCCGTCTCGACCTACGGACCCTCGGGTTCCGAGGAAGATGACGAGCCCGACTTTTGTTGGGATTTCTCCGGGCTCGGTAACCCCAGTGCCATGCGGGACTTCATGACCGCATGCGACTACTGCCTCTCCGATCAAGGCGTGAATGTTTCCACGTCGATCTAGGGGTCCCGGCGAAGGCAACCATCTTGGTATGCCGAAAAACGGCGATCCCCCTAGGCCTGCGCCTCGCGTTGACATCCTTCAGGAGCTAGCTGTGGTCCCAGTCCCTGCGGGGGGTCAGGACGCATAGCTCGAGAAAATCCGCGAGATGCAGGCCAGGCTCGACGAGGGAGCAGGAACACTTGAGCAGTTCCGGCGGAACATCAGGTAGGAATGTGCAGACCAAGCTCCGACCGGAGAAGCGCGTCATCTACCTCAGGGCATCCAGTACCACGTTGTCGACAACGTCAGGGCAAGGACGCCACCGGCTTCCAGTGGGGTCGGCCAGAACCTGGCTGCAGCAGCAATACTACTCCGCGCGATGCCGGAACCATCGACCACCGAAGGGCGGCGTATCCAGGGAGAGCTCAAGAATCTCCTAGAGGATGCCGCGGTCCGACGGACCGAAAGCTCTGCCTCCCGAAGGCAGGGGTACCCCTCGGAGCATCGCGCCGCGACTTCCCGATTTATGCGGGAAGCCTCGGTCCACACCGGGCACACGCGCAACACTGCGCCTGCGGCCCCGGGTCGCCTCGGCAACGAGCACCACCACCGCAACCGTCGAGCCCACCTCGACGAGAGGGTGCGCCGAGGCTACCACCCCAGGCGTGGGGGACGTTACGACAGCGGGGAGGATCGGAGCCCCTCTCCCGAACCACCCGGTCCGCAGGCTTTCAGCCGGGCCATACGACGGGCGCCGTTCCTGACCCGGTTCCGAACCCCGACTACCATCACAAAGTACTCGGGGGAGACGAGGCCGGAACTGTGGCTCGCGGACTACCGACTGGCCTGCCAGCTGGGTGGAACGGACGATGACAACCTCATCATCCGCAACCTCCCCCTGTTCCTCTCCGACACCGCTCGAGCCTAGCTGGAGCATCTGCCTCCGGGGCAGATCTCCAACTGGGACGACCTGGACCAAGCCTTCGCCGGCAACTTCCAGGGCATGTACGTGCGCCCTGGGAACTCCTGGGATCTCCGAAGCTGCCGCCAGCAGCCGGGAGAGTCTCTCCGGGACTACATCCGGTGATTCTCGAAGCAGCGCACCGAGCTGCCCAACGTCACCGACTCGGACGTCATCGGCGCGTTCCTCGCCGGCACCACCTGCCGCGACCTGGTGAGCAAGCTGGGTCGCAAGACCCCCACCAGGGCGAGCGAGCTGATGGACATCGCCACCAAGTTCGCCTTTGGCCAGGAGGTGGTTGAGGCCATCTTCCGAAAGGACAAGCAGCCCTAGGGCCGCCAGCCGGAAGACGTCCCCGAGGCATCCACTCAGCGCGGCACCAAGAAGAACAATAAGAAAAAGTCGCAAGCGAAACGCGACGCCACTGACACGGACCTTGTCGCCGCCGCTGAGTACAAGAACCCTCTGAAACCTCCTGGAGGTGCCAATCTCTTCGATAAGATGCTCAAGGAGCCGTGCCCCTATCATCAGGGGCCCGTCAAGCACACCCTTGAGGAGTGCGTCATGCTTCGGCGCCACTTTCACAAGGCCGGGCCACCGGCAGAAGGTGGCAGGGCCCACAACAACGACAAGAAGGAGGATCACAAGGCAGAGGAGTTCCCCAAGGTCCATGACTGCTTCATGATCTGCAGTGGGCAAGTGGCGAACACCTCGGCTCGGCACCGCAAGCAAGAGCGTCGGGAGGTCTGCTCGGTAAAGGTGGCGGCGTCAGTCTACCTACACTGGTCCGACAAGCCCATCACCTTCGACCAGGGCGACCACCCCGACCGCGTGCCTAGCCCGGGGAAATATCCGCTCGTTGTCGACCCCGTCATCGGCAACGTCAGGCTCACCAAGGTCCTCATGGACGGAGGCAGCAGCCTCAACATCATATACACCGAGACCCTCGGGCTTCGGCAGATCAATTTGTCCTCGATTCGGACAGGCGCAGCGCCTTTTCACGGGATCATCCCCGGGATACGCGTCCAACCCCTTGGACAACTCGATCTGCCCGTCTGCTTCGGGACCCCTCCAACTTCCGAAGGGAAACCCTCACGTTCGAGGTGGTCGGGTTCCGAGGAACCTACCACGCAGTACTGGGGAGGCCATGCTACGCCAAGTTCATGGCCGTCCCCAACTACACCTACCTCAAGCTCAAGATGTTGGGCCCCAACGGGGTCATCACCGTCGGCCCCATGTACCGACACGAGTACGAATGCGACGTGGAGTGCGTGGAGTACGCCGAGGCCCTCGCCGAATCCGAGGCCCTCATCGCCGACCTGGAGAGCCTCTCCAAGGAGGCGCCAAATGTGAAGCGCCACGCCGGCAACTTCGAGCCAGCTGAGATGGTCAAATCCGTCCCTCTCGACCCCAGCAACGATGCCTCCATGCAGATGCGGATCGGCTCCGAGCTCGACCCCAAATAGGAAGCAGTGCTCGTCGACTTTCTCCGCGCGAACGCCGAAGTCTTTGCGTGGAGTCCCTCGGACATTCTTGTCATACCGAGGGATGTCGCCGAGCACTCGCTGGATATCCGAGCTGGAGCCCGACCCGTGAAGCAGCCTCTGCGCCGATTCGACGAAGAAAAGCGCAGAGCCATAGGCGAGGAGATCCACAAGCTGATGGCTGCAGGGTTCATCAAAGAGGTATTCCATCCCGAATGGCTTACCAACCCTGTGCTTGTGAGAAAGAAAGGAGGGAAATGGCGGATGTGTGTAGACTACACTGGTCTAAACAAAGCATGTCCGAAGGTTCCCTACCCTCTGCCTCGCATCGATCAAATCGTGGATTCCACTGCTGGGTGCGAAACCCTGTCTTTCCTCGATGCCTACTCAGGGTATCACCAAATCAGGATGAAAGAGTCCGACCAGCTCGCGACATCTTTCATCACACCTTTTGGCACGTACTGCTATGTTACTATGCCATTTGGTTTGAGGAATGCGGGTGCGACGTACCAAAGGTGCATGAACCACGTGTTTGGCGAACACATTGGTCGAACGGTCGAGGCTTACGTCGATGACATCGTAGTCAAGACGAGGAAAGCCCCTGACCTCCTCTCCGACCTTGAAACGACATTCCGGTGTCTCAAGGCGAAAGGCGTAAAACTCAATCCCGAGAAGTGCGTCTTCGGAGTTCCCCGAGGCATGCTCTTGGGGTTCATCGTCTCCGAGCGGGGCATCGAGGCCAACCCGGAGAAAATCGCGGCCATCACCAACATGGGCCCATCAAGGACTTGAAAGGCATACAGAGGGTCATGGGATGCCTTGCGGCTCTGAGCCGCTTCATCTCGCGCCTCGGCAAAAGAGGCCTACCTCTGTACCGCCTTTTAAGAAAGACCGAGCGCTTCACTTGGACCCCCGAGGCCGAGGAAGCCCTCGGGGACCTGAAGGCGCTCCTTACGAACGCACCCATCTTGGTGCCCCCTGCTGCCGGAGAAGCCCTCTTGATCTACGTCGCCGCTACCACTCAGGTGGTCAGCGCCGCGATCGTGGTTGAGAGACGAGAAGAAGGGCATGCATTGCCCGTCCAGAGGCCGGTCTACTTCATCAGTGAGGTACTGTCCGAGACCAAGATCCGCTACCCACAAATTCAGAAGCTGCTGTACGCGGTGATTCTGACGCCGCGGAAGTTGCGACACTACTTCGAATCTCATCCGGTGACTGTGGTGTCATCCTTCCCCCTGGGGGAGATCATCCAGTGCCGAGAGGCCTCGGGTAGGATTGCAAAGTGGGCGGTGGAAATCATGGGTGAGACAATCTCGTTCGCCCCTCGGAAGGCCATCAAGTCCCAAGTCTTGGCGGACTTTGTGGCTGAATGGGTCGACACCCAGCTCCCGGCAGCTTCGATCCAACCGGAACTCTGGACCATGTTTTTCGACGGGTTGCTGATGAAAACAGGGGCAGGCGTGGGCCTGCTCTTCATCTCGCCCCTCGGGAAGCACCTTCGCTACGTGTTGCGCCTCCATTTCCCGGCGTCCAACAACATGGCTGAGTACGAGGCTCTGGTCAACGGGTTGCGCATCGCCATCGAGCTAGGGGTCCGACGCCTCGACGCTCGCGGTGACTCGCAGCTTGTCATCGACGAAGTCATGAAGAACTCCCACTGTCGCGACCCGAAGATGGAAGCCTACTGCTACGAGGTTCGGCGCCTGGAAGACAAGTTCTACGGGCTCGGGGTCAACCACGTCGCCCGGTGGTACAACGAGATTGCGGACGAGCTAGTGAAGATAACTTCAGCGCGAACAACGGTTCCCCCGAACGTCTTCTCCCGAGACCTACAACAACCTTCAGTCAAGACAAACAACACGCCCGAGCCCGAGAAGGTCTCGGCCCTGCCCGAGGTGCCCTCGGCTCAGCCCGAGGCACCCTCGGCCCCCGAGGGTGAGGCACTGCGCATCGAGGAAGAGCGGAATGGGGTCATGCCTAATCGAAACTGGCAGACCTCGTACCTGCAATATCTCCACCAAGGAGAGCATCCCCTCGACAGAGCCAAAGCTCGGTGACTGGCGCGGCGCGCCAAGTCATTCGTCTTGCTGGGTGACGGGAAGGAGCTCTACCACCGCAGCCCCTCCGGCATCCTCCAGCGATGCATATCCATCGCCGAAGGCCAGGAGCTCTTACAAGAAATACACTCGGGGGCTTGCGGTCATCACACAGCGCCTTGAGCCCTTGTTGGAAACGCTTTCCGACAAGGTTTCTACTGGCCGACCGCGGTGGCCGACGCCACTAGAATTGTCCGCACCTGCCAAGGGTGTCAATTCTACGCAAGGCAGACGTACCTACCCGCTCAGGCTCTGCAAACAATACCCATCACCTGGTTGTTTGCTGTGTGGGGTCTGGACCTCGTTGGTCCCTTGCAGAAGGCACCCGGGGGCTACACGCACCTACTGGTCGCCGTCGACAAATTCTCCAAGTGGATCGAGGTCCGACCCCTAAACAGCATCAGGTCCGAACAGGCGATGGCGTTCTTCACCAACATCATCCATCGCTTAGGGGTCCCGAACTCCATCATCACCGACAACGGCACCCAGTTCACCGGCAGAAAGTTCCTGGACTTCTACGAGGATCACCACATCTGGGTGGACTGGGCCGCCGTGGCTCACCCCATGACGAATGGGCAGGTAGAATGTGCCAACGGCATGATTCTGCAAGGACTCAAGCCATGGATCTACAACGACCTCAACAAGTTCGGCAAGCGATTGATAAAGTAACTCCCCTCGGTGGTCTAGAGTCTGAGGACAACGCCAAGCCGAGCCACGGGCTTCACACCGTTCTTTCTAGTCGATGGGGCCAAGGCCATCTTGCCCACAGACTTAGAATACGGTTCCCCGAGGACGAGGGCGTACGACGACCAAAGCAATCGAACCAACCGAGAAGACTTACTGGACCAGCTGGAAGAGGCTCGGGACATGGCCTTACTACACTCGGCGCGGTATCAGCAGTCCCTGCGACGCTACCACGCCCGATGGGTTCGGTCTCGAGACCTCCAGGTGGGCGACTTGGTGCTTCGACTACGACAAGACGCCCGAGGGCGGCACAAGCTCACGCCTCCCTGGGAAGGGCCGTTCGTCATCGCCAAGGTTCTGAAGCCCGGGACGTACAAGCTGGCCAACAGTCAAGGCGAGGTCTACAGCAATGCTTGGAACATCCGACAGCTACGTCGCTTCTACCCTTAAGATGTTTTCAAGCCGTTCATATACCTCGTTTACATATGAAGTCTAACCATCAAGGAAGGGTCAGCCTTGCCTCAGCAAAGCCCGACCCTCCCTCGGGGGCTAGAAGGGGGGAACCCCCTCTGCGTCAAAATTTTCCTCGGAAAAAGTCTTTCTGCCAGAATATCTTTCGTGCTTTTTGACTACTTCGGTAGTGGGATCATGAAAACGACGGAGTACACGTAAGCAGGCAAGGCCGACCGAGCCGAGGGACTCCTCCGCCTCTAGGATACGGATACCTCACTCATCGCCTTCTGCGAGAAGTAACTCGCGTTCGGATGAGCGATCCTGCTGACCGAACAAGCCTTAACGCTCAAAAGACTTTCTGCCGAAACGGTTTTTCGGGTTTTCTCGGCTACGTCGATAATAGAATCCCGCGGACGAGCAAGAGTACACGTAAGCGGCAAGGCCGACCGAGCCGAGGGATTCCTACGCCTCCGGGATACGGATACCTCACTCATCACCTTCCGTGAGAAGTAACTCTAGCTCGGATAAACGATTCTGCTACCGACGAGCAAGCCCTGATACTCGAAACAAGAGGAAAAGAAATGTAGCTTTACAACGCGACGACAGTATGTTTGGGCCTCGGCGGCCGCAAAAAACATATGCATACTACAGGCGAACCGATCCTGCAGGCTCAGACGTCGATGGAGGGGGAGCAGCAACACCCTCGGCGTCAACTCCACCTTCGGCGAAGTCCGACCGAGCCTCGGACGGCAACACGAACGAAGGATCTGCGCTCCGAAGGACGACGTCAGCACCACACTCGGGCCATCGCCGCCAGAGTCTCTTCCAGGAACCCGGCCTGAGCAGACGGCTCGGCCGACCGCCCCGAAGCCTCAGCCAGCTATCCCCCGAGGACACCAGCCCGGCTTATGGCCTCGGCAACCCGACTCTGGCGCTAGTCCCGCCAGTGGACGGCCCGGCCAGGCTCCGGCCAACGAAGTCTTCTTTTTGAGCCAACTCTGCCTCTGTCCATGCTGACACCACTGCCTCCGGCTCCGGCTCATCGCAGAGCGGCCGAGGGTTCCTTTAACTAAGCAAGAGAAGCCTCGGGCGGCAAGGCCGACCGAGCTGAGGGATTCCTACGCCTTCGGGATACGGATACGTCACTCGTCACCTTCGCACGAGGCAACTCACACTTGGTTAAGCGGTTCAGTTAGCCGACAGGCGAGTCCTAGTGCTCGAAATGAGGAAAAATATGGTATTACACCCAAAAATACCTACATGTTCAGGCCCCGACAGCCACAATGAAAAAGACATCGACACTCAAGGTGCCATTACAAACGGAACTCCGGTTCCGCTCCCGCGGGTATGAACAACCTCCACATCGGAGAGCCTGCGGGACGACGAACTCCAGGCGACCCGCCAGCGACCTCTGCAGCGGCAGCGATGGTCCTAGGACGGACGCTGCCACCGGAAGGCTCTCGTTCGCGTCCCCACTCAAGGGACGAGAACCAGGCATTAAAGCCAAAGAGCCGGAGGTCGGCCCACAGGTGGCACTGACGGTCTCAACGGCGGAGAAGCTTTCTCCAGCTGCCACCCCCTCAGCACCGACGGCAGTGTCCGCCTGCCCACCAACGCCGCACCAGCGAGCGCCGGCCGCCGCAAAGCGCACCGGCAGGTCCTCACTCCCGTCCTCGCCACGAAAGCGAGGACAGAGGATGGAATGTTGCATCCTAGCTGGGCAGCAACAGTTCGCCTTCCTCGGCATGGCTGGAGGGTGCCTCCTCCGCAGAGCTGGGGGATGGTTTCCACCCCCAGAAGCTGGAAGAAGAGGTGGTCCGCCGACCCGCGCGGGAGGTAGAGCTCCGGCTCGCCTCACCCTCCGCCCCAGCCAGGATGATGAAGATCCTTGAAGCTGAGGGCGGGGCAGAGGTCGCAGCCCGGCTTGCTTCTCCCCACCATCGAACTGGTGGTCACCGTCTTGGGTGACCACCGGCGAGGGGATGCAGCCGGGCTGCCTGATGAAAATCCTTGAAGCCGAGCGATGGCTGAAAGGTACCAACTTCCGCGAAGTTGCGTTCCTCCAACGACAGCAAGACGAAAGCGACGCGAGCGCTCCCCATCCGGGGCCTCGGAAGGTGGAAGGACGCGATACATGGAGTGCGAAGACATGGTTGCCATCCAAGGGGGTCACCCTCCTTTTAAAGGCGACTCTCCCCACTCGCGTCCTCAGCCGTCGCGGACTGAGTCTTCTCCAACACGCTCCAAGGTCCTCCCCCTACGACACGGGGGCTGGGTCCCACGCGTCATGCAAGCTGGCCCAGGACAGAAGGAGCCAAACCGCCGCGCGCGGAGCGCACAACAGCCCAGCGGTTACAAGCATTCCTCCACTATCGCCCGGACCAGCGGGTAAAAGGGTGGACTGCCATGCAGGCGGCATGCAACCGCACCAAGGGGGCGCACCCTTTCGACTTCGCCGTGCCCAGCATGGAGGCCCAGGCCCACACGTCATGTAACCGGCGCGCCGGTTACTACGAGCGAAAAACTACACCGCCACTCGCGCCAGTACCGCGCCTCCACGACTGCGGAACCGGTGTCGCGACTCGAGGCGACCCTGCGCATGACTCGACAGTGCCAACCAAGCACATCGGTCACGGGTCAGTCAGCCGCGGGAGAAGGCGCGACGGTCGATACGGCCAGAAATGGGCCGGAAGTAATGGCGGTG
The DNA here is from genome assembly GCF_902167145.1 of Zea mays. Lineage (NCBI taxonomy): Eukaryota > Viridiplantae > Streptophyta > Magnoliopsida > Poales > Poaceae > Zea > Zea mays. The sequence goes on from NC_050097.1 coordinate 49,350,384, forward strand.
GCAGGCGGGCGGAAGCAGCAGTCAAGTCGTCAGCAAGCTCACGCCCCCTCCTGGGACAGTGAGAGAACCCTCTCCCACGGCGTGAAGACGACGCGCCCGTGTTCCGTTCCTCGAACGGCTCGCGCACGCACAATGGTTGCCCCGTGAACCACTCGTCCCGTCGCATTAACTCTGCGGCAGGACAGGCGGCACCTTTGGCAGGCAAAGCAGGCGACGCTTCACCTCCACCATGATGACCGTGTCAAAAAAGGTGTGCCACGTCATTCGATTCCGTATCCTTTTCCACTTCCTCTTTCTCTCTCTTGCTATAGGGACAGGGAAAGGGGATACTCTGAAAGGGATCCTTCTCCGCGAAGGAAGCGGGCCTCGAGCCCCCTACTGATCAGAGGTTCGAAGGCTGGCCCCTTGGAAGGGTTCAACAGCCGCCTCAGAGCACTCGGGCTCCACGCCCACTACTGGTCAGAGGTTCGAAGGCTGGCCCCTCGGAAGGGTTCAACGGCCGCCTCAGGCCACTCGGGCTCCGCACCCACTACTGATCAGGGATTCGTAGGCTGGCCCCCGGAGGGTTCGACAGCCGCCTCAGAGCACGCAGAACGAGGGATGACCCTGGTGTTGGGGGCCTTCGGCTTCCGAAGGTCCTCAAAAACGTAATTTGACTATGTTTTCCAAGAGAAATATGTGAACAGGTACCTTCGAAGACAGATTGCGGGTATACAAGAACATGGTTAAGACGAAGCTTGACTGGGACGGCGATCACGACAAAGGATAAGACGATCACGAAGCTATGTGCTGAAGAGCTTCGGCATAACGGCGGAAAAGGGAAACCGACTTAAAGATGAAAAGCTAAATTAGACCTCGAAGAATTACTATAGAGTTGTTAATAAATGTAAAGGGCATTAATGTAATTTTGCATGGGCTGCGACCCGTGCCTATAAATAGGTGAACAATATTCCCGTACTGTTCACGCTGACTTGGCATTCACTTTTGCATCACGCCTGTATTCTCATCCCTTCAAGCCGAAGGTACATTTGTAATTTACCATTGTTTACATAAGTAATATAAATGGAAATAGATTAATATTAATGTTTACAGAAATTATGTTACTTTCTGTACTTTGTATGAATGCTCTCCATTGTTTATCATGATTGTGAAGGTATGTCCTTCATGACCTTCGTCCTAGATTCATTATATCCGAAGGGAAATAATGATCCGAAGGACGAAGGTCTTTGATATTTAACATTTTATGTTGTCTTGTTCTTGATTCATAGCATTTGAGAACAAGTCCCCAACACCTGGGTACGTTCGATACATAACCAAGGCTCGGGCTACGCTCCCGAGGTACCTTAGGACATTTCCGAGACCGACGGGAACGATTTTGTAACGGAATCCCACCAGAGGGAGGCATCGAGCCCTCGGACCCCGTCAAAAGGGGACCGGGTCTGGCGAATCACCCGCAGGTACTTTTGGAGCGCCCCTCCGGGCCACTAGCCGACCCCTAACGAATGGGGCACGGGTGTCCACTCGGATTACCCGTTAGCAACTCACTGGAGACACCATGTTTGGCGCCCTCCGAGGGCAACATGGCGCTCGCCCCCCCCTCTTCCTTGCGGAAAGGCGACGCAGGGGCGTATGAAAAAAGCCGAGTCTGTCCTTGACCGTCCTCTCGCTCTGTGCGGAGGCTCGGGGGGCTGCTCTCGCAAACTCGGCTCCGGCCAAACCGTTGACAGCGTCAACATACCAGCCCGAGAACTTGGGACTCGACTATGCACCCGGGCTACAGCCAGTTCGCATGAGGGAACAACCAGACCGGCTGAAGCATCACGAAACGCGCTAAGACCTCGAAGGAGTCAAACCACTCCTCCGAGGACTCGGGGGCTACACCCGGCGGGTGCGCTCACGCGCAAACACCGGAACAAACACAACCGAGAAAGGTCGGTCCCCTTGCAAAAAAGTGCGACAAAAGCCTCCAAGCGAGTATCAACACTCCCTTCGAGGCTCGGGGGCTACTGTCGGGGACCATAATTAGGGGTACCCCCAAGACTCCTAATCTCAGCTGGTAACCCCCATCAGCACAAAGCTGCAAAGGCCTGATGGGCGCGATTAAGATCAAGGCTCAGTCCACTCAAGGGACACAATCTCGCCTCGCCCGAGCCCAGCCTCGGGCAAAGGCAGCCGACCCCGGAGGATTCACGTCTCGCCCGAGGGCCCCCTCAAGCAACGGACACACCTTCGGCTCGCCCGAGGCCCAGTCTTCGCAGAGAAGCAACCTTGGCCAGATCGCCACGCCAACCGACCGTATCGCAGGAGCATTTAATGCAAGGATCGCCTGGCACCTTATCCTGACGCACGCTCTTCAGTCGATAGAGCCGAAGTGACCGCAGTCACTTCGCCGCTCCACTGACCGACCTGACAAGAAAACAGTGCCGCCTGCGTCGCTCCGACTGTTGTGCCACTCGACAGAGTGAGGCTGACAACAGCTAAGTCCAGCCTCGGGCGCCATAGGAAGCTCCGCCTCGCCCGACCCCAGGGCTCGGGCTCAACCTCGATGCTGGACGACGGACTCCGCCTCGCCCGACCCCAGGGCTTGGACACAGCCTCGGCCTCGGAAGACGGTCTCCGCCTCGCCCGACCCAGGGCTCAGACTCAACCTCGACCTCGGAAGACGGACTCCGCCTCGCTCGACCCCAGGGGTCGGACTCAGCCCCGACCTCGGAAGACGGACTCGACCTCGACCTCAGAGGAGCCTCCGCCTCGCCCAACCTAGGGCTCGAACCGACCACGTCACAGGGGGGGCCATCATTACCCTACCCCTAGCTAGCTCAGGCTACGGGGAACAAGACCAGCGTCCCATCTGGTTCGCCCCGGTAAACAAACAATGATGGCGCCCCGCGTGCTCCATGACGACGGCGGCTCTCAGCCCCTTATGGAAGCAAGGAGACGTCAGCAAGGATTCGACAGCCCCGACAGCTATCCTTCCGCAGGGCTCCAGCTCTCCTCCGACGGCCACGACATCAGATGAACAGGGTGCCAAAACCTCTCCGACTGCCACGACGGCATGTACTTAGGGCCCTAGCTCCTCTCTGCTAGACACGTTAGCACACTGCTACACCCCCCCATTGTACACCTGGACCCTCTCCTTACGCCTATAAAAGGAAGGTCCAGGGCTCTCGTACGAAAAGGTTGGTCGCGCGGGAGAACGGGCCGACGCATAAGGCTCTCGCTCTCGCTCTCTCCCACGCGAACGCTTGTAACCCCCTACTGCAAGCGCATCCATCCGCCCTGGGCGCAGGACAACGCGAAGGCCGCGGGTTTCCCCTTTACTGTTCTCCCCCCTGTGTGTCCCGTCTCGCACCGACCCATCTGGGCTGGGACACGCAGCGACAATTGACTCGTCGGTCCAGGGACCCCCCGGGGTCGAAACGCCGACAGATAGTGACAGGGACGAAGACAAGAAGGGGAAGAAGAAAGAAAAGAAGAGGTACTACAAGAAGAAGGGCGGTGATGCCCACGTTTGTCGGGAATGGGACTCTGATGAGAGCTCCACCGACTCCTCCGACGAGGATGCCGCCAACATCACCGTCAATAAATGTCTTCTCTTCCCCAACGTCGGCCACAAGTGTTTCATGGCGAAGGACGGCAAGAAAACAAAGGTACAATCTAGAGCCACCCCAAATATACAACATCTAGTGATGAGGGTAGTTCTAGTGAAGATGAAGATGATTTACTTACGCTTTTTACCGACCTTAACATGAAACAAAAGAAAAAACTAAATGAATTAATAGAAGCTATTCATGAGAAGGATGATCTCTTGGAAAGCCAAGAGGTCTTCCTTATTAAAGAAAACAAAAAGAATGTTAAGGTAAAAAATGCTTAAACCCAGGAAGTAGAAAAATGTGAAAACTTGACTAAGGAGCTTAGCATTTGCCATGATTCAATTACCAGTCTTAGAAATGAAAATGCTAGTTTAAATGCTAAGATTGATAAATTGAATGAATCAATTTATAGACTTAGGACTGAAAATGCTAGTTTAATTTCCAAGGCTAGAGAGTTAAATGTTTGCAATGATTCTATTTCATGTCTTAGAGATGAGAATGCCATATTACATGCTAAGATAGATGAATTAAATGTTTGCAAACCCTCTACATCTATTGTTGATCATGTTTCTATTTATACTAGATGTAAAGATGTTAATGTTGATGCTATAAATGATCACCTTGCCCTTATTAAACAACAAAATGATCATATAGCTCAATTAACTGCTAAAATTAATGAGCATGAAATTGAAAATGAAAAGTTTAAATTTGCTAGAAGCATGCTCTATAATGGGGGACTCCCTGGCATTAAGGATGGCATTGGTTTCCAACAGGGAAGCAATGTCAAGCTTAATGCTCCTAAAAGATCGTCTAATTTTGTAAAGGGCAAGACACCCATGGTTCAGGATAATGAGGGCTATATTTTAGATCCTGCTAATTATCCTGAGCACAAAATTAGGATAATTCATGATAGGAAACCTCACACTACTTCTCATCATGCATTTATGTATAAGAATGTGGCTTCTAACTCTAGGCATTCAACTGCATCAATTGGTCATAATATTTCTTTCAAAACTTTTGATGCTTCTGATGTGCTCGCTAACAAATCAGGCAAAATAGTTGCCAAATATGTTGGGGGCAAACACAAGGGGTCAAAGACTTGTGTTTGGGTACCCAAAGTGCTTGTTTCTAACGTGTAAGGACCCAAGACTGTTTGGGTACCTAAGAACAAGGTCTAAATTGTTTTGCAAGTTTATGCATCCGGGAGCTCAAGTTGGATAATTGATAGCGGATGCACGAACCACATGACAGGGGAGAAAAGAATGTTCTCCTACGAGAAAAACAAAGATCCCCAAAGAGCTATCACATTCGGGGATGGAAATCAAGGTTTGGTCAAAGGACTTGGTAAAATTGCTATATCACATGACCATTCTATTTCCAATGTTTTCTTGTAGATTATTTAGATTATAACTTGCTTTCTGTATCTCAATTATGCAAAATGGGCTACAACTGTCTATTTACAGATGTATGTGTTACTGTCTTTAGACGAAGTGATGATTCAGTAGCATTTAAGGGAGTATTAGAGGGTCAGCTATACTTAGTTGATTTTAACAAAGCTGAACTCGATACTTGCTTAATTTCTAAGACTAATATGGGTTGGCTCTGGCATCGCCGACTAGCCCATGTTGGGATGAAGAATCTTCACAAGCTTCTAAAGGGAGAGCACATTTTAGGACTAACAATTGTTCATTTTGAAAAAGACAGGGTTTGTAGTGCATGCCAAGCAGGAAAGCAAGTTGGCGCTCATCATCCACACAAGAACATAATGACAACGAACAGGCCACTGGAACTACTCCACATGGATCTATTCGGCCCGATAGCTTACATAAGCATCGACGGGAGTAAGTACTGTCTAGTAATTGTGGATGACTATTCTCGCTTCACTTGGGTATTCTTTTTGCAGGAAAAATCACAAACCCAAGAGACTTTGAAGGGATTCTTGAGATGGGCTCAAAATGAGTTCAGATTGAGAATAAAAAAGATAAGAAGCTATAACGAGACAGAGTTCAAGAACTCACAAATAGAAGGATTTGTTGAGGATGAGGGCATCAAGCATGAGTTCTCTTCTCCCTGCACACCTCAACAAAATGGTGTAGTGGAGAGGAAAAATAGAACTCTACTGGACATGGCGAGGACCGTGCTTGATGAGTACAAGACTCCGGACCAATTATGGGCTGAGGCGATTAACACCGCCTGCTACTCCATCAACCGGCTCTACCTTCACTGAATCCTCAAGAAGACATCTTACGAACTCCTCACTGGTAAAAAGCCTAATGTTTCACATTTTAGAGTCTTTGGGAGTAAATGTTTTATACTTGTTAAAAGAGGTAGAAAATCTAAAATTGCTCCTAAGGCTCTAGAAGGCTTTTTACTAGGATATGACTCAAACACAAGGGCATATAGAGTCTTCAACAAATCCACTGGATTAGTTGAGGTTTCTTGTGACATTGTGTTTGATGAGACTAATGGCTTCCAAGTGGAGCAAGTTGATCTTGATGAACTAGATGATGAAGAGGCTCCGTGTGTCGCGCTAAGGAACATGTCCATTGGCGATGTGTGTCCTAAGAAATCCAAAGAGCCCACACAAGCACAAGATCAACCGTCATCTTCCAATCAAGAATCTCCACCAACTCAATATGAGGAACAGGCTCAAGATGAAAATGAAGATAAGGAAGATGATTAAGAAATTAAGGGTCAAAGACTGCCACATCCAAGAGTCCACCAAGCAATTCAACGAGATCACCCAATGAACTCCATTCTTGGTGACATTCATAAGGGGTAACCACTAGATCTCGAGTTGCTCATTTTTGTGAACAATACTCTTTTGTTTCCTCTATTGAGCCATACAGGATAGAGGATGCACTAAGAGATTCAGATTGGGTGTTGGCTATGCAAGAGGAGCTCAACAACTTCACAACGAATGAGGTATGACATTTAGTTCCACGTCCTAACCAAAATATTGTAGGTACCAAGTGGGTATTCCACAACAAGCAAGATGAGCATGGTGTGGTGACAAGAAACAAAGCCCTACTTGTGGCCAAAGGTTATTCACAAGTCGAAGGTTTGGGCTTTGGTGAAACTTATGCACCCGTAGCTAGGCTTAAGTCAATTTGTATATTACTTGCCTATGCTACTTACCATGGTTTTAAGCTTTATCAAATGGACGTGAAAAGTGCTTTCCTGAATGGACCAATCAAAGAAGAGGTCTATGTTGAGCAACCTCTCGGCTTTGAAGATAGTGAGTACCCTAATCATGTTTATAAACTCTCAAAGGCGCTTTATGGGGTCAAGTAAGCCCCAAGAGCATGGTATGAATGCCTGCAAGATTTCCTTATCACTAATGGCTTCAAAGTCGGTAAAGTCGATCCTACTCTCTTTACTAAAACTATTGCAAAAGATTTGTTTGTATGCCAAATTTATGTTGATGATATCATATTTGGGTCTACTAACAAATCTACTTGTGAAGAGTTTAGTAGGATCTGTTGGGGCGAAGGCAGAGACGCCACCCTTCGCTCGTCGCCTTTCGCTGCAGTCGCTGGTTTGACGAAGACAAAACGGGCAGGGACACCCTTCGCTTCATTCAGCACCAGACGAAGGCCTGCGGTGACGTCTCCCCGCGGCACGGCCTCGTCCTGCTCTGAGGCCCACGTGTGATCTGGCCCATTGTAACGGGCCTCGCGTGGCCGCCTTTGTGTTACGGGCCTAGTTTGTAAAGGCATTCTTGTAATTACGGCTTGTAACCCCGCTTTATGGGAATATTCTGGGGATAAACTAGGTGTCTGAGGGCACATGCGTCCTTAACACAAGGCGCTGGGCACTCAGATACCTATAAATACCCCCGCACAGTGCCCGTGAGAGGCTAGATCAACAGAGCTATTGCCCCCGTGCACGTAACCCTGTTGTCACCACCGTTCACCCCTGTTGGCTTCCTTGCTGCTGAGAGCAAGTTCCAACATTTGGCGCCCACCGTTCGTGCTACGACAAGACCACCCGCGATGGCACCCAAGAGAGCTAACCCGAAGGCTGACGAGGCTGCGAAGGCAGCACTGCTGGCCGCCAGAAAGGGCAAGGCCCTCGCCCTCACCCAATCCACCCACCAAGAGCCCACCGAAGACAACATTCCCCGCACCTGCGAAGACGACACCTTCCGCACCTGCGGGCCCAAAGGACAATCGCAGCCGCCCCCAGGCTTCGCCCCAGTGGAGGGCGCGGATCTCACCGAGGACGGCGAGGTCCTCGGCGTCTCAACAGAGGAACAGTTACAGCTGCGCGCCCTGCGCCTCAAGAATCGCAATCTCCAGAGGCAGAAAGAGATACTGGAAGCCAAGCGCCAACGTGTGTCCGCACTAGCCAAGGTGTGGCAGATGATACGCGACGAGGAGCAGAAGGCCCAAGACCTCGAGCGCGAGATCGCGCTGATGCAGCGCGAAGGCCACCTCGGTCTACAGCAAGAGCCACCCCTCCAGCAGCGCGCGCAACCGGAAGACACGCGCGAAGGCCACCTCGGCCTGCAGCATGGCCCACCCCTGCACCATCGGGCGTAGCAGGAGAACCCGCGTTTCCCCCAACATGATTACGCCTTCCAGCACGGCGCGCCATTCCAAGGGGTCAACTACCTCGATGAGCGAAGTCCTCTGGCGCCACACCTGCAAGTGACGCCCTGGCCAGCTAACTTCCGAGCAGGGGCATATCCCAAGTACAACGGCAGCACCGATCCGGCGCAATACATAATGAGTTATCAAGTCGCCGTTGCATCCGCCGGAGGGGACGACGCCATAATGGCGAAGTCCTTCATCATCGCCCTAGAGGGCCCAGCACTCACCTGGTTCACCAGATTGCCTCCGCTGTCCATTGATTCGTGGAGAAGTCTCAGGGACAAGTTCCTTCTCAACTTCCAAGGGTACCGCCCAGACACCGACGCTTTGGCCGAGCTCTCGCTTTGCAAACAGCTGGAAAAGGAGACTCTGCGGGAGTATTACCGCAAATTCTTAACGCTCAAGTCACAGCTGCCCTCCGTCGATGATCAGATCGCTATCCACTACGCCATCAGTGGTCTTCGGGCCGGCGTCCTCTACAGCCACTGTATCAGAGATCCACCCAAGAACCTTCAGGAGCTATATCAGCTCTTTGAAAAATATGCCAAATCCGAAGAGCTCCACCAGCGCAAAGTTGAGTCACAGCGGAAGCCCAAAGATGCCCCGCAGTCCAGCCGCACATGGACGAGGACTCCGCAACCAGACTCCGGTCGAGATGGCCGCAGTCAACAGCAAGTGCACAACATCGCCAACCAGCAGCCTGCTGTTGACCCCCCTCGTCGCCAGGAATATCCCCCCCAAGGCCGCGGAAACGGAACTCGTGGCAGGGGCCGAGGGCGCGCGCAGCCGCCGCGCCGGTTCTACTGCCTTTTCCACGGCGAAGACTGCGCCCACCAAACCAAAGACTGCCCCGAAACGAAGGCCACCAGAGACAGAATGGCGCGGGCGCAGCCAGCCGACAATCCCAGAATTGTCGCGCATAATTACCAGCCACCCCCCCCCCCCCCCACCATATATCCACGCTCCCGCTCCGCATCCACCGCACCACGCTTACCAACACCATCAGGAAGTGCAAATCGTACCTCCTCCACCCCCACCACCACACCAGCAACACCAAAACATCCCCCATGCCCCAAAGCAGGAAGACTTCGCCGATCAACCATATCGCGGAGTCATTCACATGATAACAGGGGGGTCCAGCACTGACTTCGACACCAAGCGGCAGAAGCGGGACCACTACCGCAGCATCAACCATGTCGCGGTCACCGGCCCAGTCGTGCAGACGAAGTGGTCCCACATACCGCTAACCTTCGATGCACGAGACGTCGACCTGCGCAGCGCCCCCCACATCGACGCTATGGTCATCAATTGCAGCGTGGCAGGCTGGGACCTACACAAAGTCCTAGTCGACAACGGCAGCCAGGCGGATATCATCTTCCTCCACGCCTTCGACCGCATGGGTATAAGCCACAGTCTGCTCAAGCCTTCGGACAATCTGTTGTATGGCTTCGGCGGCAAGGGCACCTTTCCCGTTGGCAAAATAGAGCTTCCCCTCTCCTTCGGTGTAGCACCCAATGCCCGAAGTGAGCAGGTAACCTTCGACATTGTTGACATGGTATATCCGTACAACGCCATCATGGGCCGGGGCTCCATCAATAAGTTCGAAGCTGCCATCCACGGACTATACCTATGTATGAAGATACCAGGTCCGCTAGGCGCTATCACGATCTACGGCAACCAGCAGACGGCGCGCAACATAGAGCGGGACTTCGTGCCTGGTCAGAGGAACGTACACTGCCTCACGACCCAGCGCGAGGTCCCCGCGCCCGCCAGCCCAACCGACAAGCAGCACGAGAAGGCACAGTTGCAGAGCCAAGACGGAACCAAGACTGTTCCCCTTGATCAGGCCACGCCCAAGCAGACAGTCACTATCAGCGAAGACCTCACGTCACATGAAGAAGAGAAGCTTCTCTGCTGCCTGGCCAAGAATAAAGATGTCTTCGCCTGGTCCGCCCTAGACCTGGTCGGAGTCAGCCGATCCATAATTGAGCACAGCTTGGGAATTGACCCTTCGGTGCGACCAAAAAAGCAAAGGCTCCGCAAAATGTCCGACGAAAAGACAGAGGCCGCCAAGGCGGAAGTGCACCGCCTCCTAGAAGCTAAATTCATCGAGCCAGTGGCTTACCCCACGTGGCTTTCCAATGTCGTAATGGTGCAGAAAAAAAGCGGGAAATGGCGAATGTGCATAGACTTCACCAGTCTCAATAAGGCCTGCCCGAAGGACAATTTCCCGTTGCCGCGGATCGACAAAATAGTCGATAGCGCGGCCGGATGCGAGGTCATGTCACTCCTCGACTGCTTCTCCGGCTATCACCAGATATACATGAAGGAGGAAGACAAGGCTAGCACCAGCTTTATAACACCCTTTGGCACTTATTGCTTCATCAGGATGCCGGAGGGACTCAAGAATGCGGGGTCCACTTTCTCCAGACTCACCAGAACAGTACTCGAAGGGCAGGTCGGTAGAAACATATTTACATATGTGGACGACATCGTCGTCGCCAGCAAGAATAAGGAGGACCACCTCGCCGACCTCGCTGAGACATTCGCGAACATGCGAGATGCACGACTCCGCCTGAACCCGGAAAAGTGTGTCTTCGGTGTTCGCCAGGGCAAGATATTGGGTTACTTGGTGTCACACCGCGGCATCGAGGCCAACCCAACCAAGATCCAGGCCATCGTCGACATGTCGCCTCCGCAGTCCGTCAGGGACGTCCAGCGTCTGACAGGCAGACTGGCCGCTCTCAACAGATTCATCTCCAGGTCCGCCGAGCGAAGTCTCCCCTTCCTCAAAACGCTCCGCGGCGCGAAAGACTTCGCCTGGGGACCGGAGCAAGCAGCGGCCTTCGCCTCACTCAAACAGTACCTGTCGGAGCTGGCCATCCTCACCAGCCCCGACTCCTCGCTCCCCCTATTGCTCTATGTCGCGGCTTCGCCGCACGCGGTCAGCGCGGCACTAGTGCAGGAGCAGTCAGTCGAAGGCGCAGTCAGACAGTGCCCTGTTTACTATGTCTCCGAAGTCCTGACGCCGTCCAAATGCAACATGACAGAGCTGGAGAAGATCGCCTACGCAGTTGTCATGTCCTCGCGCAAACTGCGCCATTACTTTGAAGCATTCAAGGTCCGAGTCACCTCTGACAGAGGGCTCGGCGAACTATTCAGAAACCCGGAGGCATCGGTGAGGATTGCCAAGTGGGCAGCCGAACTCTCCGGCTACCACATCAGCTTCGAGCCCAGGACAGCCATCAAGTCGCAAGTCCTGGCAGACTTCGTCGTCGACTGGACTGGGCCAGCAACACAGCCGGACCTGTCCACAGAGAAGATCTGGACCATCCATTGCGACGGTGCATGGTGCCATGCGGGGGCAGGCGTCACTGCAGTCGTCACCTCACCAGCCGGAGTCAAACACAGATATGCAGCACGCCTCAACTTCGCTCTGGAATCCGACAAATGTACAAACAATATAGCAGAGTATGAAGCGGTTATCATCGGCCTCCGCAAGCTAAGGGCCCTCGGAGTCACCACATGTATCATCAAGATAGACTCCAAGATAGTTGCCGGACAGGTCGAGAAAGACTATGCAGCAAAAGACCCCACCCTCATGCAATACCTCACGGCTATCCGAAGTCTCGAGAGACAATTCAAGGGATTCACCCTGCAGCATGTGGATAGGGCCAGGAACGAGGAGGCCGATGCCTTAGCCAAGGCCGCCGCCAGGGGCGAGCCCCTGCCCTCCGACGTGTTTTTCCACACCATCGGCACGCCAGCCGTCCGGAGCCCCGAAGGGCTCCAGATAACTAATGATAGCGAAGGCCACCGTATAGTCAACCTAATCATGACCGAAGACTGGAGGGCACCAATAACCCTGTTCCTACAGGGGTACTATCATCCAGCCGACGTCAGTGAGGCAAAGCGCCTCAGACATCGAAGCCGGGACTTCGCTCTGATCGAGGGCCAACTATACAAGAAAGGGGTCAGTCAGCCAATGCTCAAATGCGTCACCGAAACCGAAGGCATGCAGATCCTACGCGAAGTCCACAGTGGCACGTGCGGCTCGCACGCAGGGCCAAGGGCCCTGGCAGCCAAGGTGATCCGACAAGGGTTTTACTGGCCTGCAATGATCTGCGCCGCAAATCGAGTCACAAGGTCCTGCGAAGCCTGCCAGAAGTTCTCTCCTCGGTCAGGCAACCCCTCGCAATATACAAAGCTGATCGCCCATACATGGCCTCTCCAGCGCTGGGGCCTGGACATTGTCGGGCCCCTGCCCACCGCTCAGGGGAACCTTAAGTTCGCCTTCGTAGCCGTCGAATACTTCACCAAATGGATTGAAGCGAGGGCTGTTTCCACAATCACATCAAAGACTGCCCAAAAATTCTTTTGGCAGAACGTTGTTTGCCGCTTCGGAGTGCCGTCCGAGCTAACAGTCGACAACGGCAAGCAGTTTGACAGCCAAGATTTCAAGGATTTTTGTTTCTCCATCGGCACCAAGCTTGCCTTCGCTTCAGTCTATCATCCGCAGTCCAACGGGGTCGTGGAGCGTGCCAATGGGAAAATCTTCACAGCTGTCAAGAAGATGCTCCTCGATGAAAAAAAAGGCAGATGGACCGATTTGTTACCGGAGGCAGTCTGGGCGCTAAACACAACTGAGTGCAGGGCGACCGGGTTCACTCCTTTCCGCCTTCTATACGGATCGGAGGCAATGACCCCGCAAGAAATAAAGCATGGGTCCCCGCGTACAGTTCCGTCAGCCGTCCCTGACATGGACGAGTCAACTTCAAAAGATCTCATTGACGGAGACCGGGTCTTCGCCCTACAGGCCCTAAACAAATACCAAGCCCAGACCAAAGCATGGCGCGACCACGCAGTCATCCCGAGGGAGTTCAGCGAGGGGGACCTCGTACTCATCCGAACAGCTCGGACGGAGTCCAAGGGCAAGTTGGAGCCCAAGTGGGAGGGCCCCTTCATAGTCAAAACAAAAGCTTCCCCCAGCGCCTACAGGCTCACAACGCCAAATGGCGAGGACCTGGAGCACTCCTGGAACATCGACAACCTTCGCAAATTTTTTGTTTGATCCACTTAGGGCTGATTTCGCCCTTGTAATTCACCGCAAACACTCTTGTACCGGCCCGCACTCTTTTCCTCCCGGGGGGTGAGGTTTTTAACGAGGCGGAGCCATGTAATATATGTGAGAAAAATCCCCCGCAAAAACATGTGTCGAAAGAAGACCGCGACACCGGTCTTCGGCATTCGACCAATTCGAAGTCACCGCGAGGCTAAGCGCTAGCCACCCTCGCGTGCGACAAATCCGCGCAGAAGTCGCCTAAGGGTGCAGCGGACTTAGCACAACAAGTGCGAAAAAATTCCGATGTCTATTGCGAAGACTATCCGCGCAGAAGTCGCCTAAGGGTGCAGCCGGACTTAGCACAACAAGTGCGAAAAAATTCCGATGTCTATCGCGAAGACTATCCGCGCAGAAGTCGCCTAAGGGTGCAGCCGGACTTAGCACAACAAGTGCGAAAAAATTCCGATGTCTATCGCGAAGACTATCCGCGCAGAAGTCGCCTAAGGGTGCAGCCGGACTTAGCACAACAAGTGCGAAAAAATTCCGATGTCTATCGCGAAGACTATCCACGCAGAAGTCGCCTAAGGGTGCAGCCGGACTTAGCACAACAAGTGCGAAAAATTCCGACGTCTATCGCGAAGACTATCCGCGCAGAAGTCGCCTAAGGGTGCAGCCGGACTTAGCACAACAAGTGCGAAAAATTCCGACGTCTATCGCGAAGACCATCCGCACAGAAGTCGCCTAAGGGTGCAGCCGGACTTAGCACAACAAGTGCGAGAAATTCCGATGTCTCTCACAAAGACTCCGCGCAGAAGCCGCCTCAGGGCGCGGTCAAACCAGTACAGCAAAAGCAGAAGCGACAGCATCAAACCATCCGCGCTAAGACCGACTATAATCACACCAGCACAGCATAGCCAACCATGCCACACAAAGTACACAGCGCCCTCGCAGGCACAGGCACGCGAGGGCACACAACTTCATCTTACAACCCTTTACACATATACAAGCGAGGGCACCACACTCTACATCGGCTCCACCTTAGGAATAATCCCCATCTCCCTATAATTAAATAACATTATCCTAAGCTCCTCACCCGCAAAAAGACTTCGCAGTTCCCCTTCCCCTGTGCTCGCGGCGGCCGGCAAAGACAACAGTTCCTGCCGACCAACCCTACTCACGCGAAGCCGAGCCCCTTCCTCCGCGCTAACCCTACGCTTTGCAACCGCCCTTCGTCGTCGGCGCCCGGTGCTAGGACCCGGCACGTCTGGCGCGTCCGCAGCGTGTGGCGAAGCCTCCGCCGCAGCCACGTCCAAGGCCGCGAAATAATCCAAGTCCTCCTCCGACGACTCCTCACTCCACTCAACCGAGCTCCCAGAGTCAGTAAAATCAAAAAACTCAGATACAGACCCACCATATTCATTTCCACCTTCCGCGGTCGAAGACGCCAAAAACTCAGTAGTAGCGGTTGCGTGCGCAGGCCCAAACTCTTGAACCTGCGCAGCAACCAAAGTTCAGTACAACATCCAAAAAGTCCCCAACCCTAAACACCCACTACGCCACCTGCGAAGGCCCTGCCGCTGCGGGAGCCTCCGCTGTCGCCTCCGCCGCTGCTTCCGCTACCACCGCCGCGGAATCTTCAGCGCTCGGCGCAGCAGCTGCGGGGGCGTCAGGCGCGCCTTCGGCCACCTTTGGGGGCAGGCCTTCGCCGGCCACAGTAGAGGTGGGGACGCCCGACGCGTCTTCCGCAGTCTCCAGGGTTGTTTCCAGGGAGACTCCAGTCGCAGCCTCCGCGAGGGTCAGCTCCGGGTCCGGCAGCGCGCTGTTCAGGGCCCCAAAGTCGTCCACCCGCTCGCCGCGCTCCGCCTAGAACAAGACACACAGATTCAGCAAACACACGCACAGCCCGCATACAGCAAACGCCAAACAAACGACGTTACCTGAGCCCTCGCAGCCTCGGCCCGCTCCCTGACCACCTCACGACCGTACAGACCCCACATCCGGTCATAGAGGGCCCCGGCGGATTCCTTCACCACGGGGTCTTCGACCTTATAGATATCTCGATCAAAATCTTCATCTGCCTGGTCGAAGGCCTCGAAGTGCCGGCACCCTTCGCGGGAGAGCGCGTTCATCGCCCCCTCGCAGGTGACCAGGGAGGCGTACGACATCAACCCCCCCACGACGGCGGGAAGTTCCAGCAGCTCCTCCTGCACCCATTGCAGACAGCGAAGCCCGGACTCTCGGTCCGGCACTTCGAAGTCACCGGTCCGCGCACCCAGCTCACGATATGTATCCATAAGCTGCGTGCGCGTCCGTTCGGCCTCCGCATGCGTTGCGGCCTCGGCCTCCTTAGCGCGGCTCTCCAGGGCGGTGAGCCGCTCCTGCAGATGTTCGGCGAGCTCCTTGGCAAGATTGCCCTCCGCCCGCGCCATCTTGGCCTCCGCCTGCGCAGCCTGCCCCTTGGCGACGACCTCGTTAGCTTCCCTCCTCTCCGCCGCCAGTTGGCGCCGGAGGTCAGCCTTCTCCCTCTCCAGGGCGGCCACCCTGTCCGTCAGCTTACGGCACTTGTTGTCGGAGGCCGACTTCTCACGGACAGCGTCAGCATGTTGTGTCCGAAGTCTCTCGACTTCGGCAGACACAGCTGCCGTGAGGGCCCCCGACGCAGTACGGCTGGCAAAGTCAGCCACCTGCAGAGCCGCGACGCAGTACGTAAGGTCGTCGCCCCAAAAGAGGTGGGGGAGAGAGTATGGCTCAACGGACCTGACTCAGCGCCTCCGTCGCCTGACTCAGCGCCTCCGTCACCACCTTCAGCCGGCGGGTCGCCGCGCCCGCCTCGTCCCTGACCAGCGCGAGGACCGACACCTCGCCTCCGGCGCCAAGCGCCTCGCCCCCCGCCTTCGGCGCCTTGGCGGCCGTCGCGATCGCCGCGCCAGGCGCAACTATAGCAAGCTGGCCCTCGTCCGGCCCTGCAACGCATCCACAAATTAAAAAAAACAATAATAGACCAGCGACTTACCACCAAGATAGTCATCCACAGTAATGTCGGTGCCGAAGTCGGCAACACGTTTGCCCGCCAACGGCAGCGCTCGGGCCGCCTTCGAAGCCTCCGCCACTCCGCTGGCCGGGGGCGCCACCTTTGTTGACTTGGAGCCTCCGGCGCCCGCCGTTGCCTCCGGCGCCTTGCTAGGCGCGGAGGCGCCCGCCTTCACCGCCAGCGGCGGCTTGCCTCCGCCAGAGGCCGCAGCCTTCGCAGTTCCCCGCTGCTTTTTCGGCCGAGCTTCGTGAATCCTGACAGTCGCCTGGCGTTTTTGCGCCGCCCCTTGGCGATCCTTGTCCATCACTGTCCACACAACAGCACCGATATTTCGCCCGTAAGGAAAAACTCTCCACCGATGAACCATACGAGATGTAAAACAGTCCTCCTCAGCCGCGCAGGGGATAGGAACATTTTTCGGCCAGCAACCCCCGGTAACCCTCAGCATTCGAGCCGAAGACTCCCGGAGCTCGGGCGAAGACATCCTTTCCCCCGGGGCCGCACACGTCCTCATTAACTCTCTAGCAAAACTATCAGACACCCCAAGTCCCCCCATCGCAGTACCTAATTTTCTCTTTTTTGAGGAGGGGGCGGCCGCCAGCGCAGGGTCGCCTCCAGTCTCCACCGCCGGTTTCTTCCCACGGCGGTCCGCTTCGTCTTGACCAGGATAGCCGTCGTACGGCAATTGATTTAATTCGAAGACCCTGTTCAAGCGCTCATTTGACCCGCGGATATCAAAGCTGCGCTGGCCTTCAGTCCTCGGCACGTAACGTCCCACGAGCCGCACCGCCAAGTCCTCCGCATCACGCACAAAGGCGGCCGGGTCACGATTTCGCAAGTTCAGTGCGAAGGCAGGACTTCGCACCACCCTTCCTCCGTGAAAAGGCATCTGGCGAGGGCACACTTCGCCCAGCGCCCAGCCGTGCGCCAAGGGCCAGACCCCGTACGCCACGAACTCTTCGACTAAATCACGCCCACTGCTCTGACCGGCAGCGCATCGGAGGGCCCCTTCGTCTGCATCCTCTTCTGCCACTTCAAAAGGCGGATACGCAGAATAATAATGAGAGCACATCTCAGACACGGGGAGTCCTTTATGGCCTTCGACAGTACCCTCCGCAACATAAAACCAAAATTCATTCCAATTGCCCCACTTGTTGCGGGCGCACGGAACCAACTCCACTACTGGCATTGTGGTCTTGCCGGTCTTCGGCGTGAATGTGCATGACCCGAACTGGGCAACTCCGTCCCCAACCATCCTCTTCTGCCAATGCAAACAATAATTCTTCGCAAAAACTTCAACAGACGGCTGCCCGCCATACGAAGTCGTCGCCCAGACATACTTCGCCAGCGCCACCATGGCATTCGGTGTCAGCTGATGTATCTGAACATTGAATCTACGCAGGACTTCGCCGACAAACCGGTGCGCAGGCAAGCGGAGACCGGCGGCGAAGAACGCCTCGAAAACGACCAACTCGCCCTCCGGCTCGGGGACTTCCTCCGTCCCCGGAGCACGAGCAACTCCGCCGCCAAAGTAGCCCAACCGCTGCATATCTTCAACGCGGGCTGACGTCATCCGTGACACACCAAAATCAACAGAGTCACCGGCGCGCAACTCCTCCACCATCACGCTACTCAACGTCTCCTCAGACGAGGCGGCGGCCGGCGGCGTGGTGTCGGAGGAAGAAGAAGAGGACGGCATTGCTACGTACCGTCGGCGGCGGCGGGCGGTTTGCTTCACTCGAGCCAGCACTCCGGCGAGCAAAAGGAGCAGCGGAAGAAGAAGAGCAGCAAGACGGCGGGAGGCTAGGGTTTTTACGGAGCGCGGAAGGCAAAGTTCAAACAGCGCCGACCCCCGCCCCCTTTTATAGGCAGGGCGCGGCTCTTCGGGAAACCCGCAATCCGACAGGGCGCGACGCTTCGGGAAACCCGCAATCCAACAGTACGCCGTCCATCAACGGTCACATCAAAAACCCCCGCGGAACCACTTCGAGCGAGGGCAGCGTCTCCGCCATCTAGCGACGTCTTCGGTACCAGGTGACTTTGTCGAACTGGTCCCTCGGAGGGCAAATGTTGGGGCGAAGGCAGAGACGCCACCCTTCGCTCGTCGCCTTTCGCTGCAGTCGCTGGTTTGACGAAGACAAAACGGGCAGGGACACCCTTCGCTTCATTCAGCACCAGACGAAGGCCTGCGGTGACGTCTCCCCGCGGCACGGCCTCGTCCTGCTCTGAGGCCCACGTGTGATCTGGCCCATTGTAACGGGCCCCGCGTGGCCGCCTTTGTGTTACGGGCCTAGTTTGTAAAGGCATTCTTGTAATTACGGCTTGTAACCCCGCTTTATGGGAATATTCTGGGGATAAACTAGGTGTCTGAGGGCACATGCGTCCTTAACACAAGGCGCTGGGCACTCAGATACCTATAAATACCCCCGCACAGTGCCCGTGAGAGGCTAGATCAACAGAGCTATTGCCCCCGTGCACGTAACCCTGTTGTCACCACCGTTCACCCCTGTTGGCTTCCTTGCTGCTGAGAGCAAGTTCCAACAGGATCATGATACAGAAATTCGAGATGTCGATGATGGGGGAGTTGAAGTATTTTCTAGGATTTCAAATCAAGCAACTCCAAGACGTCACCTTCATCAACCAAACAAAGTACATTCAAGACATACTTGAAAAGTTTGGAATGAAGAATGTCAAACACATCAAGACTCCCATGGGAACAAATGGGCATCTCGACCTTGACACGGGAGGTAAGTCTGTAGATCAAAAGGTATATCGGTCGATGATAGGATCTTTACTCAATTTATGTGCATCTCGATCGGATATTATGCTTTCCGTATGCATGTGTGCAAGGTTCCAAGCCGATCCTAAGGAAGTTCACCTTAGGGCCGTGAAAAGAATCATGAGATATTTAGTTTACACTCCTAAGTTTGGGCTTTGTTACCCCAAGGGATCCACTTTTGATTTAATAGGATATTCATATGCTGATTGGGCAGGGTGTAAAATTGATAGGAGAGCACATCAGGGACTTGTCAGTTTCTATGAAGATCTCTAGTGTCTTGGGCTTCAAAGAAACAAAACTCAGTAACTCTTTCCACCGCCAAAGTCGAGTACATTGCCACAAGGACTATAGCTACAAATTGAGCAAAGTCCCTCTCCTATGTGACAATGAGAGTGCAATCCGCATGGCGGATAATCCCGTTGAATACAGCCGCACTAAGCACATATACATTCGGTATCACTTTATGAGGGATCACCAACAAAGGGGGGATGTCGAAATTGCTTATGTTAGCACTAAAGAACAATTAGCTGATATCTTTAATAAGCCATTAGATGAGAAAACATTTAGCAAACTTAGGAATGAGCTAAATATTCTTAATTCTCGGAATTTTGATTGAAACACTACACACATAGTTTATTTGTATACCTTTGATCATATCTCTTTCATGACTATGACTAATGTGTTTTCAAGTGTATTTCTATGCTAAGTTGTAGATTGAAAGGGAAATGGAGTACTCGACGAAGACAAGGCTTCCACTCCACTCTAAAGGTATCATTTATCCTTCGTCACCACTCCGCACACTCCAAATTGGTATAATCTCCACTCTTATCTACTTGTACCAAAGGGGAGAAAGTATAAAGGGCTCACAAAGTCTCTGTTTTGGCGATTAATGCCAAAGGGGGAGAAGGTATTAGCCCAAAGCAAAAGGACCGCACCACCACCTAATTGTGTTTCGAAAAAAATTAGTATATTTCAAATTGGTATCTTGTTATGACAATCCTTTCAATTGGTACATATAGAGACAAATTTTTAAAAATTGGTATCTATTAAAACCCTCTTGAAAACTAAGAGGAGAATTTCATTCAGGGGGAGTTTTGTTTAGTCAAAGGAAAAGCATTTGAAACAGGGAGAAATTTCAAATCTTGAAAATGCTTCTTGCAATCTTATTCATATACCTTTGACTATTTGCAAAAATTTTGAAAAGATTTTCCAAAAGAATTTGCAAAAACAAAACAATTGGTGCAAGCGTGGTCCAAAATGTTAAATAAAAGAAAGCAATCCATGCATATCTAGTCAAACTATAAATTGGTTTAATTCCAAGTAACCTATTCACTTACCGTATGCAAACTAATTCAATTCTGCACTTATATATTTGCTTTGGTTTGTGTTGGCATCAATCACCAAAAAGGGGGAGATTGAAGGGTTAACCTTTTCCCATTATTAATTTTGATGGTCGAATGCCCAATATAAATATTGGACTAACTAGTTTTCTCTAGAATATATGTTTTACAGGTGTATAAAGGTTCAACACAAACCAATAAATATTTAAGAGAGGGTTCAAATACAAAGGAGCAAAGAAACCGAGTGTGCTTTGATCTGGCGCACCGGACTGTCTGGTGTGCCACCGGACAGTGTCCGGTGCACCAGGTCAGTACAAGGATGAACTAGCCACTCTCGGGTTTCTCCAGGCGCGCTTCGCTATAATTCACCGGACTGTCCGGTGTGCTACCGGATTGTCCGGTGTGCTACCGGACTGTCCGGTGTGACAGCGGAGCAATGGCTACTTCGTGCAACGGTCGACTATCTGTTTGGTCACATTCTATTTGACATCATCCGAGCCAGTCCGCCCTGATGCCTTCCACCAATGCCTCCTTCCCGATGTGCGCCATCGCCCGACTCCAAACCCTCAAGACACCCTCACCCCACTTGTCATCGTCATGATGTCGACACATCTGGCAGGACCGACCTCGCTCTTCGTGAGGATGTGACCCATTCTCGAAGGTCGACAAGCTTGGTGAAATAACGTTCCCTGGCTTAGTGTCGAAGAGGCCGACTAACACAGTCCCCTTCTTGGTGCCCCCATCGTTCAAGGATATACAACAGATACATACGACATCAATTCGGTCACCAAAAACTTAACAACATGTTTGCTTCTTTTGTTTATATAGTTTTCTTCTTTTAATTTGTATCGTTTATTGATATCTATACTATCTATTAAGATGGTAATGTAGACCACCCCCGCCTCCGTCCTCCCACGTCGCGAGAGCCACCTCCCCGCACAATCTGGGCCATGCGTCCTACCCGACGCCGTTGCTCTACAAACAACCTCCGCGAGAAGCGGGGCAGCGGCTGGTTGCTCTGCAAACAACTTCCACAAGAAGCGAGGTAGCGGCTGGTTGAGGACGACGAGCGCGACGGCGGCGTCATCGCGGACCAGATACCAAATGCCTCCAATGTGTCTGGCCTCATAATCGGATCAAAGACCAAGCGACGGGGACGAGAGAGACGAGAGGACCGTCGTCTCCCCCTCCTCCCTCACAAAGTCACAACTCACACGCGAGACGGAGACGCGGCTGCAGCTGAGGTCTGCATAAAAGTGCAAAAGATCTATCGCTCTCGGCTCTGCTCCTCTCCCCTTCACCCCCGGTGCGTTGTGTGTGTCCTGTCTCCGCGAGACCGCGAGCAAGTTCTGTCTTCGTCCGTCCATCCGTGCCTGGTCTTACTGGTGGCGCTCCTTGATTAGCTTACCCCCGCCGGTGAGTTCACCCTGACATGGTCGACCGGATGGAGCGGCAGACCGCGTCGTCGTCAGCTTCGTGCTCCTCCTCCTCCTCTGGTTCTTCCTCCTCGGTCTGCGACGGCAAGAAGCACCCTGATATCCTCAACATGATCCGGGTACACCTGAATTTACTCAGCCTGCTGCTTGCTCCCATTCTTCACATGTCGGGATGAATTTTATTTTATTTTCACGCGTCGTGCTTAGTTTACGTCGTCCTGACGTTGATCCTGCAAAAGAAAATTGAGTCAATCCAAGCGTCCGTGGTACCCTTCTGTGGATAAAATAAAATTCCATCAAAATTTCCTACCAAAATCGTTCAGCAGCGCTCGATTAGCTCCTCTGTAGACGACACCACGGCACGGCAGAGTCTGGTGCAACTGTGCAAGGGAGAGTATCGCGAATTGGGAAAAAAGGGATGATTTTGATTGTTTATTCTTTCTATCGTGAGGATGTTAACAAATCGATTTAAACTTAAAAGGATGCAACTTCCTAGCCGGAATCACACGATTTCAAGGTTTGGGGCCGCGACTTCTAGGCAAAGTCGGACTTTTGCAAGGGCTCCTTTTTGACTGGGCACGCATGCGGCCTAGGCACGTCACGCCAGCCGCAATCAGCCTGTGTGCCCTTTGCCTTTTGGAACCTTGCTCTGCGAGTCTGAGTCTGCGAGACTGGGCACGCTGCTGCATATGTTGGCACCACAATATCTCGGGGTGGCCTTGGTTATGGGGAGACTGGTGCTTTGAAGGCATTGGTGGTTGAGGCAGCTGAAAGTCGCCTAGAGGGGGGGTTGAATAGGGCGAATCTGAAATTTATAAACTTAAGCACAACTACAAGCCGGGTTAGCGTTAGAAATATGAACGAGTCCGAGAGAGAGGGTGAGAAACAAATTGCAAGCAAATAAAGAGCGAGATACAAGGATTTGTTTTACCGAGGTTCGGTTCTTGCAAACCTACTCCCCGTTGTGGTGGTCACAAAGACCGGGTCTCTTTCAACCCTTTCCCTCTCTCAAACGGTCACTTAGACCGAGTGAGCTTCTCTTCTCAATCAAACGGGACACAAAGTCCCCGCAAGGACCACCACACAATTGGTGTATCTTGCCTCGGTTACAATTGAGTTGATCACAAAAAAGAATGAGAAAAAGAAGTAATCCAAGCGCAAGAGCTCAAATGAACACAAGTCACTCTCTCACAAGTCACTATTTGATTTGGAATGAACTAAGGACTTGGGAAAGGATTTGATCTCTTTGGTGTGTCTTGTATTGAATGCTATAGCTCTTGTAAGGTGTGGGAAGTCAGAAAACTTGGATGCAATGAATGGTGGGTGGTTGGGGGTATTTATAGCCCCAACCACCAAACTAGCCGTTTGGTGAAGGCTGTTGTCGCATGGCGCACCGGACAGTCCAGTGCGCCACCGGACACTGTCCGGTGCGCCTGCCACGTCACCTGGTCGTTGGATTCCGACCGTTGGAGCTTCTGTCTTCTGGCCCAC
Source organism: Zea mays (assembly GCF_902167145.1). Classification (NCBI taxonomy): domain Eukaryota; kingdom Viridiplantae; phylum Streptophyta; class Magnoliopsida; order Poales; family Poaceae; genus Zea; species Zea mays. The sequence goes on from NC_050097.1 coordinate 49,373,711, forward strand.
CAGACAGTCCGGTGGTGCACCGGATAGGCACTGTTCAGTGTCCGGTGCGCCATCTATCTCTGCTCTGACTCTGGCACGCTCTGTAGCATATTTAATGCCTTCTGCAGACGACCGTTGGCGCGAAGTAGTCGTTGCTCCGCTGGCACACCGGACAGTCCGGTGCGCCACCGAACACTGTCCGGTGCTACACCGGACAGTCCGGTGAATTATAGCGGAGTGGCCTCTAGAATTCCCGAAGGTGAGCAGTTTGGAGTTGGAGTCCCTGGTGCACCAGACACTGTCTGGTGGCACACCGGACAGTCCGGTGCGCCAGACTAGGGCACACTTCGGCTGACATTTGCTCTCTATATTTGAATCCTTTTTCGGTCTTTTTATTGGTTTGTTGTGAACCTTTGGCACCTGTAGAACTCATAATCTAGATCAAACTAGTTAGTCCAATTATTTGTGTTGGGCAATTCAACCACCAAAATCAATTTAGGAAAAGGTGTAAGCCTGTTTCCCTTTCAATCTCCCCCTTTTTGGTGACTGATGCCAACACAAACCAAAGCAAGTATAGAAGTGCATAATTGAACTAGTTTGCATAATGTAAGTGCAAAGGTTACTTAGAATTGAACCAATATTAATTCTCATAAGATATGCATGAATTGTTTCTTTATTTTTAACATTTTGGACCACGCTTGCACCACATGTTTTGTTTTTGCAAATTCTTTTGTAAATTTTTTCAAAGTCCTTTTGCAAATAGTCAAAGGTAAATGAATAAGATTTTGAGAAGCATTTTCAAGATTTGAAATTTTCTCCCCCTGTTTCAAATGCTTTTCCTTTGACTAAACAAAACTCCCCCTCAATCAAATCCTCCTCTTAGTGTTCAAGAGGGTTTTAGATATTAGTTTTGAGAGGTTGTACCAAATTGAAATTCTAATAAGATACCGATTGAAAAATCATCAATTGAAAAATCTTTTCTTAACTCAAATTTTTGAAAATTGGTGGTGGTGCGGTCCTTTTGCTTTGGGCTAATACTTTCTCCCCCTTTGGCATGAATCGCCAAAAATGGATACTTGAGTGAAATATAAGCCCTTTTTGCTTTCTCTCCCTATGTTAAATAACATATGAGTGAAGATTATATCAAAGTTGAAGAGTTGCTCGGAGTGACGGCGAAGGATAAGTAATTTGATGGAGTGGAGTGAAAGCCTTTGTCTTCGCCGAAGACTCCAATTCCCTTTCAATCTATGACTTGGTTTGAAATACACTTGAAAACACATTAGTCATAGCACATGAAAGAGATAAGACCAAAGGTATATTAATGAGCTATGCGTGCAAGATATCAAAAAAAATTCCGAGAATCAAGAATATTTAGCTCATGCCTAAGTTTGTTAAATGATTGTTCATCTAGTGGCTTGATAAAAATATCGGCTAATTGTTCTTTGGTGTTAATATATGCAATCTCGATATCCCCCTTTTGTTGGTGATCCCTTAGAAAATGTTACCGAATGGCTATGTGTTTAGTGCGGCTATGCTCAACGGGATTATCCGCCATGCGGATTGCACTCTCATTATCACATAGAAGAGGAACTTTGGTTAATTTGTAACCATAGTCCCTAAGGGTTTGCCTCATCCAAAGCAATTGCACGCAACAATGGCCTGCGGCAATATACTCGGCTTCGGCAGTAGAAAGAGCGATGGAATTTTGCTTCTTTGAAGCCCAAGACACCAGAGACCTTCCCAAGAACTGGCAAGTCCCCGATGTGCTCTTTCTATTAATTTTACACCCCGCCCAATCGGCATCCGAATAACCAATTAAATCAAATGTGGATCCCCTAGGGTACCAAAGGCCAAACTTAGGAGTATAAACTAAATATCTCAAGATTCGTTTTACGGCCCTAAGGTGAGCTTCCTTAGGATCGGCTTGGAATCTTGCACACATGCATACGGAAAGCATAATATCCGGTCGTGAAGCACATAAATAGAGTAAGGAACCTATCATCGACCAGTATACCTTTTGATCTATGGTTTTACCTCCCGTGTCGAGGTCGAGATGCCCATTGGTTCCCATGGGTGTCTTGATGGGCTTGGCATCTTTCATCCCAAACTTGTTTAGAATGTCTTGAATATATTTTGTTTGGCTAATGAAGGTGCCCTCTTGGAGTTGCTTCACTTGAAATCCCAAGAAATACTTCAACTCCCCCATCATAGACATCTCGAATTTCTGTGTCATGATCCTACTAAACTCTTCACATGTAGATTCGTTAGTAGACCCAAATATGATATCATCAACATAAATTTGGCATACAAACAAATCATTTTCAAGTGTTTTAGTAAAGAGTGTAGGATCAGCCTTTCCAACTTTCAAGCCATTAGTGATAAGGAAATCTCTTAGGCATTCATACCATGCTCTTGGGGCTTGCTTGAGCCCATAAAGCGCCTTAGAGAGTTTATAAACGTGAATAGGATACTCACTATCTTCAAAGCCGGGAGGTTGCTCAACATAGACCTCCTCCTTGATTGGTCCATTGAGGAAAGCACTCTTCACGTCTATTTGGTAAAGCTTGAAGCCATGGTAAGTAGCATAGGCAAGTAATATTCGAATTGATTCTAGCCTAGCTACAGGTGCATAGGTTTCTCCGAAATCCAAACCTTCGACTTGTGAATATCCCTTGGCCACAAGTCGGGCTTTGTTCCTTGTCACCACACCATGCTCATCTTGCTTGTTGTGGAAGACCCACTTGGTTCCTACAACATTTTGATTAGGACGTGGAACTAAAAGCCATACCTCATTCCTTGTGAAATTGTTGAGCTCCTCTTGCATCGCCACCACCCAATCCGAATCTTGAAGTGCTTCCTCTATCCTGTGTGGCTCAATTGAGGAAACAAAAGAGTAATGTTCACAAAAATGAGCAACACAAGATCGAGTAGTTACCCCCTTTTGAATGTCGCCGAGGATGGTGTTCACGGGGTGATCTCGTTGAATTGCTTGGTGGACTCTTGGGTGTGGCGGTCTTGTAACTTGTTCATCTTTCTCATCTTGATCATGGGCATCTCCCCCTTGATCATTGCTCTCCTCTTGAGGTGGCTCATCTTCTTGATCTTTTCTTTCATCATCTTGAGCCTCATCTTCATCTTAAGTTGGTGGAGATGCTTGCATGGAGGAAGATGGTTGATCTTGTGCATTTGGAGGCTCTTCAGATTCCTTAGGACACACATCCCCAATGGACATATTCCTTAGCGTGACGCACGGAGCCTCTTCATCATCTAGCTCATCAAGATCAACTTGCTCTACTTGAGAGCCGTTAGTCTCATCAAACACAATGTCACAAGAAACTTCAACTAGTCCAGAGGACTTGTTAAAGACTCTATATGCCCTTGTGTTTGAATCATATCCTAGTAAAAAGCCTTCTACAGCCTTAGGAGCAAATTTGGATTTTCTACCTCTTTTAACAAGAATAAAGCATTTGCTACCAAAGACTCTAAAATATGAAACATTGGGCTTTTTACCGGTTATGAGTTCGTATGATGTCTTCTTGAGGATTCGGTGTAGATATAACCGGTTGATGGCGTAGCAGGCGGTGTTGACCGCCTCGGCCCAAAACCAATCCGAAGTCTTGTATTCATCAAGCATGGTCCTTGCCATGTCCAATAGAGTTTGATTCTTCCTCTCCACTACACCATTTTGTTGTGGCGTGTAGGGAGAAAGAAGAGAACTCATGCTTGATGCCCTCCTCCTCAAGAAAGCCTTCAATTTGAGAGTTCTTGAACTCCGTCCCGTTGTCGCTTCTAATTTTCTTGATCCTTAAGCCGAACTCGTTTTGAGCCTGTCTCAAGAATCCCTTTAAGGTCTCTTGGGTATGAGATTTTTGCTGCAAAAAGAACACCCAAGTAAAGCGAGAATAATCATCCACAATAACTAGACAGTACTTACTCCCGCCGATGCTTATGTAAGCTATCGGGCCGAATAGGTCCATGTGTAGGAGCTCGAGTGGCCTGTCAATCGTCATGATGTTCTTGTGTGGATGATGAACACCAACTTGCTTCCCTGCCTGACATGCGCTACAAATCCTGTCTTTCTCAAAATGAACATTTGTTAGTCCCAAAATGTGTTCTCCCTTTAGAAGCTTGTGAAGATTCTTCATTCCAACATGTGCCAATCGGCGATGCCAGAGCCAGCCCATGTTAGTCTTAGCAATTAAGCAAGTGTCGAGTTCAGCTCTATCAAAATCTACTAAGTATAGCTCACCCTCTAACACTCCCTTAAATGCTACTGAATCATCACTTCTTCTAAAGACAGTAACACCTACATCTGTAAAAAGACAGTTGTAACCCATTTTACATAATTGTGAAACTGAAAGCAAGTTATAATCTAAAGAATCTACAAGAAAAAACATTTGAAATGGAATGGTTAGGTGATATAGCAATTTTACCCGATCCTTTGACCAAACCTTGATTTCCATCCCCGAATGTGATCGCTCTTTGGGGATCTTGGTTTTTCTCATAGGAGGAGAACATTTTCTTCTCCTCTATCATATGGTTTGTGCACCCGCTGTCGATGAACCAACTTGAGCCCCCGGATGCATAAACCTACAAAATAGATTTAGTTCTTGATTTTAGGTACCCAAACGGTTTTGGGTCCTTTGACATTAGATACAAGAACTTTGGGTACCCAAACACAAGTCTTTGACCCCTTGTGTTTGCCCCCAACATACTTGGCAACTACCTTGCCGGATTTGTTAGTCAAAACATAAGATGCATCAAAAGTTTTAAATGAAATGTTAGAATCATTTGATGCACTAGGAGTTTTCTTCTTAGGCAATTTAGCACGTGTTGATTGCCTAGAGCTAGATGTCTCACCCTTATACATAAAAGCATGATTAGGGCCAGAGTGAGACTTCCTAGAGTGAATTCTCCTAATCTTGTGCTCGAGATAACCGGCAGGGTACAAAATGTAACCCTCGTTATCCTGAGGCATGGGAGTCTTGCCCTTAACAAAGTTAGATAATCTTTTAGAAGGGGCATTAAGTTTGACATTGACTCCCTTTTGGAAGTCAATGCCATCCTTGATGTCAGGGCGTCTCCCACTATAGAGCATGCTTCTAGCAAATTTAAATTTTTCATTTGCTAAGTCATGCTCATTAATTTTGGCATTAAGTTGAGCTATGTGATCATTTTGTTTCTTAATTAAGGCTAGGTGATCATGAATAGCGTCAACATTAATGTCTCTACATCTAGTACAAATGGAAACATGCTCAACGGTAGATGTAGAGGGTTTGCAAGCTTTTAATTCAACAATCTTAGCATGTAATATGTCATTTTCACTTCTGAGATTAGAAATGGTAACATTGCAAACATCTAAGTCTTTAGCCTTAGCAATTAATTTTTCATTTTCAATCTTAAGGCTAGCAAGAGAGACATTCAATTCTTCAATCTTAGCAAGTAAACTAACATTATCATCTCTAAGATTGGGAATTGAAACATCACAAACATTTGAATCAACCTTAGCAATTATTTTAGCATTTTCATTTCTAAGGTTGGCAATAATATCATGGCAAGTGCTTAGCTCACTAGATAGTTTTTCACATTTCTCTACTTCTAGAGTGTAAGCATTTTTAACCTTAACATGTTTCTTGTTTTCTTTAATTAGGAAGTCCTCTTGAGAGTCCAAGAGTTCATCCTTCTCATGAATAGCACTAATTAATTCATTTAATTTTTCCTTTTGTTGCATGTTTAGGTTGGCAAAAAGGGTGCGCAAATTATCCTCATCATCACTAGAATTATCTTCATCACTAGAGGATGCATATTTAGTAGAGGATCTTGATTTTACCTTCTTACTTTTGCCGTCCTTTGCCATGAGGCATTTGTGGCCGACGTTGGGGAAGAGGAGTCCTTGGGTGACGACGATGTTGGCGGCGTCCTCGTCGGAGGAGGAGTCGGAGGAGCTCTCGTCGGAGTTCCACTCGCGGCACACATGGGCATCGCCGCCCTTCTTCTTGTAGTATCTCTTCTTTTCTCTCCTCTTTCCCTTCTTGTTGTCGCCCCTGTCATTGTCACTTGATATTGGACATTTTGCAATAAAGTGATCGGGCTTACCACACTTGTAGCACACTTTCTTGGAGCGGGACTTGTAGTCCTTCCCTCTCCTTTGCTTGAGGATTTGGCGGAAGCTCTTGATGATGAGCGTCATTTCCTCGTTGTCGAGCTTGGAGGCGTCGATGGGGAGTCTACTTGATGTAGACTCTTCCTTCTTCTCCTCTGTCGCCTTGAATGCGACCGGTTGTGCTTCGGGCATGGAGGGGCCATCTTGCTCGATGATTTTCTTTGAGCCTTTGATCATCAATTCAAAGCTCACAAATTTTCCTATTACTTCCTCGGGAGACATTAGTGTGTATCTAGGATCACCACGTATTAATTGTACTTGCGTAGGGTTAAGAAAAACGAGTGATCTAAGAATAACCTTGACCATTTCATGGTCATCCCATTTTTTGCTCCCGAGGTTGCGCACTTGGTTCACCAAGGTCTTGAGCCGGTTGTACATCTCTTGTGGCTCCTCCCCATGGCGAAGCCGAAAGCGACCGAGCTCCCCCTCGATCGTCTCCCGCTTGGTGATCTTGGTCACCTCATCTCCTTTGTGCGTGGTCTTGAGTACGTCCCAAATCTCCTTGGCACTCTTCAATCCTTGCACCTTGTTATACTCCTCTCGACTTAGAGAGGTGAGGAGTATAGTGGTGGCTTGGGAGTTGAAGTGCATGATTTGGGCCACCTCGTCCTCATCATAATCTTCATCCCCTACGGATGGTACCTGTACACCAAACTCAACAACATCTCATATGCTTTTGTGGAGTGAGGTTATGTGATATCTCATCATATCACTACACCTAGAATAATCTTCACCGTCAAATGTCGGTGGTTTGCCTAATGGGACGGAAAGTAATGGAGTATGCTTAGAAATGCGAGGATAGCATAGGGGGATCTTACTATACTTCTTGCGCTCTTGGCGCTTAGAAGTGATGGACGCGGCGTCGGATCCGGATGTAGAGGGCGAGGAAGAATCGGTCTCGTAGTAGACCACTTTCTTCATTTTCTTCTTCTCGCCACTCTTGTGCGATCAAATGCGTGAAGGGGATCCATCCTTATTTTTGTTGGCGGACTCCCTTGATGGAGCCTTCCCGTGGCTTGTAGCGGACTTCTCACCGCCGATCACCATCTTCTTGGTGTGATCTCCCGACATCACTTCGAGCGGTTAAGCTCTAATGAAGCACCGGGTTCTGATACCAATTGAAAGTCACCTAGAGGGGGGTGAATAGGGCGAATCTGAAATTTATAAACTTAAGCACAACTACAAGCCGGGTTAGCGTTAGAAATATGAACGAGTCCGAGAGAGAGGGTGAGAAACAAATCGCAAGCAAATAAAGAGCGAGATACAAGGATTTGTTTTACCGAGGTTCGGTTCTTGCAAACCTACTCCCCGTTGAGGTGGTCACAAAGACCGGGTCTCTTTCAACCCTTTCCCTCTCTCAAACGGTCACTTAGACCGAGTGAGCTTCTCTTCTCAATCAAACGGGACACAAAGTCCCCGCAAGGACCACCACACAATTGGTGTCTCTTGCCTCGGTTACAATTGAGTTGATCACAAAAAAGAATGAGAAAAAGAAGCAATCCAAGCGCAAGAGCTCAAATGAACACAAGTCACTCTCTCACAAGTCACTATTTGATTTGGAATGAACTAAGGACTTGGGAGAGGATTTGATCTCTTTGGTGTGTCTTGTATTGAATGCTATAGCTCTTGTAAGGTGTGGGAAGTCAGAAAACTTGGATGCAATGAATGGTGGGTGGTTGGGGTATTTATAGCCCCAACCACCAAACTAGCCGTTTGGTGAAGGTTGCTGTCGCATGGCGCACCGGACAGTCTGGTGCGCCACCGGACACTGTCCGGTGCGCCTGCCACGTCACCTGGCCGTTGGATTCCGACCGTTGGAGCTTCTGTCTTCTGGCCCACCGGACAGTCCGGTGGTGCACCGGACAGGCACTGTTCAGTGTCCGATGCGCCATCTGTCTCTGCTCTAACTCTGGCGCGCACTGTAGCACATTTAATGCCTTCTGCAGACGACCGTTGGCGCGAAGTAGTCGTTGCTCCACTGGCACACTAGACAGTCCGGTGCGCCACCGGACACTGTCCGGTGCTACACCGGACAGTCCGGTGAATTATAGCGTAGTGGCCTCCAGAATTCCCGAAGGTGAGCAGTTTGGAGTTGGAGTCCCTGGTGCACCGGACACTGTCCGGTGGCACACCGGACAATCCGGTGCGCCAGACCAGGGCACACTTCGGCTGACATTTGCTCTCTATATTTGAATCCTTTTTTGGTCTTTTTATTGGTTTGTTGTGAACCTTTGGCACCTATAGAACTCATAATCTAGATCAAACTAGTTAGTCTAATTATTTGTGTTGGGCAATTCAACCACCAAAATCAATTTAGGAAAAGGTGTAAGCCTGTTTCCCGTTCAGCAGCCAAGAGGATTGATCGACATTTGAGGAATCTATTTGAATGCCTTCGCCAATCCTGAATTTGTGTGTGTTGAGATCATGAATTCATGATGTTTGAAGTTTGAAGTTTGATTTTGATTGGTCTGTACTCTGTACATCTAGCTGCAAGAGAAACCCGTGTGTCACCTGTAGGCATGTTTTAATTGCCGTATGTTTTCCATTTTGACTCACTTTGGATTTCATTTTCCTTGAGTGCAAATTTGACTCTTGGCTTAGGTGTTACTGTGCCAGCGCGATCAATATTAGTAGTTCCTCTGCATCTCGTGCAAATGGATGCTTCTGTTTGGGGTGATGATGTTGACCAGTTTAATCCTCATCGGTTCCTTAAGAGGGACATTGATCTTGGAGGTCTGCTCTCACTCCCAATATTGAGGGGTCAGTCTATGTCAAAGGTAAAGGTTGGTGTTTTCGGCTTGTTGACCCAGCTTCCACAGATATACTCAAATTTCACATGGGGACAGTTTTAAGGACCAGTCAATGTGTAATAAATTTTTTTCAGGAAATATATTAACACTCAGTTTTAATTGTGTATTGCTGCATTGTGAGAAGTAGATAACATGGTTTTCAAGATATCACATGTTTTATTCTGTTCTCTGTACGCGTGTAGCATATTCATGTCCAATAACAGGTAATTGCTATAACTAATGTCCAATTAAAGAGATAAATGCTAATATGACCATATCTATTACTTCATCCTGTACTGCTGGTACATAGTTGGAAATTGCTTCATATTCTACTAGAAAATGAACATAGCATGAAGCAGATATTCCAGTTTTATTTCCTTTTTGAAGTGGAATTACCAGTTCACCTTAAAATTATCGTTATTTATATATTCCATTTTTGTTTTCAGCTTGAAGTAGAATAACCAGTTTGCCTTAAAGTTGTTGTTATTTATGTGGTGTTATCATCTGTGCTTTCACTTTCTTTATGCCCTCTATCCCAGTGTGCTCCATTTTCTATCAAACCAAAATGATTGTATTATTTTATATCCCTTGCAACGATCCAACAACTATATGATATATGACCTTGCTCATTTCTTTTAGTCTGCGTTTTGTAATGGTCCATTCCAACTTTATCGAAAATAGCAGCATCAATAATTGAATGTGTCCTAAGGAGGGATCCCCATGAAGCTGAATATATACAGTCGATTCAGGAGGTGGTTCATTCCTTAGAACCTGTTTTGGTGAAGAATGCCCAGTAATTCTTCAAATCTCCCTTCATGCCTTATCAAGAATATGCTAATTAATTTGTGTTTATGTTCTTGGTGCGGATCTCTATTTCTTATATATCTTATCTCTACTATTCCCTTCACCTCTCTCTCCTCTCCCACATTTAAACGGTAAAAAATCTAAAATTATGCAAAAATAAAGATTAATAATTTGTGAGTCGTGGCAACGCACGAGCACCTGACTATGTTTGGTTAATGCATGTCTGATTTCTGTTGACGAGTGTTTCAAACAACAGCTGTTGGTTTAGGGCAGTCAACTTGTGTAGGCATTGGTGGTGACCCGTTCAATATCACAGATACACATTTTAAGATTAAGGCCTCATATTTTAAGCAAGAGCCTTCCTTTTTTAAATCTATTATGAAATATCTCGTCATGGATTTTGTACTTTGCTCTGTGGCATTAATCCCTTGGCTGGCATTATCTGGTACTTGAATACTTAAAGTGTATTTTTTTTATTCCAAATGCTACATACATATGTTTTTCAGTCAACACAACTCCATCTCATTTTGTATTTTTCTTAGTGTTCAATACTATTTGGATTCTATTAAGTCAGAAATAGCAAAGATAACATAGAAAGGTGGACTTCCAAATGCAGAAGCAGTTGGAAAAATTGTACATCTTATGCAACTTGATCGAACTGTTATATTTTAGATCTTTTGTTTAGCATTTTTTAATCCACGTGTATTTCTCTATCATATAAAACTCTATATTGACTCTTTAAAATAATTTATGTGAATTTGATAATGTCTGTCACACGGATTCTGTATACCATAGTGAATTGATGGTTGAGAGACTATGCACGAGACATGCAAATTAACAAGACTCATACAAGCGTCGAACAGTGTGCTGATGATGATCAGAGACACAAGGGCAGCACATGATCAGGTCTTAATATGTTTGACTTCCGAACAGGCTTTTCTCTAAATCCCCAAGGAAGAAGAAGATCCGATTAGATATGTGTTGATGTTCATCCACAACATACATAAATTATCAATGATATTATATATTCTCGTTGCAACGCACGGGCACACACCTAGTAAAACTTAAGATTCTATGTAACACTAGTTTTCGGTCGTAGTTAATTTTGTCACGTGGTTTTCTTGGCCTCTCATGAATTTTCATCATACGTCCACCACCGCTCTATAAATACTATTTTAGGACGCAAGGTCACCGTTGCCACGTCTCAGCAACGAATTCAAGGCGGAGCTAACGCGGTTGGAGTGTACACTCTAGTGGCCCTTGCAGCCATTGTTTGGGCTTGGCACTTCATGTACAGCTGTCCTAAGGTCTGCTAATCTAAATTGTCTAGCATCTCGTTACACACTACGGGTGTAATCGAATCCGATATAAACGGATATTACTCATTTCATATTTGTTTTCATATTTTTCACTTTGAATTCAAATCAGATACGGATATTATCAAATTGTGTTAGATAAGATTTGATAAATATCGACATATTAAATATCCAACTTTGAGAATACGGTTATAGATAGAGATTATATACGGATTGGATAATGAGTACCTAAACTTGATACAGACCAAATCTCAGCTCTCTTACATGGATCGAATTTGAATACGGATGGATAATCCATACCATCTACACCTCTATTACCCGCAATTTGATTTCTTCGTTCCTCTCCCTTCCTGAGGTCTTGTTTGGGTACTCTCGTATCCACCTTAATCCAGGTGTATTAAGTTGTATTGGAGTGTAAATTAATTTAAATTTCACCCTAATCCACTTTAATGTATATGGATTAAAATGAATACAAGAGTATACAAACAAGATATGATCGGTCTGTTAGCTCACTGCCACCTTATCGGCCAGCTTATCAGCGTTCACAAGCTACAGATTTCTGCTGCAGCCTGATTTTTGTTTTTCCCTGCAGATAGTTGGAATGGGAAACCCTAACCCTAATCAGGGTTGGGTGTGGTATTAATAGACTTAGGTATTGGGCTTGGCCCATTACAAAGGGGACGGATAATCTAACACCCCCCCGCAGTCACAACTCTATCCTGTACAGACGTTGAGACTGGAACGAAAGTCTAAAAATACACTCGACGGTAACCCCTTGGTGAAGATATCGGCGAACTGCAGCGTGGTGGGGACGCTGAGAACCCGAACGTCACCGGCAGCGACACGCTCGCGGACGAAGTGCAGGTCGATCTCCACATGCTTCGTGCGCTGATGCTGCACGGGGTTGGTGGAGAGGTAGACCGCGCTGACGTTGTCGCAGTAGACGAGGGTGGCGCGCTGGAGGGGACTGTGGAGCTCGTGGAGGAGCTGGCGCAGCCAGGAGGCCTCTGCCACGCCGTTGGCCACAGCACGGTACTCGGCCTCAGCACTGGAGCGAGAGACGACGGGCTGACGCTTGGCAGCCCAAGAGACGAGGTTGGCGCCCAGGAACACGGCGTAACCTGAGGTGGACCGACGCGTGTCGGGACAGCCAGCCCAGTCAGCGTCGGTGTAGACCACGAGCTCCGACGTCGGGGATGGTCGGAGAAGGAGGCCGTAGTCGAGGGAGCCGCGGAGGTAGCGCAGAATCCGCTTGAGCGCGGTGAGATGGGGCTCCCGCGGAGTGTGCATATGCAGGCACACCTGCTGGACGGCGTATGCAATGTCGGGCCTGGAGAAGGTGAGGTACTGGAGCGCGCCGGTCAGGCTCCGATAGGACGTCGCGTCGGCGACCGGAGGCCCGTCATCCTCAGAGAGCTTCGCCTGAGTGTCGACAGGCGTGGAGCAGGGCTTGCAGTCAGACATGCCAGCCCGCTCCAGGATGTCGATGGCGTACTGGCGCTGGTGGAGGAAGAGACCCTGAGGCCGGCGCTCGGCGGTGATGCCGAGGAAGTGGTGTAGGGGCCCCAGGTCCTTCATTGCGAACTCCCGCTGAAGGGCGACGATCGTGCGGTGTAGAAGGTCGGCGGTGGATGCCGTGAGCACAATGTCGTCAACGTAGAGCAGGAGGTAGACGGTGTCGTCGCCGCGCCGGTAGATGAACAGGGACGTGTCCGACTTGGCCTCGACGAAGCCAATGGAGGCCAGGTAGGAGGCGAAGTGACTGTACCATGCCCGTGGCGCCTGCTTGAGGCCGTACAGGGACCGGTTTAGCCGGCAGACCAGATCCGGACGGTCAGCGTCGACGAAGCCGGTGGGCTGGCTGCAGTAGACAGTCTCCGTCAGAGTGCCATGGAGGAAGGCATTCTTGACATCGAGCTGATGGATCGCCCAGTCGCGAGAGAGGGCGAGGGAGAGGACGGCGCGAACAGTGGCGAACTTGACGACGGGGCTGAAGGTTTCGTCGTAGTCCACTCCGGGGCGCTGTGTGAAGCCCCGAAGGACCCAATGGGCCTTGTAGCGGTCGAGGGAGTCATCCGAGGTCAGCTTGTGGCGAAAAAGCCACTTGCCGGTGACCACGTTGGTGCCTGGTGGACACGGCACCAGGTCCCAGGTGTGGTTGGCCAAGAGGGCCGCGTACTCCTCCTCCATAGCACGACGCCAATGTGGGTCGGCGAGGGCAGTGCGAATGGAGGGCACCGGGGAAGCGTCGGGTGGAGTGTTGGACGTATCAGCTGCCAGGATCAGCCGGTCGACGGGGCGAAGAACGCCAGCGGCGCGCCGAGTCACCATCGGGTGGACGTGTCCGGGGTCGCGGTGGATGGCGACCGGGTGGTAGACGGACGGTTCGGAGCGGACCGCCGGAACGTCGAGAGCGGCGGGGGTGGCCGGCTCGCGGCGGTGATAGACGACGGCTGGGTCAGCGAAGCGGGTCGCGCTCGTCGATGGGCCCGAGTCGGGGGGCACCGAGGTAGTGGCGTGGCCGCGACAGTGGTAGACGAGCGCGGGGTTGGCGAAGCGAGCCGGGGTCGACGGGGCCGCGCGTGGCGCAGGCGGGGTCGACGGGGCCGCGCGTGGCGCAGGCGCGCTCGACGGGGCCGCGCGTGGCGCAGGCGGGGTCGACGGGGCCGCGCGTGGCGCAGGCGGGGTCGACGGGGCGCCGTGGCAGCACGAGGAATAGGTAACGGCGCAAGACGGGGCGCCGGGGGTGGGGGGAACCGGGTCGGACTCGAGGAGTGAGTCAAGATCGGTGGGTGGGGTGGAGCCTGCAAGGGGAAACATATTTTCGTCGAAGACGACGTGACGAGAGATGATGATGCGGTGGGAGGTGAGGTCCAGGCACCGATACCCCTTGTGGTCAGAGGAGTAGCCGAGGAAGAGGCAGCGAGTGGAGCAAGGAGAAAGCTTGTTGAGGGAAGAGAGAAAGAAAAATTTTGGCTCTGATACCAAGTTGGAATGGGAAACCCTAACCCTAATCAGGGTTGGGTGTGGTATTAATAGACTTAGGTATTGGGCCTGGCCCATTACAAAGGGGACGGATAATCTAACACAGATAAAGTTGTGTCCGGGCAATCGTGTATTTGGCCATATAAACACTGTTTTGCATAGTATACAACACTATTTATAAAGTAAAGTTTAGAAGATGAGATAAGACAACTGTTGGAGATTAGGCATGTTGGAGATAGCCTAATGTTCTTTGTAGCGCGCGGTGGTCGTCATGCCCATATATACAGTATGCCTGCATTGTTTCAAGATTGACGGACCTTTGTGGGAAGCTTTGGTGTCGTGCGCTGTGTGGCATCGCAGCTCTACATTGTACCGCTCTGCACGGTACCAATACCATCCGTTGCTGTGTATGCTGTGAACTGCCCTACCGCCACCAGTAGGCAGTAGCAGTAAGCAACTCATCAAAATGGTTCTGGATTCTGATACGATTTTGGACTGATGAAGCCACAGAGCACACTGCTTCCCGCTCCTCGGGCAACAAAAAGGCACAGCCAAATGTAGACAGTCATCAAGCGAACAGTAAGCACAAGAAAAGCCCCACTGTACTGTAGGGTGTAGGAGCGCAAGTTGCACAACATTGCTTATTAAAACAGTAGACTATATACAGATCACTTGCACAAAGATTGTTACTGAAAGAAACATACAACTTCTCCCACCTGGCCACCCTACACCCTCAGGTTCGTTGCTGCTAAAGGTAACAATTTCCGAACAATTGATTCATACAAATGCCGGGACCTCAATACCAGGGCATGGGCGTCTTAATGGCACTATATACATTCATTACATACATAGTCCTAATTACTAGCTAAGTAGTCGAAGAAGAGGCAAGGCACCGTCCATCTTGCAGCTGACCGCTTCTTTCTTCAAACCAGGGACCTGCTAAATAAGCCAATGGATACTCCTACCAAACGGCACGAACAAATGGGAAATGGCACGCAGATGCCAGGGTGCCTCTTCCAGGAGGCTCATGCTGGCAAGGCAGTCCAAAAGCCTCCAAAACTCAAGGCAGTTGAATGCCAACCACAACTTCAGCCCACGGAGCAACCGTGAGCATTCACCCCCATAATCAAATGATGGAAATAACAAAATTAGAGGGACGTTAGCACTCTGCAGTTTTTGTTCATAGTCATTCAGACAGTGAGTTCGCAGCGCTCAGCTTGCTGCTGTCACTGCTAACCGGTAACTTTGACTTGGATGTCAGCTTCTTTGCCTCCTCGTATGTGTAAATGTAAATCCTTTTCACCATCCTGCAAAACTCACTGAAGGAAGATGCATTGCACAGGGATTAGGACTTCCAATAATGGAAAACATGCACTCGTTAATACAGAGACAAAGGGTTCTTACTCCCAAGGATCATCTCCAACAAGCATCATGTCATCCTCATCATCAGTGAAAATGACCCGCCATTTCTTTAGTGTGGAACCCAGCTCCCCCTGGATGTCAAACATCTCCTCCAGCTTCTGGCAAAGATCGCTGTAGCCACTAAGCTTTGTCAGGTCTACAGCCCTTCCTACTGCCATTCCTTGCATAATTACCTGTGTGCACAACATTAATCAGTTACCCAGTGAACCACAAGCAAGAACAGAACATGATGAGAAAAAGTAGTGATATAAAATCACCTTGGTACAGCTCCTCACTTGCCGGCTTTGGGATTCAAGAGGTGAACGTTCACTGCTAGCTGCTAGGGCATCAGAATTGTTGACATCAGATGGCTGTGAGAGCTTATCCGAGTTCAACTCTACAGAGGCAGCAGTCTGCTCATAACCAACACCTGGAGCAGTAACCTCAGGTAATACTTCTTCCTCAGCTGAGCATATATTAATTCCAAACAATCTACAACCACCAGAACTTGGCTCTTGCTTCTTTTCAATTACGACTGTGTTGGTGCTAGCAGCGCAGGAGTCAGCTCTTGTATGCCTTGCTGACCAGTAGAACTGACTGGTTAGCATGGACGGCTCATTCTTTGAATTAAAACTGACATTTGATGAAGATGACAAGGTTGACGTGGGGATTGAAGGAAATAACTCTCGAGCCCGTTGAGGTTCCGAAAATGAGAGTGTACAGGATGATTCAATTGGGGATTTCCAGAGTCCTAACATGAATGCCACAAGAACTCAGATACAGTAGGAGAGCACATCACATTCATATCCAAGAATGCTTATGGTATCCATGAACTGAGCATTCTAGAAGATGAACCATATTTCATAACAAATATTACTGTACTCCTTACCAAAACCTGAAGGCAGTTCCGAAACCATACAAGGTGAAGCTGGGGGTCGTGGACGCTTAGCCCTTAGTGGAGGTTGAGGGGATTGTGGATTAGCTGCATCCAGTGGCTCCACTTCCCATGGTGAGATTCTATCTGGACGAAGAATGGATGAAGGTTCATCCCATTGAACCTGGTAAAACTTACAGTTTAGATTAACATTTGGGAGATGGGAATAAATATAATGAATCACTCTGCACAGTTGCAGAGAGCACACTACTAATTTAACAAAGAAAAAATCATCATTACCTTTAGAGATCTCCAGTCAGAATCTGCCCACAGAGATTTTGACATTGCCGGCAAACTCCCGATGCCAATGATTGTTCCGCTGAACCTGTAACCAGAGACAAATGTAATTTTGCTCCCAGCATAAATAAAATGTTTAGATGAAGTCCAAATCATACCTTCTTTCAGGAGCATCATCACCTTCAAATCTCATCTTAAACCTCATTCCAACAGATATTTTCTGCTTCTTAGCTTCAAGGTACTTGTTCACACTCACAATAAAATCAGAGCGACTAGTTCTGGGAACACATAAAAGGAGCATAAAGTTTAGCGAGCAAGATTATGAAGGAAACAAAACATGCACACGATAATGCTAACTAGGACAACCATAGTGTGTATCTTTGGTGCAAAGGAAGGGGCAAGGGATAAGACATCACTCAATGGATGCAGTAGCTACAATCAAAAAGCTTGTTTACAACTAAAGCAGAGTACAGAACTGACTTTGAAATTTGAAACAGAGTGAAATTAGCAAACAGAAAGTACAGTCAAATCAGGACAGTTGCACATCCATTAATAAGAAGTGCACTGCAGACATATGTATAGATAAAGCAAAACAACATCAAACCTTGGTTTGTAGAAAACAGAAAAGAGGGTTCCAGTGGAGATGGCATGGGAGGCTGTGGCCAATACTCCAAGATGCATGCTGTGGCTTGATATGACAGATGACGGCATGCTATTTACTTGTCTCATGAGCCTCCTTACACCAACCCGTAGCTCACCATTTTCACCTCTGCCATTCAGAAGAACAATAATTAGTAGAAAGTAATCCATAATGAGTACATAAATATATAAGTTCATCCCCAATATAAACCAAAAGCTGAGTGACAGGTGCAAAATGCACCAAACCTCTTCAGTTATCATGCTCAGGGATTCAGGGTATTGTACCTCATGAAGATGAATGCATCCCCAGAAACCAATCTTTTTGAGCTAACAAAGACACTCCAGCCGGTGGTAAGGAGATGCCTCTTGGGTTGCCCTGAAAGAAACATGAGAAGGCAGGCATGAGACTAAGAAATGGAAATGGAACTACACAGAATATTTCTTAGGCAATACTGGAGCAGATTACATCAAAATTAAGAGATAGATACGAATCTAGAAAGGCTAGAATTTTCAAGCATAGTGAAGAGCACAAATCACCTCGAAAAATGTGCCGAAAATGCCATTCAGTGCCATGGAGATCTTTGGCAACCAGTTCTTGGCAAGGTGGATTTTGAGACATGTCCTACAAAAGGTTGCAGACAGTAATATATCTGCTAGTCAAGAAATCTCTTTGAGTCATACAACGCTTTTGATGCTAACCAGCTGAGGAAGACATTCCTCAGCATGCCTCCGAAGAACAGAAAACCCGCCGTGAGTGCTCGTATCTGAAGCTGTCAGTGTCTTGCAGAAGGAATGGGCAGTGCATTTTTCACGTTCTTGTGGTTCAGCGTCCAGGCTGGTGAGTTCATTTTGCTGATCAAGCATATTCAGGAAAATAAATCAATCCATGTACATGTAATTATGTAGAAAGGGGATGAAATAGTACCAAACCAAAATCAGAAATGAAAGCAACACTTGAATATTCTCAGGAGTAAAATTATGCAGACTTACATCAGCTTCTGGCTGCAACATAATTTGAGCATAAACTTCATCTGAATCAGCTTCGGCCTGAATTGCAGTGTTCAGAAGATTGAGCACAATTATAAGATTTCTCAGTTCAGTACCCAGACTAACGAATTCCACAGAACACACATGCAAGGAGGTTGCATCAGACAGATTCTAAAAAACACACTGACCCGTAGTTCCACGTTGACTACTCTGCATAGGATCTTGGGTGGTAGATCGAACATCGGTAAGTACTGATCAAGCTGCTGGTGGTGTGCAGACGCCTCGAGCTATAAAAGAAATCATGAACAATTTGAGGAAAAGAAACCCCAAATGCATGTGCAAGCGGAGGCGCCACAGAATACAAGTTTGATCAAACCAGTGAATACCTGCTCCATATGGCCCTGAGGGAAGTAATAGACACGCTCGCCTTGTCTAGGTACTGTGACCAACGGGCCAGCACACGCATGCCACAGCTCCTGGTACAGGGCGTCACTAGGCATTCCTGAATAGAAGCAATTAATTCGCATCGATGTGTCATCAGAGCAAATACAGAACGTACAGAAATAGTTATGTTGCTCTGTTGTATAGTTCTGATTTTTGTAAATACTAATCATGAGCTATCTGAACCATTACGAAGAATACAAAGTTGCAAACTGAACCGGAGTGCATGGATCTACCACGTCAAAATACCCTGTTCGAGAAGCAACAATACTGGTGCTAAACTAGCCACATATAGCAGACACTAAAGTAACAGATCCAGATATGTAATAGGTCCCAGATCCAAAGTTTTTCCCCCATTTGAGAACTTGGTGTGACACGCATGCCTCTGTACAAGGAGAAACGTGGTCAAAATATGAAACCACACTGTCGACGCTTGACAGATAACGATCTAAACGAATCATCGAGAGTTGGCAAGCCAAATATTAAGGAAAATTGTTGGTTCCCCTAAAATCTCCACTTACTGATGCCAACTGAAATCATGAGAATTCCGCGACGTTTCTCCACAGAAATTAGTCAACTACTAAAGTCCACCCAACCAACTCGACCCCATCCAGGCCCCAGTGACTTGAGTGCCTCAGTTTCGCGCAAGCCAATTTTAGCGAAGCCGCAGCGGATTCAAAGAAGGCATAGCTTGCAAGTACAGGGCAGCAGTATAGGAGCGAGAAAATTCAGCAGCTAGACTGCTAGTTGCTAGAGACAGGAATCCGAACCTGGGCCAGCAGCCGCTCCAGGGTTGGGCGCGTCCATCGCCGCGGCCATATCCTCCAAGCCAGACGCCCGAAAAATGGCTAGCGACACAAGCAGCAGCAGGTGGGCAGTCCTGGCGATCCGCTGGTGGCTGGTGCACAAGTGCAGTACTATCCGCGCTGCGGGCGGCTGAGTTCCATGGATCTGCCCCGACGACGCCCGCAGGAACGCGCACAACCAGGCCTCACTGGACCCACCTGCGTGCGTGCTGAGCTCCGGGAGGCCTACGACTGGCCGGGGGAGCTCGCTGGCGCCGCGGGCGAGGGGTCCTGGTCGCCGGGGAAGGGAAGGCGGGCGTGTATGGCGTGGAGGAGACGAGGCGATGCGGCTCGCGTTGTGGCGGGGGAGGTCTGAGCCTGGGCAGGTGGCCTCGGACTTGACCACTCCTCTCCTCTGGCCTCGACAGCGAACGGCGGTCGCGGTCGCGGCGGCAAGGAGGAGGCAAGCAGGCAGCAGCGGAGTGGAGGAGGGGGGAGAGGGGCGCCGAGAGGGACGGGTGCGCGTGTGCGTGGATGGATGGACTGCGCTGCGCGCGGTGGGTGTGTGTGTGGTGTGGGTGGGTGGGGGGTGGCTACATGGGTGGGAACAGGTTGGCGCCCGCGGGCCGCGCCTCGGTTCTTTCCGTAGAAGTAAAAGCTTTCACGGGCGAGTGGCTGGCTACGGATGGCGCCCCCACCCGGACGGCCGGACCACCCACCCAGGCCAAGGCCGATGCACGCATTGCCGTACGCGCGCTGCTCCTGCATCTTCCGTCCTGCCCCCACCCACGGCGCGAGCGCGAATCTTTCCTGCCCGGCCAGCGCTGATACGTACCCGTACGGGCGAGCGTGGAGTGCCCCCACCCACGCGCCCCGTCTCGTGCTGTCACCTCCCCGCGCCCGACGCTGCCCGGACGGGGCCGGCGCGGCGCGGCGTGGGCCATGCCGATCCGGCCTGTCTCCCCGGCGCTTGCCCGCACGGCCTGGCCTGAGCCACGAGGCGGGCGGGCATCGAGCGAGCCTGGGCACGCTCACATGGGCGCGACTGGGGCCTCTCGTTCTCGAGATCGAGCCACAGACAGACAGGACGACGGTACGTACCGACGGGGCCTGGCCGCCCGGGGCCCTGTCTGTGGACTGTGGGCTGTGGCTACTCCACTGACCACGGACCACCGTGCTATATGCTGCTGCTACAACAAGTAGGAGTAGGAAGTAGTACTAGTACTAGGAGCCGTGTATGTAGCCGCTGGTAACAGTAGTAACGACGCAGCATGCGTGGCCGGTGCTGCGCTCGACGACGCGTACCATGGCCGGCAGCGGCAGGCGTCGTCTGCTGCCGGCCGTCAGGCTGCTCAACTGAGCGCCGACCCGCGCCCGCTGGCAGGTAGGCCCGTGCTACGAGCTAGGCCTACTAAATGCCTAGGGCTATAGGTGTACATTCGGGCCGCCTGGCCCGGCCCGGCCCAAGCCCGAAAAGGCCCGTATTGTTTGAATTTCGGGCCGGCTCGGCCCGTTTAAATTTCGGGCCGTGCCGGGCCGGCTCATGGGCCTCGCCCTCGGCCCACGGCCCGGCCCGTAATTGCTTAAACGTGCCAGGCTTATTTCGGGCGGCCCGAAATTATAAAAGCCCGAAATTCAATTTTTGGCCCGAAATTCACATTAGGGCCCGAAATTCAATTTTTGGCCCGAAATTCAGTTTTTGGCCCGAAATTCACATTAGAGCCCTAAATTCAAAAAAATAATAAAACAAAGATAAGACAAATAAATTTGAACAAAATTAAACTTAATATTTGTATTAAAGTTACCACAGCTATGCAATGACTACCTCGTTTATAAATCATTTTGTTAGAATAAAAAAGAGTATAATCAGCTCTATACAAAGTTCATAAGTTCAGTTTATTGTCTAATGTTCATAACAAAATTAAAATTACATCACACACTCTAATTCAAAGATACAAAAAACATCTAACTAGCATTATCTCTAGCTTTGTGTTTTTTTATCAAGTATATGGAAGTGTGGAATGAAGTGTGTTTTAATAAATATATGGGCCTTTTCATGCCTCTATATGGGTCTTTTCGTGCCCGCCTTAAACGGGTCGTGCTCGTGCCCGCCCATGGGCCGTGACCTCGGCCCAAACCCGGCCCGATATAACGGGCCGTGCCGGCCCGGCACTAAATTATTTCGGGCCGTGTCGTGTCTGGGCCGTGCTTTTTTTCCGTGCTTCGGGCCGGCCCATCAGGCCCGGCCCAAATGTACACCTATACCTAGGGCTGCCTAGCTGACTGATCACTGACTAGGGGCGCGTCAGCGTGTTCCTCGCCGACCCGGCATGCAACCGCGCCCCCCACCAAGAAGAGAAAGCCAGCCCAGCAGCCGTCACGTTGCGGCAGGCAAGCCGGCAAGGCAAAGCGTGCCCGCCTCTTTTCTCTCCCGCGTCCGCGGCCCTGTCCAACAGCAACAGCCAACAGGCGAGCCAGGCAGCCAGCCCCCAGCCAATTCCCCCGTGTCGTGGGAACGGGCGCGCGCGCGCGCAGCGCCATGCGCCCATGTGGTGCCATGTGGTGTGTGAAAGCCTGAGCGGTGTTGCGGTTCTAGTACAGTCCAACAAAGCAGCCGGCGCTCCTGTTTAGTAGCTACGTTACCATACCACTCGTAGTAGTATAGTATGCTTTTGCTCCGGCGGCACCACCTTTATTTAAAGTCTATTTCAGTGGTAAAAAAACAGGCATCGGTCGACATGACGGAGAAAATGCTGGCAAGGAACGAGTCTCGTCTCGTCTCGTCTCGTCTCCCCCCATCGAAATTTCGCCCACGATCTCCCCCAACGTACCTGGTACTGTACGTACTGTAGTGCCGAATATGCAGAGCTCCTTTACTTACTCGATCGACATGAATGAATCCACGGAAACGGTCTCTGGCAGCAGCAATTAATGTGGTCGAGAAATACGAGGGGTGACTGGGGAGTGGGGACGGACGACGGAGTAGTAGGAGAAAGGGAGAAAAAGAAAAAGGAGTGGTGGAAGGGAACATGTGACAGTGCCATAGTGGGCGCAGGCCGCAGGGAGCGCGTCGCTGTCGACTGGACCCCCCACAGCAACGCCCTCGGGCTCGGCCTCGCGGTGCTTCGCGTGCGTTTCCTTTCCTCTACCGCCCGCCTGCCGATCGATTCCCGGGCAGAAAACGAGAGCGAGCGCGACGGCTTGTTCACAGGTTTGTTTGGTTTTGTCGGCGGTCGTGGGTTGCTGCCCCCCCCCCCCCCCCCCCCCCCCCTCCCCTCGCCCGCCTCATCATCAATAATATCGGCAAGACAAGCCCGGGCGCAGGGCGCCGCTTACCAACTTTCGTCATGTGTGAGGACTGAGTTTGTGTGGCCCTGACGTGGCGTCTGCTATGAGGACAGTACGCATGTGGCCGGTAATAACTGGGGGGCTAGCAAAGTTACTGCAGCCAGCCATGTATAATAGTGGTAGTTTAACCACACACACCAGGCAAGCTGCCGTGACAGACAGCCAGCCAGCCAGCCAGGCGAGGATACTTGCAGAGGAACCAAAAGTAATCCCCAAGTCGTCAGAGAACGTGGATCCTGGTCACGAGTCGAGTGCGGAGAGAAGCTTTGGGCATTACAATACACCCGCGCCAATTAGCTGGTAGCTTTGCCTCCAAGCCGTCGTCCGTCCCGCGATTAGTTTTAAACTAATCCTTCCCGACTAAGGGCATGTACAGTGGTGTTTAATGTGGGGGCTCTTAAGGTGTTTTAGCGGGTTATTTGCAAAAAAATCTTAGAGCCGTCTCTCCGTGAAGAGACGTCTCTGGCTCGTAAACCAAGTAACAACAGACGCCTCACTTCCCACTGTACGAATTTGTCGTCTGTTCTATCGATCTGATGCTATACAAATACATTTAATTCTGTATTTATTAATAGACTACGTTTATAGACACTCCATTGTACAATAGAGTCTCTTAGTTGTCTCCTGTGCTTGGAGAACCGTTTTGGTGTCTCTCCACTGTACATGCCCTAATTAAACAAAGGCTGCGACAATAATCTGCGCTCCATTATTGCCGCTTAAACTAATCCGCGCCGAGGAATAGTGGGGTGCCATGGGTTCCCCGCCGGCGGGGAATTAAGCTGAGGCGGGGACCGGGGAGGGAGGGAGCAGGCAGCGGGGAAATAGACGGCGACTGCACCAACCCAAGTTGGAACGGAAACTATTGTGCCGATGATGTCTGCCTCTGCCCGCCCCCCCTGACGATCGATCGCCAAGGGCCAAGATCCTCGTCAATGCTTGTCTGAAATCCTTCTCGATTCTACGTGACTAGTATGCAGCGCAACTAGCTTGATTTATACTACTAGTATAATTTATGGTTATATAATAAAGTGGTGTTGGTACCAGTCACATGAAATACGTTGGACGAACTAAGGACAAAGCTACAGCCAGCCACCGTTGCACCTTTCATGGAATAATAATAGCGCTCCAATATGGCCCCGGTGAACTGGGGCAGGGAACACAGGATCAATAAACTCAGAGCTGGGGTACTAGTATATACTAAAAACACATCTATACGACTATATAATCCGCGGGTTTAAACTTTCCAAAATCCAACCAACCTAATCACCTCCACACCCAAAAAAACTTGTATAAATCAAAGCCTATCAAAAAAAATATCAAGAGTTTTGCATCATATGAACCATATTCTAGCGTATGATAACCCTAATAATATAAAGACAAAAAAATAGATTACTCAAATATAAAAAACCTAAATTAAAAGGGTTAGAAAGATGACGATGTTATATCGAGGTATGAGAGAGTCCACACTCCTCACAAGTCTTCATTGGAGCTCTATAAGTGTGTCGCTTCCCCTTAGCTTCATGCGTGCAAGGACCAAGTCCTCTATCTAGGCTGGTTACTTATTTGCCACTCAAGTAGGATGAATCCTTCATAACCGTTTACACCTTAAGTTGGGTAGCTTTGTAGTTGTAGACATACTTTACGGTGTTAGGACTCATTCTTCGTTTTCATTGTTGAACACCAGAAAGAGCCTCGCGGACGGTCCGCGCGTGCGTATAGTCAGTTAGGGTTTTTAGTTTCTCGTGAGATTTGTTACCTAAAATCGCGGAATTAGCTTGGGAAACAGTTTGTAGCGGATCCAGACCTCCCCTTTATATATATGAAGGGCTACGACCGATTGAACCCCCAACAATCGATCAAATTAAGTCTATTTCTCGTTTTACTTATGCATTTAGGAGTAGGTGTAGTCTAGTTCTAGTTTAGTCTTCCAATCCCCAAATTCCCCGCTTATCCTCGACTCTACGTCGATCAGAAGTGTCTGGGTCGGCCTGCCGAGCCTAAACAACACCTAAGATCTCTCCTCCCCGACGAGGTCCCTCCCGGAAACGAGATCCAGTCGCCGCTGGTGAACTCTGTTGTCCCTACACACGCGCGGACTGTGCGGCCTCTAGGCTCAGACCGTCCGGCTCGTCAGGCAGGGAACTCGATCCCTGCGCCAGGTCGCGGACCGTCCGGACCCTGGCCGCGGACCGCCCGCTCCTGTACAGAGAGCACCGTCGCAGGTTCTCAACACAGTGATTGGTGCCCGGATCGGCGCCAACATCCATGACAATCATTTCTCAGATAACTTTGGTATCCTAGGCCTAATATGTTTGCTATGGTAACGCTATATACGTACCATGAGCACTTCGTAAAAAAACCGGATTTTCTAATGACACGCGTACACCTAAGATGTTGCCTGCTAAAAGTTCACTAATATATACCAGTGCATCTGTCAGCCCAGTTAGGTAGGCTCGTACTTCTCTTGTGTTTCCTATTCCCTTGGACACATCCGTCCTTAGCTATTGAAGCAATTGAACAGCCAGATGCCTGGTAATAACAATATTTTCTTAAATGTCTTAGAGGAAAGCAAGAGCCAAGGTTCCTCATTGTTCTTACGTCCTTGATTCAGAGCTTTGTTAGGTAGTATAATGCATGGCGGGTTCTTCAGGGTAGCAGGGCACTCTAGCTCCCACTACACAGCAGTGTCGTGAACCGCCTGACTCCACACATTTCATCGGCAGGCTCGTTTTGTCATGCTTAGAGAGAGGTGCATTTAGTTTTGCCTAAGTTTATATAAAAAAAAACTATGTCATCAAACAAATGTAACCACGTCCGTGGTGGTAGGTCGTCCTCTAAGAGCAAGTATAACAAGAGGCTATAAATTGACTAAATGATAAGATATAGATGAGAGATGAGAGGAGAAACGTGTCGTAAACCTTAGTAACTTACAGGCTTACAACCGACTTGGACACAAGAACCAAGAAGCTTCGTGAGACAAACAAGTGAGATTATGCATCAATGGTAAAGAGCCAACTACTATGCGAATGAGCTGAATGGTTGGCTGTAAAGATCCTTACAGCCAACAAATGGCTGTATTACTAAACTTGCTCTAGTTGGGTTTGGGAATTGGGGGTGGGGCAAATCCTGGATTGCACGAAAAAAAAACTATGAACAAAAATGAAATGATTTAACATTTGAAACAAAGGGGATGATAATATTACTGAGCGACGTCTCTTGTCAATGATTCATAAAAAAAATTCACATATTGACACGCGCGCGCGCGTGTGTATATATAGTGCACATCTGCCAACAGTAAGACAGATTATCTAGTGCCGTACGCGCCTACCTGACTACATCCCTCCCTCCCACGCGTGTTTCCTAGAAAATATCAGGGTTATTAGTTTTTTAGAACTATTGATCTGAAACGCACCTGAGATTACACAGGTGTCACACTAGCAGCTAGCTAGCTACCACGTTTTGTAGGAAAAAAGTTAATATCAGTTTGACAGAACTATTTTTTAGGCTGGCTAGCTAGCTAGCTAGGCACACATCCAAAGCTCTTCCTTATCTCCAGATTCTCCGGTAGTCGCACGACAAAGGAATTGGATATCAGGATATGTATATAGAGTCGTCAGATGCTCGTCCATATATCGGCACAATATCTTGTAAAGCAGAAGAAAAGCCAAGAGCAGATCGGAGATAGGCGATGCTTAACCCGTTGCCGTGCATTTTGCATTGTTAATTAATTAATCCTCACGGCAGACGGGCAGAGGCAACGCACGATCAGCGAGTGCAGATACACATCTATCCCTCCCTCTGGTCAATGGCGACTGCATGCAGAGGCCGGCATCGATCGGTCGACAAAGAGAACAACCGGGCACTTTGGCACGTACGTAGTAAACAAGTGCGGAGCATAAGATGCTCCGATCCTGTGCGCGCGCGATTAATGCGATTAAGCAGATAGTTAAGCTAAGCTTGCTTTGCTCATAAGCTAACCATAAATTAAACACGGGGGAAAGGTAGCGTGCGTACGTTGCTGAGGCCGCTGTGCACTGCCAACGAGCCGCGTGCGTGGCTTGTTGGTCAGTGGAGGATATATTCAGTGATCTGTTGCTGAAGCAGGACACGTCCAAGCACAAAAGGACAGCACGGTATAATGCATGCATGCACGTCGTATAATCACTTCGCGCGTGGAAAACGAGAGAGAATGTACGGTGACGTACTGGGAGCGGGCGTTGCATGCCGTGACGGTCCTGATCGATGCCGATGCTCCATCTCCATCGCACCGGACCCGTCCTTCGGCCCTGGGAGAGCATGGAAAACGTGGGGAGGCGCGTTGTCCTTCGGCTAGCTGTGTCGCTGGGCGATCTGCGAGAGCTCTCTCCTTTTGCGCCCGCCTGAATACTTGACGTCTTTTGCGCCGTCATGCCGCCGGCGCCATGCGCATAGTACTTTTTTTTGTGTGTTGGTGACATGACGATTGGTTGCCCACACGGCCTGGATCAGCCGCAGTACGTTGCACCTTTGTTGCTTTTGCTTGCTTGTTGGGTTGCTTCGTCAGCTCCCACGGTGCCGTCCTCGTCATCGCGGCATGCTGTGATCTATCTGCTGTTCATTTTGTAGGGATTTTCCCTTTATTTTCGTTATGGAAAATATGAGAAATGAAATTTAAAAAAAAAGGAAGGAAAAGGCCACCCGCTGGGCCGCTACCAGGCCTGTTGGGCCGAGCAGCCCAGCAGGGCAGCCAGCATAGGCCTGGGCGGCCGTAGGGCATGGGCAGGGGTCACACAAGCGAGTGTGCCTGGGTGACCGCAAGGCTGAGCGGACGAGCGCAGGCTTAGCCGCGACTCGGGCGGCGGCGGCGCCCAACTGCCGATCCGCTTCCTCCGTGTAACTGGCGACCGAATCTTGCGCCCACGATGGATCGGCCTCTGGTAAAAGCTCCTGCTCGTCTCCTTTACATATGTGAGGTGATTCCCCTTCCTCGGTATAGGCTAGAGTTCCAGAGACTGGAAATCTTGGCTCCTCTCTCCTGCTCTCTATTCCAATCACACATTCGATCGATTCAATCGGTCCTGGCATTCTGTGCGTCTCTCTGGTGGCGATTGGGAGAGAGTGGAGTTGGCTCCGCGCTTGTGCTGCGTGCTCTACTGGTGCACTGTTTGATCTGGTTATTGTCCACCGTGGCCTGGTGCTTGGGCTCCCTGCTGCGCGGTGTTCTTCTTCTCGGGCTGGTGTTGTGGACGTCTCCCTCGGCTCCGGCAGCGGCTCTAGTATCTCCGTCAACCTCCCGCCGTGCAGGTCCGGACGTGGGCGGCGGAATTGGTTTTCTGTGACAGAACCTTGTGTTCGCTGAGCTGGTCTTCCCACGTAGACAATCTACGTGCTGTGAGTTACCCGTTGCCTCGCTTTATTTATTGAGTAATTTTGTGCAATCTGCTAGTATTATTTACTTGGGTGTGATTGCACAATTTGTGGGCGGATTTGATTGCTCGATGATGATAGCGGTGTAGTGAGACGACGTGACAGTCTGGGTTTTAGTGTGTTGTTATTTTCAGCATTGATATTATTTGTGCCTAGTTATTTCTTACTATTGTGCAAGCTGATTATTTAAGTTCATTATTGTTCCTTAATTCTTATGCACACTGTTTTGATCTTAATATTCATGCTTGATTTCTAGGCTCATAATATTTGTTCTAAAACCCTGTTTTGGGAAGATAGGACTGTCACGTTAGTCGAGGATCTTTGATCACCCTTTAGCGTTGGAGGGCTGTCTTGTGCAGTAACCCGCTATTTTGAGAGCAATACTTCAAGATAAATAATTATGTTTATTTGTTTAATCTGCCTTCTTCATCTGCAAGCCATGTTCAATTATGAAATGGACCTGTGTAGCTATTTTACATGTTTACATGTTTTAGAATTGCTACTGTTCATTGCTGCTATAATTACATATGGCATTTGTCTGAGTTATATGCTTATTTTATTCGGAATTAGAATATTTAATTTATTTAAATATGTAGAAAGCTTGTCACTTATTTCTCTAATACTACAACAATCCAGAAAACCAATTTCGATTATGGCCTCCAGTTCTGATGTCATTAAGCCTGAAGCGTTCGACGGCGCTAGCTTTAAGCGCTGGCAGATTAAGACTCGCATGTGGCTCACTGACCTAAAATTATTTTGGGTAGTGACATCGGCTGTTCCCCAGGTTGCATCAGATGATTCAGATGATGCAGCGAAGGCCGCCGCACTAGCGGAGAAGGCCAAGTGGGACGAAGCCAATGAGGCATGCTTGTCTCGTCTTCTGAACGTCTTGTCGAACCGCTTATTCGACGTGTACTCTGGTTTTACCTCCGCTAAGGGTCTATGGACTGAACTTGAGAACGAGTTCTCTGAAGTTGACAATGGCAATGAGTCATTCACAACGGAAAACTACCTCAACTATAAAATGGTTGAGGGAAGGTCTGTTATGGAGCAGCTACAGGAGATTCAACTCCTTGTTAGGGACTTGGTCCAATATGGCTGCGTCCTACCAGACAGTTTTCAGGTGAATGCAATACTGGCAAAGTGTCACACCCGGTTTTAGAAGGCAAACCGAATGCGAACCATGTACGTGCCAGGATCAGTTATTCACGTACACAGCAGTTACATAATATGGACATCATCACACAGTGCTCAAAATAGTATTAAGAAGGGAAATAGTTGATTACATCATACGTCTGAGACGTCCATATAGGTCTTACAATAAATCAAAGTGCGGAAAAGAAACGTAGATAACCGCGGCCTTCACAGGCAGCCGACTGGGGGTTGCCGCTAACCCACACCTAGAACTCGTCGTAATCTTGGAACTCCTGGAAGTCTCCTTCCACAGCTTCATCTTCGCCTGAGCAGTGGTTGCAATGCTGACAACCTGGGGGGGGGGGGGGGGTTTGGTGTGTAGAGCAAGGGTGAGTACACATCAACATACTCAGCAAGTATCCTGTTTGGCTGTAGTGGACTAGCTTTATGTGGGGATAAGTCAAGCAGTTGCTTTTAGTTGGTCAGATTATTATTTACTAGTAGAAAGCCAAGTTTTAGCATTAACCCAAGTTATTAACCCGATGTACCCTTTCCAAACGGAAAGAATACCACTTACCAGCACCATAGTCATAACCAAAACCATCAATCTCATTGCCACCTGTAAACCAAAAGGTCTCTTATCAAGTACCACTAATCACTGGAGCTCCCTTGGCCGCTCATAACCGTGAGCACGGCTGATATATCAGTTTCATAACACTCTGCAGAGGTTGTGCACTTTACCCACAAGCCGTGATTCCCTCTCTGGCCCGGGCTTGCAAGACCCTTATTCACTCCCGAGGTGAATGGCCAGGGATTCACTACGAAGCCTTTACAAAGATTCCCCGGGGCTGTAGCCACCCGTTAGGTTTCCTAAATGCACCGCACTCCTCCCCAAGGGGCGAACCCAAACTTGGCAGAGCGAGCCGCATACACCGAGCCCCATTGACGGCACGACGGCTAAGTGAACTACACCCCGGATCCTCTAATTATTCAGCTAAGGGCACCCCATTCCACCCTTATGGTTGCACTGTTTTCCCGGGCGGTCATCCATAGAACAGGTCCTTATGGAGAGGCACTCGAGAAACCGCTCGAGCCCCCTTGAAGACCACAAGTACCACATCATAAATAAGAACGGGAAAACAGCGTATCATAGATAATCTCATCATGTTCATTGATTAGAGTTTGAGCAATAGCATAAAGCTAAACAGTAATAATCCAACCCAGATAGGTAAACAAGGACATGGATAACAAAACTAGTCAATCCTTAGGCATAAATGTGTAAAGCGGGAGGTGAATTAAATAATGAATAGGACAGAGATAGGTCAAAGGACACTTGCCTCCACCAACCGACTGCTGCTCAGGGGCTTCTCCTGCGAATTCCTCGGGCTCTTCGACCGGATCGTTCTCTATGCGAGCGCAAACATACATACATCCATCCACATATTTAATACAAAAGAACAGTACACCATACAAGGGAACAAATAAAGTGAGTATGCATCAAGTATGACATTCGATATCGCATTTGTTATGGTTAGAAAGAAACGGGAAAAGGTCTCGCAGGGGGTTAAATCTTATGCACTAACGATCAATTACAATTGGTTCTTAACAACAGAATTCTGTCACATATACACTAATGGAAACCTAATCATTTTAAGTTGATCAACATTGCACGAGATAAACAATTAACTACATGAATTAATTAGCATAACGGAATTTTAAATTAAACTTCCTATTTCAATAACATTAACAATGATTAGCCTACCTAAAATAAAATAACTATGATTACAGAAAGTAAATAAAAAATAAAAAAAAATAAAAAAACAGAGGGGTGGGGGGCGGTTGAACCGGCCCTAGGGGCGGTTGAACCGGCCGGCTGGGCGGCCGAGCACGCAGGGGCGGGGGCGCGGCCGGGCGGGCGGCCAGGGGCGCGCGGCCAGGGGCGCGCGGCCAGGCGGGCTGGGGCGGCCAGGCGGGCGGCCGGGCGGCCAGGGCGCGGCCAAGGCGGGCGGCCGGGCAGCCAGGGCGCGGCCAAGGCGGGCGGCCGGGGCGCGCGGGGGTTGGCCGAGCCGGCCATGGCGGCGGCCATGGCGCCGAGCGGCGAGGGGAAAGGGGAGGGGGGATGGGGGAGGGAGGAGAGGGGGAGGGGGCCTCACCGGGGACGGGGACGGGGACGGGGCGGGGCGGCCGAGCGGGGCGGCCGATCGGCGACGGGGCAGGGGCGGCGGCTTGGGCAGGGGCGGCGGCTAGGGTGGGGAAGAGAGAAAATGAGAGGGAGGGAGAGGGATTGGGGGGTTTTGGGGAAAATAAAGGGAGGGGGGCGGCATGGGCCAATTGGGCCCAAGGGGGGGCGCCAGGGGCGGCTGGGCCGGCCGGGGTCGGCCCACGGCGCGGGAGAGAGAGAAAAAGTGGAGAGAGAAAGAGAGAGAAAAAGAAAGAAAAGATCTTCTCCTCATTTTCGAAATCCGATCTTCCTACATGAATGCATTTGCACTTTCAAAGCAATCAAAAGAAATGCAAAGTTCGGCATGGTGCATCAAACAACATAAAGTATTTAGGGTTTTTCTTACACGGGAAATCCAAACCGAATCCCGCTAGAACTTTGGAAAAGGTCAAGGTTTAGCGAGGGAAAAAAGAAAAAGAAAAGGTAACGCCCGAATTTTGGCGAGTAAAGAAAGAAAAAAAATTCAACTGCAAAATTCGGGGCGTTACAAACCTATCCCCCTTAAAAGAATCTCGCCCTCGAGATTCAGGGCTGGCTAGCAAAGAGCTCTGGGTACTTGGCCACTAGATCATCTTCACGCTCCCAGGTTGCTTCTTCCTCAGAGTGGTGATTCCATCTGACTTTGCACATTCTGATGGTCTTCCTTCGGGTGACTCGGTCTGCAACCTCAAGGATTTGCACTGGCTTCTCAACGTAGGTCAAGTCCTCCTGGACCTCAAGACCTTCCACTGGCAACTGCTCTTCTGGCACACGCAAGCACTTCTTCAACTGAGACACATGAAAGACATTATGCACAGCAGACAAATTCTCTGGCAAACTGAGCTGATAGGCCACTTCTCCTCGTCTTGCAAGAATCTGATACAGACCAATGTAGCGGGGTGCTAGCTTGCCTTTCACTCTGAATCTTCTGACTCCTCTGATCGGTGACACTTTCAGATAGACAAAGTCTCCGACTTCAAAACTCAGCTCTCTTCTTCTTGTGTCTGCATAGCTTCGCTGCCTCGATTGCGCTATCTTCAGATTCTCTCGGACCATCTTGATGTTCTCTTCGGCTTCAAGCAAAATGTCTGGCCCAAACACTTGCTTTTCTCCAGGCTGATCCCATTGCAACGGAGTTCTACAACTCCTTCCATAAAGCGCTTGAAACGGTGACATCTTCAAACTGGCCTGGTAACTGTTGTTATAGGAAAACTCTGCATAAGGCAATCGCTTGTCCCATCCGGACTGATCTTGCAACACACAGGCTCTCAACATATCTTCGAGAATTTGATTGGTCCTTTCAGTCTGGCCATCTGTCTGCGGGTGATAAGCTGAACTGAAATTCAGATGTGTGCCCAAGGCTTCATGCAACTGCTGCCAGAAATGAGAGGTGAACTGCGTTCCTCTATCTGACACTATCTTCTTTGGCACACCATGAAGACAAACGATTCGAGACATATACAATTCTGCCAATACTGCACTGTTGTAGTTGGTCTTGACAGGTATGAAGTGGGCTGACTTGGTCAAACGGTCCACCACTACCCAAATAGAATCGTAGCCGGCTCGAGTGCGAGGCAATCCGACTATGAAATCCATACCAATTTCATCCCATTTCCACTGAGGGATCTGCAACGGTTGCAACAATCCAGCTGGTCTCTGGTGTTCTGCCTTAATTCTTCGACAACTATCGCACTTAGCCACATGCTCTGCGATTTCCCTCTTCATTCCGTACCACCAGAATTTCTTCTTCAGATCCTGATACATCTTCTCACTACCAGGGTGAATCGAATAAGCTGTCTCATGAGCTTCCTTAAGAATCAACTCCCGAATAGACTGGACATTGGGAACACACAAGCGGTCTTTGAACCATATCACGCCTTCTGCATCTCTTCGAAAATCTTTGCTTTTGCCTTCTAGAATCAGTCGCCGAATCTCACTGATCTTTTCATCATTCTTCTGTGCTTCTTTGATTTCTCGCTCCAAGGTAGGTTCCAATTCAACCGTGACTCCTCGCGAATTGTTCAGAAATCCGAGACTCAACCTGTCAAACTCTTTGGCCAACTCATAAGGCATCGGACGAGCGACCATCAGATTGACTTGACTCTTTCTGCTCAAAGCATCTGCCACTACGTTTGCTTTGCCTGGATGGTAATGAATCTCCAACTCATAGTCTTTGATCAACTCTAACCATCTTCGCTGCCTCATATTCAACTCTGACTGAGTGAATATGTACTTCAGACTCTTGTGGTCTGTGTAAACATCACATTTCTGTCCATACAGATAGTGCCTCCATGTCTTCAGTGCGTGAACCACTGCTGCCAACTCTAGATCATGGATTGGGTAATTCTTCTCATGAACCTTCAACTGTCGGGACGAGTAAGCCACAACTCTTCCCTCTTGCATCAACACACATCCCAAACCTGTGTAACAAGCATCGCAATACACCGAGAAGGGCTTGTGCACATCAGGCAAGACTAGGACAGGCGCTGTAGTCAACTTCTCTTTCAGCGCTTCAAAGGCCTCTTGGCATTTCTGGGTCCACTTGAACTCAACTTTGTTGCCTAGCAACGCTGTCATTGGTTTTGCAATCTTCGAAAATCCTTCAATGAATCGCCGATAATATCCGGCCATTCCAATGAAACTCTTGATTCCTCTAGCATCTGTTGGCGCTTTCCAGTTCAAAATGTCTGCCACTTTCTTCGGATCCACAGCCAATCCTTCCTTGTTGATTATGTGACCCAAGAACAGGACTTCACTGATCCAGAACTCACACTTGCTCAACTTTGCATACAACTGGTGCTCTCGCAATCTCTGCAACACCATCCTCAAATGATCTGCGTGCTCTTCCTCGCTTTGAGAATAAACCAGAATGTCATCAATGAATACCACCACAAACTTATCAAGGTAATCCATGAATACACTATTCATCAAGTTCATGAAGAATGCTGGCGCATTGGTCAAACCAAAAGACATCACTGTGAACTCATACAACCCATACTTGGAAATGAATGCCGTCTTCGGAATGTCCGAAGGTCGGATCCTGAGCTGATGATAACCTGACCTCAGATCAATCTTAGAGAACACACTGGCTCCTCTCAACTGGTCGAACAGATCTTATATTCTGGGCAAGGGATACTTGTTCTTGATCGTGACCTCATTCAAAGCTCGATAATCAATACACATCCTCTTGGTGCCATCTTTCTTTTCCACAAATAAGACAGGGGCGGACCAAGGCGAGGTGCTTGGCCGGATGTAACCTTTCTCTGACAGCTCATCAATCTGCTTCTTAAGCTCAACCAATTCTGGTCCAGATATTCTGTAAGCTCTCTTAAAGATGGGGGCGGTTCCAGGAAGAAGCTCTATGGCAAACTCAACTTTCCGCTCTGGTGGCATACCCGGTAAATCCTTTGGAAACACATCTGGGAACTCGGACACAACCTTGATACTCTCAATTGGGTCTGCTTCACTGCTATCGACAGCTATCTGATAACAACTTCCTTTCTTTGGCTCAGGCGGGACTAACTCGGTCACCACTTCCTCTCCTAGTGGGGACACCAACTTGATTGTCCTTCTATCACAACTGATAACTGCCTGATACTTATCTAGCCAATTCATCCCTAGGATGACATCTATTCCCTGAGTACCCATTACTATAAGGTTGGCGGGAAACGCTATCCCCCTTATTTTCACACTTATATTCAAACAAATGCTATCGGCTCGAATTCTACCACCGGCTGAGTCAATTTGAATGTGGGTTGACATGGTAGTAATTGGAAGATTATGTGCTTCTACCCATGATGCAGTAATGAAAGAATGCGTTGCTCCAGTATCAAATAACACTTCTGCAATATGGGAGTTGACTGGGAACATACCTACTATCATGCCGGGGGTCTCCTAAACTGCTTCAGCCTCCAAGTGATTCAATCTTCCATGATTATAGCGCTGTTGAGGGCGATTGCCTGATCCAGGCTGAGACACATTCTGCTTTGCTGGGGCATTGGGGCCTGACTGCTGCTGGGCTGCCTTCTTCGGACATTGCATCACCCAATGGCCCTGCTCTCCACAGTGGAAACATGCCCTGTTTCCAACCTGAGCTGGTGCTGCCTGACTGTTCTGCTGATTTGCTGGGGCAGGAAGACGAGGGGCCTGCTGATTCTGCCTTTGAAACTGACCTCCTGACTGATTGCTCTGACGGTTCTGGTACTGGTTCTGAGGGTACTGCCTTTGAAACTGCTGATGCTGCTGAGGTGGACGCTGGTTCTGCCTGAACTGCTGGGGTTGATTGCCTGAAAAACGAGGGCGGCTGCTGCTTCCAGGCTGGGGTCCACTGATCTTGCGCTTACGATCTTCCATCTCCTTGCGCTTCCTCTTTGTCATGATCGCTCTATCAATCAGGTGTTGGAATGTCGGGAAGGTGTGATTCATCAGTTGGTACTGCAGAGGGTCGACCAAGCCTCTCAGAAAACGGTATTGTCGCTTGGCGTCGGTGTTGACATCTTCAGGAGCATAGCGAGACAATTGCAGAAACCTGTCTCGATACTCACTGACAGATGATGACCCTTGCTTAAGGGCCAGGAATTCCTCCTTCTTCACTGTCATCAGACCTGCAGGCACATGGTACTGACGAAAGCTTCCTCTGAACTCTTCCCAAGTGATGGCGTCAGGATGGGCATGGGTGGCGAGGTAAGACTCCCACCATGACTGGGCTGCTCCTCTCAACAGACGGGGACCATACAAGACTTTCTCCCTATCATCACACTGAGCGGTATGCAACTCCCGCTCCACAGTGCGCAGCTAATCTTCAGCATCCATGGGGTCAGAAGAATGAGCGAACGTTGGTGGATGACCTCTCATGAATTCAGCACGCTTGTCTCTGGGCATCTGAGGCATCTGAGGATGAGGTGGTGCTTGCTGCTGCTGCTGCTGCTGCTGAATGGCGGCCAAAGTCTGACCGATGGCTTGAACTGCCTGAGTCTGCATCAGAAACATCTGTTCGATGGACATCGGGGGCGGGGGCGGCAGGTGCTGCTGCTGAGGCACCTCCTCCTGTTGAGCGGCTCGCTCCTGCTGAGCACGCCTTCCTCCTCTACGCCTGTTCTCTGACATCTGCAGAATGCAACCACACATCAGAACTGATCTGGCAAATCTTGCAGCATAAGGAAAGAGAATAGAATTCTTCAACAGCACTGAACAGATGAGCATCTTCACTGATCTCCAACACAGACCACACAGCTTCTCAGATAGAAAGGAAAGTGGAATAAAAGGGGTTTCCCAACTATATAACTAACTCCATTAACATAATATGTAAACCAAAATGCAGGGGATACCCACACTCTGGTGACAGTCATTACAAAGATCCAAACCAAACATAGTTCATCATGACAAACATAAATGCACAGGATATAGCAAACTACCCTGTCTAACTAAGACTAACTAAAGCGAGGCTAACGCTAAGACTGAAGCTTCTATGTATAGATATTTCGTATTAATTACAAGATCCAACTCTAACGATCTATGGTTCTAGAGTTATCTTGGTCTTGCAGGCGGGATTGCCATAAGACTGGTGTCCACGCTGAGGTGAGCGGTACGGGTGCTGAATCCCGACGGGAGCGGGGGAACCACCATCCAAGTGACGACGTTCCGCGCGCTCAGCCCGCAGCAGGGCGATCTCAGCACGAGCCCTACTCAGCTCGTCTAATGCATGGTCCAGCTCCGTGTTTAGCACGGCGACTAGGTTGACTGTGCTGCTCAACCTAGGATTGCCCTCACCGACAGGTGAGACAATCACGCCTCCTGTGCTGCCAGATGGACGGCGGGGGTAATACTTCAGGTCAAGACCATCAGCTGCCCCACCGAAAACCGAGCAGTAGTGCGAAAGCGCACGCCGTGCAGCATCTTGCATGGCTGCTTCAGCCGAGTCCCGTTCAGAGATAGAATAATGCTCTGAGCAGGCCTCTGCACCCTGGAGACTGTCCTCCGGGCAGCGCACCAAGCAAGTCGCCTCCCAGCGGTCCGGGTAGACCCCGCGACTATGCTGGTAGACCACACAGCGATACTCGACGGACCAAGTATGCCGGTCAAATGCCCGACGTAGCAGGGTGTCGAGCGCATCGTGGAAGTGACACCCGCGAGCAGCGTCGCGAGTGATGGGTCGAGCAACCCATCCTTCCGGCTCAGGGTTAGCAGAGAAGTCGGTGTCGTGGCTCGAGCTGTCGTCGCCATCTCCGTCGTCTGGGTGTCCTCCAGCAGCTACTCCAGAAGCTGGGGCGCCCAGTGGTGGTGCAGGGGGCGGCTCCAGAGGAAGCACAGGGGAGCAGCTCCTCACAGACTCTATCTCCTGGTGGAGCGAGAAGGAAGAGCTCTGCTGCTCCTGTCGTCGACGTTCCTGCTCCTCACGCAGGCGGTGGTGTAGTCTCTCCAAGTGGCTGGACTGTCCGGCCATGGGACGGCGAAGCGGACGCTCAGCAAGGCGGGAGGGTAAGAAGGGGATGACTGACTTTCGTGCAGTGTGTCTAAGTCGAGCCATCTACAAAAGACATCGCAAGCAAAAGGGCGAGAACAGAATTAATATGACCAGCAAATAATGAATCATAAGTAAATGAAGGATTAGAATAAAACATGATTTTCAGCAAGGTATTATATATAGTAGAACATAGGTTTGGTCGGTAGGACCAACTTTTGAAGGGATATCAAAGTCAAGGCAGAGACAGAGGTCCATAGTCCTTAGAACGACCATTCTACTCTAGGTTAGCGGTCCTACAGTCAGCACGGCTCTGATACCACTTATGTCACACCCGGTTTTAGAAGGCAAACCGAATGCGAACCATGTACGTGCCAGGATCAGTTATTCACGTACACAGCAGTTACATAATATGGACATCATCACACAATGCTCAAAATAGTATTAAGAAGGGAAATAGTTGATTACATCATACGTCTGAGACGTCCATATAGGTCTTACAATAAATCAAAGTGCGGAAAAGAAACGTAGATAACCGCGGCCTTCACAGGCAGCCGACTGGGGGTTGCCGCTAACCCACACCTAGAACTCGTCGTAATCTTGGAACTCCTGGAAGTCTCCTTCCACAGCTTCATCTTCGCCTGAGCAGTGGTTGCAATGCTGACAACCTGGGGGGGGTTTGGTGTGTAGAGCAAGGGTGAGTACACATCAACATACTCAGCAAGTATCCTGTTTGGCTGTAGTGGACTAGCTTTATGTGGGGATAAGTCAAGCAGTTGCTTTTAGTTGGTCAGATTATTATTTACTAGTAGAAAGCCAAGTTTTAGCATTAACCCAAGTTATTAACCCGATGTACCCTTTCCAAACGGAAAGAATACCACTTACCAGCACCATAGTCATAACCAAAACCATCAATCTCATTGCCACCTGTAAACCAAAAGGTCTCTTATCAAGTACCACTAATCACTGGAGCTCCCTTGGCCGCTCATAACCGTGAGCACGGCTGATATATCAGTTTCATAACACTCTGCAGAGGTTGTGCACTTTACCCACAAGCCGTGATTCCCTCTCTGGCCCGGGCTTGCAAGACCCTTATTCACTCCCGAGGTGAATGGCCAGGGATTCACTACGAAGCCTTTACAAAGATTCCCCGGGGCTGTAGCCACCCGTTAGGTTTCCTAAATGCACTGCACTCCTCCCCAAGGGGCGAACCCAAACTTGGCAGAGCGAGCCGCATACACCGAGCCCCATTGACGGCACGACGGCTAAGTGAACTACACCCCGGATCCTCTAATTATTCAGCTAAGGGCACCCCATTCCACCCTTATGGTTGCACTGTTTTCCCGGGCGGTCATCCATAGAATAGGTCCTTACGGAGAGGCACTCGAGAAACCGCTCGAGCCCCCTTGAAGACCACAAGTACCACATCATAAATAAGAACGGGAAAACAGCGTATCATAGATAATCTCATCATGTTCATTGATTAGAGTTTGAGCAATAGCATAAAGCTAAACAGTAATAATCCAACCCAGATAGGTAAACAAGGACATGGATAACAAAACTAGTCAATCCTTAGGCATAAATGTGTAAAACGGGAGGTGAATTAAATAATGAATAGGACAGAGATAGGTCAAAGGACACTTGCCTCCACCAACCGACTGCTGCTCAGGGGCTTCTCCTGCGAATTCCTCGGGCTCTTCGACCGGATCGTTCTCTATGCGAGCGCAAACATACATACATCCATCCACATATTTAATACAAAAGAACAGTACACCATACAAGGGAACAAATAAAGTGAGTATGCATCAAGTATGACATTCGATATCGCATTTGTTATGGTTAGAAAGAAACGGGAAAAGGTCTCGCAGGGGGTTAAATCTTATGCACTAACGATCAATTACAATTGGTTCTTAACAACAGAATTCTGTCACATATACACTAATGGAAACCTAATCATTTTAAGTTGATCAACATTGCACGAGATAAACAATTAACTACATGAATTAATTAGCATAACGGAATTTTAAATTAAACTTCCTATTTCAATAACATTAACAATGATTAGCCTACCTAAAATAAAATAACTATGATTACAGAAAGTAAATAAAAAATAAAAAAAAATAAAAAAACAGAGGGGGGGGCGGTTGAACCGGCCCTAGGGGCGGTTGAACCGGCCGGCTGGGCGGCCGAGCACGTAGGGGCGGGGGCGCGGCCGGGCGGGCGGCCAGGGGCGCGCGGCCAGGCGGGCTGGGGCGGCCAGGGCGCGGCCAAGGCGGGCGGCCGGGGCGCGCGGGGGTTGGCCGAGCCGGCCATGGCGGCGGCCATGGCGCCGAGCGGCGAGGGGAAAGGGGAGGGGGGATGGGGGAGGGAGGAGAGGGGGAGGGGCCTCACCGGGGACGGGGACGGGGCGGGGCGGCCGAGCGGGGCGGCCGATCGGCGACGGGGCAGGGGCGGCGGCTTGGGCAGGGGCGGCGGCTAGGGTGGGGAAGAGAGAAAATGAGAGGGAGGGAGAGGGATTGGGGGGTTTTGGGGAAAATAAAGGGAGGGGGGCGGCATGGGCCAATTGGGCCCAAGGGGGGGCGCGCCAGGGGCGGCTGGGCCGGCCGGGGTCGGCCCACGGCGCGGGAGAGAGAGAAAAAGAGGAGAGAGAAAGAGAGAGAAAAAGAAAGAAAAGATCTTCTCCTCATTTTCGAAATCCGATCTTCCTACATGAATGCATTTGCACTTTCAAAGCAATCAAAAGAAATGCAAGGTTCGGCATGGTGCATCAAACAACATAAAGTATTTAGGGTTTTTCTTACACGGGAAATCCAAACCGAATCCCGCTAGAACTTTGGAAAAGGTCAAGGTTTAGTGAGGGAAAAAAGAAAAAGAAAAGGTAACACCCGAATTTTGGCGAGTAAAGAAAAGAAAAAAAATTCAACTGCAAAATTCGGGGCGTTACACAAAGCTCCTGCCTTCTTGGCGAGACTTTGTGACTTCACGCCGCCACATGAAGAAGCAAATGACTCTCACTGAGTTGTCAGCTGCGATTAATGTGGAAGAGCGTGCAAGGTCCAGTAACAAGCCATCCCAGCAACTCCAGGCTCACGTTGTTGAGAAGGGTGGAGATAGAAAATTCCAGAAGAAGAAGAAGAACTCTCCACAGAAGAATATGAACCAACCTAAGTCCAAAAAGATGAAGAAGAAAAAGGAGGACTTTATCTGCTACGTTTGTGGTGTCTCCGGGCATACAGCTCGGAGGTGCAAACTTAGGAAGGGAAAAGGTCCTCCACCTCAGCGCAAAGAAGGGAACGTGGTGGTTAACTCCACCCCAGGGTATGCACTTCAGGCCTTTATGGCAAGTCCATCAGATGACTGGTGGATGGATTCCGGTGCTACTGTTCATATTTGTGCTGATCGATCCATGTTCTCTTCATTCCAGGGATTCAACAGCGCACCAGTCTCGATGGGAAATGGTGTTCCGGCAGCAGTTCGAGGTACTGGACAGGTCTACCTGAAGTTAACTTCAGGAAAGACGCTCGTGCTGAAGGACGTACTCTATGTGCCCTCGATGAGCCGGAACCTCATTTCAGTGTCGCTGTTATGTCGACAGGGTCTCAAATTAGTGTTTGAGTCTAATAAAGTGGTACTGTCTAAGTTTGGTACTGTTGGGTCTATGCTTCGTCGCCGAAGGTCTTATATAAAGAAGTGATCCTCGGCTGAAGCTGTTTGCATAAGATAGCCGAAGGTTCCTCTTCGTGAAGCTTCGGTATTACAAACCGACTTAAAGATAGAATGACCTTTTAGTCCATAAAGGTCTGAGTCAATATTGTAAGCTTTTATAAGGGGCATACTTGTAATTCCTCACAGGCCGCGTCCTGTGCCTATAAATAGTGAACAGTATTCCGTTACTGTTCAGGCATTCCTGTATTGGCAATCGCATCATTCGGGAACCAATCTTTGTCAAGGCAGAGGTATAACTGTATTCAATGATTAAATATACTGAGTGAATACAATGTGGTTCGTTTATGATTCGTTTACCTTTGATACTCTATATTTTATGTTATTTTATACAATCTATTAAACTACAATTACGAAGATTTAATCTTCGTAATCGTATTGTCATCAACCTTCGTCCAAGGTCCATTAATCCCCAAAGGAATAATGCTTCTTTGGACGAAGGACATTAACATTTAACACTTTATGTTGCCTTGTTCTTGATTCATAGCACTTGAGAACAAGTCCCCAACATTGGCGCCCACCTCCGGTGAACTCACTTCCACTTTTCGAGCTGATGGCTTCGTTCAATGACCAAGCTGGAGCTGCTTCGGACCCGAAGCTGGTGCTCCCGATCACAGGTGGTTCGTCCTCAGAACCAGCTAACAAGAAACAAAAGAAGGAAGCACAGAGAAGGGTACAGCATGTTGGGGTGCAAGGACCCTTCATCAAGTCAAGATGGTCTCACATTCCCATTACCTTCTCCCAAGAGGACCTTCACCTCAAGGATTACCCACACAACGATGCCATGGTTATCTCTTGTGTTATCAAAGGATTTCTGGTCCATAATGTCTTGGTTGACACAGGCAGTGCAGCTGATATCGTATTTGCTAAGGCCTTCAGACAAATGCAAGAGCCAGAAGATAAGATTCATGATGCTACACATCCTCTCTATGGCTTCGGAGGGAGACATATTGTAGCATTGGGCAAGATCACCATGTCAGTAACCTTCGGGTTCATCAACAACACTAGAACTGAGCAAGTTGTGTTTGACATTGTTGACATGGAATACCCTTACAATGCAATTATTGGTCGTGGCACCCTCAATGCTTTCGAAGCAATTCTTCATCCTGCCTATCTTTGCATGAAGATACCTTCGGATCAAGGACCCATCGCTATACATGGAAGTCAGGAAGCTGCCAGAAAGGCCGAAGGTAATTGGACTGACTCAAAAGCAATCCATAACATAGATGGAGCTGAAGCTTGTGAACAGTACAAATTCAGAAGGGAGAAAGCAGCTTCAGCAGATCAGCCGAAGCCTATGCTCTTATGTGAGGACATAGCAGAGCAGAACGTGCTGTTAGGCTCTCAATTATCCGAAGAGCAGGAGAAAACCTTGATAAGGTTTTTGTTCAACAACAAAGATGTTTTTGCATGGTCAGCTAATGATCTCTGCGGAGTAAATAGGGATGTTATTGAACATTCGCTTAATGTTGATCCATCCTTCAGAGCCAGAAAACAGAGGCTTCGGAAAATGTCAGATGATAAGGCCGAAGGTGCTCGTAACGAAGTCAAAAGACTCCTCAGTGCAGGAGTCATCAGAGAAGTA
Organism: Zea mays; assembly: GCF_902167145.1. Taxonomy (NCBI): domain Eukaryota; kingdom Viridiplantae; phylum Streptophyta; class Magnoliopsida; order Poales; family Poaceae; genus Zea; species Zea mays. Next base: position 49,417,027 of record NC_050097.1, read on the forward strand.
AAGTACCCAGAATGGCTATCTAATACCGTTATGGTAAAAAAGGCTAATGGCAAGTGGCGAATGTGTATTGATTTTACAGATCTTAACAAGGCTTGTCCGAAGGATGAATTCCCATTGCCAAGGATAGACTCTTTAGTTGATGCAGCAGCTTCTTCAGAGCTCATGAGTCTGTTAGACTGTTATTCAGGCTATCATCAAATTTGGATGAAGAAGGAAGATGAGCCAAAGACTAGCTTCATAACTCCAAGTGGCACATATTGTTATCTTCGGATGCCTGAGGGGCTCAAAAACGCTGGAGGAAGTTTCAGCAGAATGACTGCGAAGGTTCTCCAGTCTCAGATAGGCAGAAATGTGCTAACTTATGTCGATGACATCATTGTCAAAAGCACGAAGCAGGAGAATCATATTGCTGACTTGCAGGAGACCTTCGCCAGTTTCAGACAAGCGGTTTAAAGTTGAATCCAGAAAAATGCGTCTTCGGAGTAAAGAAGGGGAAATTTCTAGGATGCTTGGTTTCAACAAAGGGAATTGAAGCCAATCCAAGTAAGATTGAAGCTATACTTCGGATGGAGCCACCAACTACAAAAAAGGGGGCTCAAAGATTGACAGGAAGGTTGGCATCTCTCAATAGATTCATATCCAGATCAGCAAAGAGAAACTTACCATTCTTCGAAGTGTTGAAGTCAGCCGAAGTCTTTCAATGGGGACCAATCCAGCAGAAGGCCTTCGAAGACCTGAAGCAGTATTTAATAGATCTAACAACATTAACTCCACCTGTGCCAGGGGATCCTTTATTATTATATGTGGCAGCTTCGCACTCAGCGGTAAGTGCAGCACTTGTCCAGGAGAAGCTTGATGGCCAAGCCAGGAAACAGGTCCCAGTATATTTTGTATCTGAAGTTCTCAGTATATCAAAGAAAAACTACACAGAATTAGAGAAGGTGTTATATGCTGTTTTGATGGCATCCAAAAAGCTTCGACATTATTTTCAAGCTTACAACATAATCGTTCCTTCTTCACAACCTCTGAAGGATATTATGAGGAACCGAGAAGCTACTGGAAGGATTGGAAAATGGGCTGCAGAGCTCAATGAATTTTGTATTGAATATGTTCATAGATCTTCGATTCAGTCCCAGGCGTTAGCAGACTTCATTGCTGACTGGACGCCACGGGCTCAGGAGGAAGAAGCAAATAAAGACGCCGAAGCATGGATAGTGTTTTGTGATGGATCTTGGGGAACCTTCGGAGCAGGAGCGGCTGCTGTGTTGGTTTCACCTTCCAAGGTCAAAACTTGTTATGCGGCAAAGCTTGATTTTAGTTGCACAAATAACATTGCCGAGTACGAAGCCTTGCTTTTAGGTCTTCGGAAGCTAAAAGCAATGGGAATCAGAAGGGATATACTCAGAACTGATTCCCAGGTTGTTTCGGGTCATATTGACAAGAGTTGCAAGGCTAAGGATCCGAAGCTTGAAAAATATCTGGATATGGTTCGAAGAGTTGAAGCTTCCTTCGAAGGATTTTCTGTCAAAAATATCCCTCGAGGACAAAATGAGCATGCTGATTTGTTAGCTAAGTCAGCAGCACAGGGGCTGCCTTTACCTTCGGATGTATTCTTCGAAACAATAAAAGCACCTTCGGTGGAACTTCTTGAAAGGGCAGTCCTCAGTATATCTCCTGTGTATAGCGAAGATTGGAGAACTGAGATCATCTCTTATCTTTAGGGAAAATTTCTTTCAGATGACGAAGCTTATAACAGGAGGATAGAGGCAAGAGCTCGCCCATATGTCATGATAGAAGGGGAGTTGTACAAGCATGGAGTTTGTGCTCCGCTACTCAAGTGTTTATCCAGAACCGAAGGTATAGAGTTGATGAAAGAAATACATGCAGGCCTGTGTGGATCTCACATTGGGTCTAGGCCGTTACTTGGAAAAATTTTCCGCCAAGGATTTTATTGGCCGAAGGCAGCTTCGGATGCAGCGGAATTAGTTCAAAAGTGCGAAGGTTGTCAGAGATGTGCACGAGATAAAAAACAACCTTCGTCCTTAACACAGCTCATACAACCCGTTTGGCCATTGCAAAGGTGGGGCCTTGATTTGTTAGGTCCGTTACCACCGGCCCAAGGGAACCTAAGATATGTTGTAGTGGCGGTGGAGTATTTTTCTAAATGGATTGAGGCAAAGCCTTTAGCCACAATAACTTCGGCCACCGTCCAAAAGTTTTTCTGGCAAAATATTGTTTGTCGGTTCGGGGTACCAAAGGCTATTACTGTGGATAATGGAACACAGTTTGACTCCGAAGCTTTTAGGGATTTCTGTGATCAAATTGGTACGAAGATCCATTTTGCATCAGTCAGACATCCAGAGTCAAATGGACTCGTTGAAAGAGCCAATGGCATCATAATGACAGGAATAATGAAGTTAATCTTCAATCAACCCAGGGGAAAATGGCCAGATCAGTTAACCAAAGTGGTGTGGAGCCACAATACAACAATATCAAGGTCTACAGGCTTTACTCCATTCAAGTTATTATTCGGTGACGAAGCAATAACTCCGGAGGAAGCTAAAACCGGATCAATAAGGGTAATAGCTTCGGCAGAATCAGGTTCCGAAGCTGCTTATTCTGTGGAAAAAGATGCTTTAGAAGGGATCAGGCTGCAAGCCGTGGAGAACATTAATAAATATCAAGCCGAAACAATTAAATGGCGAGATAGAAAGGTTCGGTTAAAGAATATTGAGCCAGGACACTTGGTGCTTCGGAGAGTGGCCAACCCAGAAACAGTGGGCAAGTTGCAGTTAAAATGGGATGGACCTTTCTTAGTAGCATCTTCATCAAGACCCGGTTCATACAGACTGAAGGATATGGACGGCAACAACGTTCCTAGGTCTTGGAATGCGGATGAGCTTCGGCGATATTATGTATAACTCGATGTAATTTTTCATATTTTTCTTTCATGGCACCCTTTTCCTTTCCGAAGGGGGAGAAAGGTTTTTAATGGGGCCAGCACATGTAATTTTCTTTTTTAGTTCTATAAGAGCAAAATCCCCCAAGGAATGTAAATGTAAAAGCTGAGAACGCACCATCGAGTGCCAAAAAGTAAAGGCGAAGAAGCTCCAAAGTCGTTCCTAAGGGAATGCAGAGCTTACAGCGAAAAGTCAACGCTGATTCCGCCAAAAGTAAAGGCGAAGAAGCTCCAAAGTCGTTCCTAAGGGAATGCAGAGCTTACAGCGAAAAGTCAACGCTGATTCCGCCAAAAGTAAAGGCGAAGAAGCTCCAAAGTCGTTCCTAAGGGAATGCAGAGCTGAGGTGCGATTGTTTTTAAGAAAATAATGGCTATGAATATGGCTTCGGATACGTGTTTGGCCATTCATTTGCACATCGCATTACATCATAGCATTTGCATTCATAAACATTCATCTAGGCATATGTAGGATAATCATCTTCATGGCATAAATGGTTGCTTCGGCAAAAAAGAGGAAAAAGAAGGGGAAGAAAGAGCTTCGTGTACAAAAAGGAGAGCTTCGGAAAAAAGGAAAAAATGTTGTTTTCTATGCTTTGCTGCGTACGAAAAGAAGGGAAGGTGTTTTTTCGCCTTCGGCTCAAAAGAAAATTTCGTCCACATCAAAGCATGGAAGGATAAGGATATATAACAAGGTATGAACAGAAGTTATCTCAAAAGTTTTAGTTACATTTACAAAAGTTATCTCAAAAGTTTCTCAAGTATTGTATACAGTCTACTATCTAATCTCCAAGGGGCTTCGGCTTCGGCGTCATTTTTGATCATCGGCTTCGGCTTCGTCATCCTATATGATTAAGGTCGTTGTAAGTCAAAATCAAGCTTACAGGAAAAGGTAAGCACAAGGTATGGTTTCTTACTGGTTCAAGGTGGCTACGAGCTTCGTCTCCAGCCTTTTCTCGCCCACCTTTTGTCCATATCATTTTTACAAATCTATTCGAGATACTCCGGGCGAGATCAGGAATGTCATCCAGGATTGATGGTGATAAAGTGAAATTTGGCCTATTGACAATCTTTGCATGATCGCAGCCAGCCTTCAGGAAAGCTGCAGCAGTGCCTCGAGAAGCCACCCAGGCACAGAAGTCACCATGCCCAGCTATGACTTCGTCGAGCTCGTCAATCTCCCCCTCAATATGTTCGAAGGTTTTCGGTAGGTCTTCAGCTGAGGGGGTGAATTTTTCACTGCTGGCTCCAACTGAGTAAAAAATCTTTCTTAAGCGTTGAATGCATTTGTTGCTAAATTCCAGACATTTTTCTTGAAGGCTTGTCAATAGTTTTCTCAAATCTGAATTTTGTTGAGCTTCGGCTTCAAATTTTGCATTAAGCTCTAGCTTTTCTCGCTCGAACTGTTCAGACTGGCGGAGAAGCTTCGTGTTCAGTTCTGTTATTTTTGCTTCAGCTTCCGCCAATGAACCTTCGGCTGCCTGGAGCTCAAAGTTTTTTTTCTCAATAACATCCGATTGCTCCTTTATTCTGCTTTCTAAATTTTCAATTATAACTTCGTGCTTCTTATCTTCAAAATCTTGCTGCATTTGCAAGGCTTTGCTCAACAGCATACTCTGCACGAAAACAACCTTCGTCAGACATGTTTTATTATTAGAAACAATAAAGTTAAGGGACAAGTAGTTCACCTTGAAGTTGGAATAAAATAAACTACCAACGACATGTTGTCGTCGGTAGCGGCTGATGTCTGTTTCTAGCTTCGGGAAGCCGATACTCTTGGACAGAGTACTGATAACTTTGGCTCCTGTTTGATCTCGAATACAATCTAATTTCTCATCATCAACGCCTCCGAAGAGGAGTGCCCCAGGTTTGTATCCACAGGATTTGGCATACTCTCTAAGCTCTTCTATTTCAGCTTTTGATAGTTGTTCTCGAACTAAATTCTGGAACATGAAAGTCTCGTTCTCTGAAGCTTCATCAGCAATTTCTTTTCCTTTCCCCGACGCTGCGGTCACGGCCTCTTCGGCGACGGTGGTAGCTTCTTCTGCAGCCATGTCTAGCAGTATTTGGTCAATGTGTTCAATTGTGCTCTCCAGGTTCAAACCTTCAGCTGAGGCAGCTTCGGCAGCTGCGGCCTCCGAAGGTGCAATTTCATATCTGTCTCCTCTGCAGCCGCTGGTGTTTTCTGGGCTGAAGCTCTTGGCGGCGTCTTGTCAATTACCTCTGTCACAGTAATAATTCTTTGCTTCTTTGCCTTGATTGTTTTCTTCGATTTTTCGGGCTCCTTGTCCTTCTGAAAAAACTTTGTCAGTTGAGGGCCCAGTGGACTTAGCTTCGCAGGTAAGGATTCAGTCATTACCTTCAGAATTTCCTCAATGACAGCAGCAGAAGGTGATGCGGGGGTTTCTTCTGCTTCGGATATTTGTTGCTTCGGAGAAGAAGCTTTCCTCTTCTTCGGAATTTTCTTCTTTATTGGTTCTTTTCTTCATTCATGGCCTCAGTTATCCTTTTTCTTTTTTGGCCCCCAGCACCTTTATTCAGATTTTCATAATCAGGATAATCGAAGCCCAAGGCGTCCAACACTCGATTTAGCCTTCGCTTCGGACGAGTGCCGAAGGCTGCGGTCATCAATTGATCTTCTTTTTTAGAATAATTGCCAAGTATTTCATTGCACATCGCTTCAATCGTTTCCAGCCACTCTTGGCAAGGTGTTTTAAAGTATTTCTTAAACTTGAAGTAATAAGGTAAACGTACAAGTTCACCTTCTTTCTTTTCCCCTTGTAGCTTCGACATTTCCCATTCTTTTAAACTGGGAAAAACCTTGAAAGCCAAAAACTCTTGAACCAGGTCCCTTGTGCTGATATGCTCTGCAATAATTCTGAATTCATTCATTGCTTGTTGCGTTGGACCTTCGGGTGTCATATTGCAGCGAGGTCGCGTTTCTCCGAAGATTAATTCGAGTGGACTTTGCACAAGTTTTTCCTTGTCGTCATCAACCTTAACATAGAACCACTCTGATTTCCAGCCTGCTGCCCATTTGCTTCGGTAGCTAATTACAGGAAACTTTGTAGATTTCCGATAGGCGAAGTTATAGCAACCAAAATTGTCGTGCAATCCATCCTTTCTAGCCTTCGTTTGATAATGCAACTCGTGAACCCGGCAAAAGCTGTCCGCAAATGGTTCCACTGCTTGGCTTCGGAGTGCCCAGATATAAACAATAAGTCTGACAATAGCGTTGGGGGTCAGCTGGTGAAAATAAATACCGAACCTCTTCAGTACCTCTGCAATAATCCCATGTAGGGGGAATCTTAATCCAGCTTTTAGAAAGCTTTTGAAAATAACAATTTCATCCTTCTCCGGCTTTGGGGTAGTCTCTTCTCCCCCGAAGCGCAATAGCTTCTTCTGATTTTCAGTAAAAAAGCCCGATTTTACCATCTTGGACAGATCAGCTTTCGAAACACTAGATTTCCCGAAATCCAAATGGCTGGGTTTGCTTGGCATAGCAATGCGATAATCATCTTCGGGATCAGTTTCCTCAATATCTTCTTCCTCTGCTTCAGCGATTGCTTGTTCTGCATCATCACTAGGAATCTTTTCCGAAGTCACTAGCCCGGATCGTTGCATGGCTTCGGAGATAGGGACAGTCTCCGAAGCTTCAGTTTCGTCCCCCTCACGTTCAACCCTGGCGGTAGAACGCACTCTGGCCATTTAATTATGAACTTGTGGAACTTTGATACTTTCTTCCTCCGAAGCAGGTTACAAACTGGAGCTTCGTTCGATTCCGACAGACAAGCTTCGGCGACGGTTGAAAATTTTGGCAGCAAAACAGTGCAAATAGCAATGAATGTTGTGGTAACTTCACACCTACTCGTCTGTTTATATAGTGCTGCAGGTAAGAAGGCGAAGCGCCAGAATTTTTACACCAGGCGGACACCCGCTCGCACTCGCTGCGTGGTGGACCGCAGAGACCGAACAGTAACTCTGCAAGGTGGGGCTGCTACACGCTGGGAGATTGAATCGTTTCTCGACAACGAGCTCAGGGAAGGTGTTTTTTAGACCTTCGGCGCTTCGAAGCTTAAGAGACTTTTTTCACGGATCAAGCTCGTTACGAAAAACGATCTAGCACCGTGAAAGGGGCTACTGTTGGGTCTATGCTTCGTCGCCGAAGGTCTTATATAAAGAAGTGATCCTCGGCTGAAGCTGTTTGCATAAGATAGCCGAAGGTTCCTCTTCGTGAAGCTTCGGTATTACAAACCGACTTAAAGATAGAATGACCTTTTAGTCCATAAAGGTCTGAGTCAATATTGTAAGCTTTTATAAGGGGCATACTTGTAATTCCTCACAGGCTGCGTCCTGTGCCTATAAATAGTGAACAGTATTCTGTTACTATTCAGGCATTCCTGTATTGGCAATCGCATCATTCGGGAACCAATCTTTGTCAAGGCAGAGGTATAACTGTATTCAATGATTAAATATACTGAGTGAATACAATGTGGTTCGTTTATGATTCGTTTACCTTTGATACTCTATATTTTATGTTATTTTATACAATCTATTAAACTACAATTACGAAGATTTAATCTTCGTAATCGTATTGTCATCAACCTTCGTCCAAGGTCCATTAATCCCCAAAGGAATAATGCTTCGTTGGACGAAGGACATTAACATTTAACACTTTATGTTGCCTTGTTCTTGATTCATAGCACTTGAGAACAAGTCCCCAACAGGTACTTTTGTTGGAAAGTCATATGAGTCAGGCGGTTTGTTCCGTCTTTCTGTTTTGAATAATCATTCTTCTTACCATGTTAATGTGGTCTGTAATAACGATTCCATTAATAATATATGGCATTCCCGTTTGTGTCATGTGAATTTTGAGGCCATTAAGAGATTAAGTGACATGTCTTTAATTCCTGAATATAAACATGTTAAAGGTGTAAAATGTGGTATTTGTGTGCAAGCTAAGCAGCCTAGAAAACCGTTTCATACGGTTGAAGGCAGAAGTACCACTCCTTTAGAACTAATTCACTCAGATATCTATGAGATGAATGGTATAATCACAAAAGGCGGTAAAAGATACTTTCTTACCTTGATAGATGATGCTACCAGGTTCTGTTATATTTACTTACTCAGAACTAAAGATGAGGCACTAGAACACTTTAAGATCTATAAGACTGAAGTTGAAAACCAGCTAGACAAGAAAATTAAAAGGTTACGGTCTGATAGAGGAGGTGAATACCTTTCCAACCTTTTTGATGAGTACTGCAAAGAGTGTGGAATCATTCATGAAACCACTGCTCCATATTCACCTCAGTCAAATGGGGTAGCTGAAAGGAAGAACCGAACGGTGTGTGACTTAGCTAATGCTCTGTTGCAAAGTTCGGGGATGCCTGACATCTGGTGGGGCGAGGCAGTACTCACGGTGGGCTATGTCCTGAACAGGGTGCCGCCTCGCAACCGTGAGGCCACGCCCTATGAAGGATTTAAAGGAAGGAAGCCAGATCTTTCGCATCTTCGGACTTGGGGTTGCCTTGCAAAGGTGAATGTCCCGTTGCCGAAGAAGAGAAAGTTAGGCCCTAAGACCGTAGACTGTGTCTTCCTGGGTTATGCACATAACAGTGCAGCTTATAGATTTCTAGTGGTCCATTCCGAGACAAGTGAAGTTGCTATAAATGTAATAATGGAGTCTCGAGATGTGACATTCTTTGAGAGCATCTTCCCTATGCGGGATAAGGAAGTAGTAGCCCCAGATGGTCCATCTCGGACATATTCTCTGCCCTCGAGTGTCAATGACCAGACTCCAGATTTGGAGTTAAGGAGGAGTAAGAGACAAAGGACTGAAAAGTCTCTGGGTGATGATTATATTATCTATCTAGTGGATGAAGAACCACGCTCCCTCACAGAGGCATATACATCTCCGGATGCAGAGTACTAGAGGGAGGCTGTCCGTAACGAGATGGATTCAATCATCTCGAACGGAACTTGGGAGATAACTGATCTCCCAGCTGGTTGCAAGCCTGTGGGCTGTAAATGGATCTTTAGGAGGAAGAGGAGACCCGATGGTACTATTGAAAAGTACAAGGCCCGTCTTGTGGCTAAGGGTTTTACTCAAAAGAAAGAAGAGGATTATTTTGATACTTATTCTCCGGTGGCTCGATTGCCCACAATCCGTGTGCTTTTAGCGCTGGCAGCTGCTTATAAACTTCTTGTCCATCAAATGGACGTAAAGACAACATTCCTAAATGGAGAGCTGGAAGAGGAAATTTATATGCAGCAACCAGAAGGATTTGTGGTTAAAGGACAAGAGAGCAAAGTGTGTCGCTTGATTAAATCCTTATACGGTCTTAAACAAGCTCCCAGACAATGGCATGAGAAGTTTAATAATACTCTGACCACTGCCGGGTTTTGTGTAAACGAAGCCGACAAGTGTGTGTATTATCGCTTCTCTGGGGGCAAAGGTGTCATCATGTGTTTATACGTTGATGACATATTGATATTTGGGACCGATTTGGAGGCTATCATGGAGACAAAATTATTCCTCTCCAAGAACTTTGATATGAAGGACTTGGGTGAAGCTGATGTTATACTGAACATCAAGCTGATAAAGGGTGAGGATGGGATTACTTTGTCACAATCCCATTATGTGGAAAAGGTCCTGACTCGCTTTGGACATATGGACTGTAAACCAGTCACCACACCCTATGATCCATCCTACACGCTCAGTAAATATGAAGGCGAGCCTGTGAACCAGCTACTATATTCGCAGATCATCGGATCTCTCATGTATCTGAGCAGTGCAACTAGACCAGATATCTCATATGCAGTATGCAGACTGGCTCGTTATTCGGCCAGTCCAGGAGATAGACACTGGGTAGCCTTGTACAGAGTGCTTCGGTATTTGAAGGGAGCGATGAATCTTGGTATTAAATATACCGGATTTCCGTCAGTACTTGAAGGATTCAGTGATGCAAACTGGATCTCTGACTCGGATCAAATGAAGTCTACAAGTGGCTATGTGTTCACTTTAGCTGGTGGGGCCGTGTCATGGAGATCGTCTAAACAATCAGTGTCGACACGTTCCACCAAGGAGGCTGAATTAGTTGCACTTGATTCAGCAGCATTGGAGGCTGAATGGTTGAGAGACCTATTGTCAGACCTTCCAATGTTAGCAAAGCCGATACCGGCTGTCCTAGTATACTGTGACAACACTTCTGTGTTGCTGAAAGTGAACAGTAGAAAGGACAACCAAAAATCCTCGAGGCATATCAGAAGACGACTTGATTCATGTCGGCATGCTAGAGAGACAGGTGTAATAACCGTAGATTACATCAAGTCTGAAAGGAACCTTGCTGATCCTTTCACCAAAGGGCTGGCTCAAAAGCCAATCCAAGTAGCGTGTATGGGAATGGGACTCGTACCCTGTTAGCGGTTTCAACTGCGGATAACTGTCCTGTGTGACCGGAGATCCCGAGATCCAGGCTCCAGGAAACGAAGCACTGTGGAACCAAGAGCACAAAAGATAAAGAGTCTCATGAGCTGCTGTGCTCTGACTGTATGGCAGGTTGAGCGATATGCTCTTAATGAAGTCAATGCTATAAGCAGGGAAATTGTCCTACAGAATTTCCTTAACGATTTCACCTATATGAGCTGACTGTGGGGTCGCAGTCCAGGAGAGAATGGGGTTTTCTCTCTAGTGAGCTCATGAATAGATATTAAAGGGCATGACCGTAACGCCCTGCCCCGTAAGAGAAGCAGATAATCTGCCTAGTACTATGTGCCTTTTGTGCGAAGATTCTCACACTAGGGTTTGTGGATCAAGGCGTAGTCCTCCGCTTACTCGTGCAGGGTTGGAGTACACTGGGATAGGCTTTGGTTCAAACCTAACAAGTACCTCTGCCGAAAAGTAGTATATTAAACAGTACGGGAGCTCAATGACATTGATCAGAAAATAAGAGTGAAAATGGTGGGGATTGCTGTTCATTTTGTAGGGATTTTCCCTTTATTTTCGTTATGGAAAATATGAGAAATGAAATTAAAAAAAAAGGAAGGAAAAGGCCACCCGCTGGGCCGCTACCAGGCCTGTTGGGCCGAGCAGCCCAGCAGGGCAGCCAGCATAGGCCTGGGCGGCCGTAGGGCATGGGCAGGGGTCACACAAGCGAGTGTGCCTGGGTGACCGCAAGGCTGAGCGGACGAGCGCAGGCTCAGCCGCGACTCGGGCGGCGGCGGCGCCCAACTGCCGATCCGCTTCCTCCGTGTAACTAGCGACCGAATCTTGCGCCCACGATGGATCGGCCTCTGGTAAAAGCTCCTGCTCGTCTCCTTTACATATGTGAGGTGATTCCCCTTCCTCGGTATAGGCTAGAGTTCCAGAGACTGGAAATCTTGGCTCCTCTCTCCTGCTCTCTATTCCAATCACACATTCGATCGATTCAATTGGTCCTGGCATTCTGTGCGTCTCTCTGGTGGCGATTGGGAGAGAGTGGAGTTGGCTCCGCGCTTGTGCTGCGTGCTCTACTGGTGCACTGTTTGATCTGGTTATTGTCCACCGTGGCCTGGTGCTTGGGCTCCCTGCTGCGCGGTGTTCTTCTTCTCGGGCTGGTGTCGTGGACGTCTCCCTCGGCTCCGACAGCGGCTCTAGTATCTCCGTCAACCTCCCGCCGTGCAGGTCCGGACGTGGGCGGCGGAATTGGTTTTCTGGGACAGAACCTTGTGTTCGCTGAGCTGGTCTTCCCACGTAGACAATCTACGTGCTGTGAGTTACCCGTTGCCTCGCTTTATTTATTGAGTAATTTTGTGCAATCTGCTAGTATTATTTACTTGGGTGTGATTGCACAATTTGTGGGCGGATTTGATTGCTCGATGATGATAGCGGTGTAGTGAGACGACGTGACAGTCTGGGTTTTAGTGTGTTGTTATTTTCAGCATTGATATTATTTGTGCCTAGTTATTTCTTACTATTGTGCAAGCTGATTATTTAAGTTCATTATTGTTCCTTAATTCTTATGCACACTGTTTTGATCTTAATATTCATGCTTGATTTCTAGGCTCATAATATTTGTTCTAAAACCCTGTTTTGGGAAGATAGGACTGTCACGTTAGTCGAGGATCTTTGATCACCCTTTAGCGTTGGAGGGCTGTCTTGTGCAGTAACCCGCTATTTTGAGAGCAATACTTCAAGATAAATAATTATGTTTATTTGTTTAATCTGCCTTCTTCATCTGCAAGCCATGTTCAATTATGAAATGGACCTGTGTAGCTATTTTACATGTTTACATGTTTTAGAATTGCTACTGTTCATTGCTGCTATAATTACATATGGCATTTGTCTGAGTTATATGCTTATTTTATTCGGAATTAGAATATTTAATTTATTTAAATATGTAGAAAGCTTGTCACTTATTTCTCTAATACTACAACACTATCAGCCATGCGTCTCCAGTTCTCCGCTACCAACATCATCATCACTGTTTGTGAGGTACGGGTATACACGTCTTAGGTTATTACCATCTCACCTAATTAAAAGGGCTGTGATGCCCTTATAAGGACATGTCTCTCATCTCTCAGCCTAGGTTTTTTTTAGGATGGTAGGCTTTGGACGGACTGGGCGTACACTGTTTCCCGATTCCCGATCCGAGCGATGTCTCTTGGTGGATTTTGTTCTTGTTTCATGCCGGATCTTTGCCAAACCCTGTGAAGATAACATTGCTACATTGGATTAAAACTTACTCTCCCTGCTCTAGATTACAAGACATTCTAATTTTTAACATATACAGATATAACAAAAAGTTATGTATTAGATATAGTGTATGTCTTACTCTCTTCATCTAAGATATAAGCTATTTCAAAAATTAAAATTTGGAAACCTAAGTTTGACGAAAATTATAGAATATATATATATATATATATATATATATATATATATATATATATGATATCAAGTAGATATAATATAGAAATATAACTAATGCAGAGCCTAACAGTGCTTATTTATATCGTAAATGTTATTTGAGAATGCAAATTATGTCTTGGAGTATATGGCCGAGATGAAGATCCCTCCTAGTCCAAAACCAATTCTATAAATATGCGAGAGGTGAAGGCCCAGCTCTTGTAGCTCTTTACCTCCATTATGCATACACAGTAACACAGTTCAGTACAAAGAGACCGATTCCCGGTCTGAGTTTCATCGAAGTACGTCGGCAAACGCTTCATTGCCCATACTACTAGAATCGTGGGCATTTTCTAGTCTCTGAATTTCATCGAAGTACGTCGACAAAACGCTTGATTGCTCATACTAGTGGAATCACGGGAACGCTATAGCACAACACCAAATCAGCATCAGACAACTGTCGCTATAAATAAAGGATTGTCATTGAAATGTTAGTGGATATATATTGCCACCGATTGTGAGTCAGCATTTATCTATATATCGACTAACAATCAGTCATATTTATATGTGAATAGTTTTGTTCCATCAGTCGGTAATTCATACTGATTGCGTCTGTCGGCACAATATAATTGCCTCTCCTCACACGCGATACCCTAAGTTATTGGCGCGCAAAAATTAGTCGGTGCCAATATATACTCGACTAACAGTTCGATGGCAATCCTTTATTTATAGCGACAGTTGTTCGAAGATATTTTGTCGTTGTGGTATAGTGGCAGCTTCTATCCAAATAGGTCTAGCTCTATGAGCTCTAGCTTTAAAAAATTTAAAACTGGAGGACAGTTTTATGAAATTTTTGAAGCTCATCAAAGGGTGTTTCCAAGACAATATTTTCATACCTTTTATGAAGTTGCAAGTAAATTAACAACCGCGCCACTGGTTACAGATCATAAACGCTTCGTTTCTATTTATGATCTCTTCCTTGTTTCACAGTTCTTCCTCCGGCGTGTCGGAGGTCTTCCCCAGCACGACATTGGTGTCCGCCAGGCGTCCCTTCATGACGAGCCACTGGGAGCGACTCGGGCATGCCGAGCACCATGTATTAGGGAGTGCACCAGAAAGCATCCAGTAGTTGACAACAAAGCCCATGAGGAAGGCGCATGCGAAGAAGATTACCACCACGAAGACGATGATGTAGTGGCGCCCGATCTAGTCGGACGTTCGCCCAACCGCGAGGAGCCGATGAGCGAGTACACGATGAGGATGCCATGAGGATGTTCCTCCAATAATCTAAAGATGAAATACTGAATTATACATAAATTATAAATGTGCGTGTGTTTTATACAATGTGGCGTGTGTTTATGTCCTATAAGAGAAAATAATGTATACAAATAATTTTGTTTTGATGGCATCTGAAAAGTTGGCGCTCCAATCCAATAACCCACCAACATACTTTCAGCCCAATCAACGAGCCCACCAAGACGAGTCCACTACTAATCATAAACAGTAACGAAGAAAACTTACATAAATTAATTATATTACAGAAGTTGAATCCTATGTGCAAGTCAAACAGTTCTCAAACCCATCTCAACATTTTACTAAAATTGTTGAAGTGAATTCTTCTCAAATAGGCCCTTATTTTGAGTTTTTAGCACGTTTCATAAAAATCTACAAAATATATGGACCTAACCACACATCTGAATTTTAGGATACTTTATATTTTACGGAATTAAAGTGTTTAATTAAAAAAATAAGATTTAAAACCGTTTTTAAATCTAAAGCACGTGAAGATGTGCTTAAGGCTATCTACGATGAGGTACTCTAAAGAGTACTCCACCAACATAGAGTTAAATATAAAATAAAAAATTGCTCCAACGAAGTGCTCTATAATCTACTGTAAACTTGAGGAGGAGACCGAACGAAACCTAATTCCAGCGTTCATGTATTTCTACCCTATCAGACATGTGAAGACCTGCTCCACAGTCCACACATTCCATGCGACAGCGAGCTGGCGCGGCTGAGGAAAAGTATATAATACAGATATAAAGTTGATGTATAGAGTAAATATTATTGTAGTAGATTATGATATAGAGTAGAGAATCTTTCTAATAAGAATATAATTTTTTTAAGTATTAATTTAGAGTAAGAGTGCGGATAACCTAAATACCCTTATATACAGAGATAAGAACAGAGCCTTTCCACGTCAGCAAGTTCCCTTGCTGGGCGTGGGCCCAGATGCTCCAAGCCACACAAAATATCTCGGTGTGGAGCTCAGATTCGCGAATCTGGTCGCTTTGATACTGAAAATTGTTACGGCAACCCCACAATCCATGCTTGTTTTTTATATTTCTCGTTTGATTAGATCTGCATGAATGTCCACTACATATAGGAGCATGGAATATAACTCTACCAAGCGTTCTTCTAATAAGGTATTTATACATTTGTACAACAAATAGTATGAAGATTTCATAAGTGCTCATGTCCATAGTATACAATGAAACGATGTTATGCACAGTCCAAAATCTAAACATTAACATATGGGATTGTGCACTAAAAACAGATACCAAGCGTTCTTCTAGTAAGGTATTTATACATTTGTATAATAAATAGTATGAAGATTTCTTAAGTGCTCACGTCCATACTATACAATGAAACTATGTTATGCACAGTCCAAATTATAAACATTGACATATGGGATTGTACATTAAAAACAGAAAGAAATAGTGTCTCAAATATGAAACATATTAAGGATATTGAAAATTTTAGAAGTATGGGATTGTACATCACTCCAAGCAATATTTTTGGAGACAAGTATCTCAAATCATGATATTTGGTATACATGTGCTAGAAGCTAGTCATAGATAAAAACTTTAGGTTAGAGTGGATACTCTAAAAATTCCATGATAACTACTAAACTATGGTATTAAAGGTAGAATTTTGTATAAGGTAGCCAAATACCTATTGGGAAAAATATCATGGTATATAAACATATAAAAATATTTTGCTTTCAAAAACACCCTCTCTACAGTGTTTAGAAAGAGGAAAACCCACAACCGTAACGACAACGGTTCTAAGGAAAATGTTAACCAAGTAGAGTTATGCTTTTTCTAGGGGAGTGAGTGGAGAATTTAGGCTATTCCTAGTGGGCAGTATCATACACATTAATAAGATGGCACATAGGATTTTTTCGTGATGTGTTAAGCTATTTAATAGGAGGGAGAGAAAAATTGTATCTTAAGTAAGATGCTGTTTTGGCATGATGTCTTAGGTTGTGGCAAAAAAATAATGCTTGGGTCCATTCTAATAGACACAACATCATACCAATTAAATAATAAAAACATAAGTATGATACTATACAATGTGGAGAGTGTATCTTGTATCAGTATCATATTGTTCATCCTATATGACATTCTTGGATATTTGAGTATAATACTTTGGACTGGGAATAACCTTATGTGATTGAATGTTCATTGAAAAAGGGTGACGAGTTGTGATAAAAAGGAGTGTTAGGGCAATTGCAGACTTTCAGGAGTAACCTCCATATATATGTGGACCATCATTTTTTTGTCACTAGATGTTGGATGAATCACTCACTGAATGAATAACCTCTCACTGGAAAAGATATAAGTGTTCTTCAATTCCCAGATAAACAAGAGGAAGAACTGTGCATATGTTAAGGACGGCCTCTGCAACCCATAACATAAATATAAACCTATAGTTTACCATAGAGTAACGCTTGAGAGTTTGAAAACAAAAGATGGTGCCTGTCTTCCTAATGTGATGAATCGCATGTCCTTTTTTGTGATGATGATTCGATCCCATACATTTTATATTTATGTTTCTACTAAGGTGCATCCAATTTAGCCAAGATACGATATTCTGTAGCATAAGGTAAGATGTACACATTTTTGCACTACCTGTTGTTATATACATAAGGATATGTATAATTGTTCAGGCAACCATAATCTTTAAGACAATACCGTGTTAACCAGATACTCTATAGTAATAGACAAGCGACTATGTGAATATAGTAGTCTAAAGAGTATTCAATTGTTGAATGATATGTGTTCATATGTAATACAATAGACGATACCTCTATAGTGCGAAAGTTGTCTAAGGGCTAGTTTAGAAACCTAATTTTTTCCAAGGGTTTTATATCTTTCAAGAGAAATTAGTTATTTTTTACTGGAAAAATAGAGTTTCCAAACTAACACTAAGAAAGTTTTTTCTCATACTTACTAGACGATGTCTTTGTAATTTTCTTTCAGGTTAGATAAAATTATACGTGATACCTCTCCTAAACTATTAATATCACCTAAACCTCTATACACGCCATAAAGGGTGCTACCGAGTGAGGAGGCAAACATTGGAACATTAATCTTAATGTACTTTCTCTGTTCCAAATATCGTTCACGCTTTTTGAGAAGTAAATATTTTTAACTTTGACCAAATATATACTCTCTACTTGACTTTTCCCCAAAATTGTAATCATTCGGCTTACTAAAAAACATGACATATCATTTATTTTGTTATAATTTATTTTATCAAGCGTGACTTAACATTTTACATTTCAAATAAAATGAGTGATTAATCTTTTGAAAAAATCAACCGCGTAATATACTTGTGAATAGATGGAGTATAAAACATTAATATTTATAATATATAACTAGTAGATAGACCGTTGAATTTAATTTTATAATAAACTTATTTTTAGATACAAATATTGCTAATTAATTTAAGAAAGTTTTACCGGTATAAATACCATAGCTACACTTATTTTCTCTGTATGTAATAATGTCACTTCAATTATTTTTATTTATTCGAGTCGGCAATACTTTGCTTTTCAGGAGCTGCCACTGCCACAGTGGTACGTGTACGTCTAGCATTTTGCTTCCCATCAGGATGGCCACATGCCTCGTTATGCAAATCCCAGCTGCAGCACATATTGTGCTTCCATCTCTAACAGGCCCCGAAGTCCTCAAGAATTACTCCAAAGCACAAAGCCAATCGGCAACGGGCCAACCGCTGGCAGCACAAACAGAACAGGGAGTCAATTACGGAACAACTGACGCCCTTATCTGTAAAATCAGATGTAAAGTAACGCAAAACCGCCCCCGGTTAAAAATTCCGAACGCATCACGCAATCGAGAAAAACACAAACCGAAAAACCTCCTCTACAGTCCCATCTAGGCGCCCCTCCTCGGCTCCGATCCAGTTTCGCCGGCGGCCATGTCGCAGCCGGCGGCGACGGTGGCCGCGGCGGCGCAGCCGCAGGGTCGCGGCCCCGCGGGGCGCCAGGGCGGCCTGGGGCAGAGCATCGCAGGCATCGTGCGGATGGCGGTGTTCTGGTACTTTGCGTCCAAGTTCTTCGGGCCCAAGCGCCCACCCGCGGACCCCGGGATGCTCATGTCCAACCTCTTCCAGAAGGGCGAGCCAATGGTGAGAACGTCCTCGGCCATCTTGCGAGATTTCGGTTCGAAGATGCGTCTTAGGTCGATCGCGGCTTGCTCGTCAGTGGGTTTAGGTTCTGTAGTGCGGGTAGTTTGGTTATGTTTGTTCTGATGTCAAGGTAATTTTAGGATTTAATTGTCTGACCTTTCCTTTGGTTGCTGTGATCCGGAAGCTGTAGTTGTTAGGGGCACTCATGGGTGCTGTTCGCAAGAGGAATTGACTACTTAGCGGACGCAGAAGCGTTTGTTTTTACTTGTTCGAGTGCAAGGGAGATATTTTCAGGCCTAGTGATCACCTCATATTGGTGTTCTGCATCACCAACATTCCTTTTATTGTGATAAAAAAGGATAGCGCTTTGGGTGTGTTAATTGGATCTCAGGAGGCTAAGCTGATTGTTGCTAATGATTTTTTCAGAAATAGTATAAACCCTAGAAGTTTTGTGAACTTTGGTCATGACATGCTGCTGCTGAATTCAGCAAGTTGTGTGAACATGTAGGTGCAGTGCTATTGGTGACTTTATGTTTAGAACTTTTGTAGTGTTTAAGCTAGGGTTTTGACTTTTGAATAATCTATTTGGGACAGAGGAGGGGTTGTTCGTTATGTTTATGCTGGAATGGAAATATCTCCTAGTTGTTTAGATTAGGTTTGGTGTGTTCAAGGTTGGCTGTTGGATTCAGTTTTCAAACTCTGTAATTGTACCATGTGGATTTTGTTGCTGTAGTATCAGCATATTCGACAAAATGTATAGTGCAGAGTTCATTCGTTAGGCCTTCCCTGGGCCAGTAGCCATTTTTGAATTTCTATAAACACCAAGTGCATTGTGGCTATTTTGCTGCAGGATATGTGGATGTATTTGTCAGAGAACGAGAAGTTCAACGATTTTGCTAATGAGGATGCACTTATTTGGCACGAGGCAAACATACCATATGCAGTCTGGGGACCTACCAGTACTAGAACACGGTCATTAACGTACTATCCGTCAGAGGTAGGCTACTAACTGCAGTAACATTAAACATTATTTCATGCATTTATGGTCTATTTCTTTTAAATTTTGTGTATGTACTGTTACAGGCTCTCAAGCATAATGGCTCTTTGTATGCTCATGTTTACTTCGCCCGTTCGGGTTATCCTGTGGACCCTACAGATCCAGAATATGAGCAGAAATCTTCGTTTGGGAGGACCCATCGTATGTATTATTGTTTTCCAGCATGATCTTCCTTTATATGATCTCGCATACTTATGTAATACTGATTACATTGTACCTGTCCTTTAGCTGTTGTGGCATTCTTGCCAAAATCAAAAGCTGGTAAAAAGAAGAGCTTGCTTGGAGATTCAGAAGAGCCTGAAGAGAAAGCACCGCGCAATAAGGTTATTGTTTTCATCCTTTGTCGCTCAAATTTATGGTATTCCTTGTATCTTCCAAGCTAACAAAATTCTTACTTGATCTGCAGGAGAATAAAGAATCTGAGGATAAAGATGAGGGTCCGACTGAATATATATCTTATTGGAAACCAAATGTAACAATAAATCTTGTTGAAGATTTCACACGGTATTCACAAAATCAAGCTCTGTTTCTAAGTTTGATTTGTACTGATTTTACTTGCTTGAGATTTATGTTCCTTTCAATATGTTGCAACATTGGCACATGATCCACCCCTCTCACCCTGCCCTTTTGACAGCTTAGCTATTAATCATTTTACCTTGCCTTGATAGTTACCACATTACCATGAAGTACTAAATTGGACATATGCCCCGTTATACAATTTCCAGTTGGTGACAAAATACTTTCAGTCTCCAGTGTAGCATTTATTTTAAACAAGATCGATGTTATTACAATGAATAAGAATTTCTGAATCAAGAGTTTGTATAACGTACCAACTTTTCTGAGGGCCACTTACAACCCTCGTCCAATTTGATATAGAAGCTGTTTGCATCATATGGTAATCACAAGGCGATACTGCTAAGCCTAAATATGGTTAAATTCAAGGTAGCACTGAGGTTATATTGACATGCAGATGAAACTACATGAGTTTTTCCCCTCTTAACAGCTCCAGGTTTTGCACCAGTCATTTTTAGCATATGTTTTTCTTGATCATATGACAAGACTTTGTTGTTATTGTTGTTGTATATAGCATCAGCTTTGCTGTTTATGTGTTCTTGTTGTTCTGTACATCCTCTCTACGTTATGTCTCCTCTTTGCTCTGTACATCTTCTCTATGTTATGCGTCCTCTTTAATCTGTCCATCGTCTCTGCATATGATTGACATTGCCCCGTTCACATTTTACAGGTATCCCAACAATAATGTACCTCCCATTGTTGCTCCATGTATCCTTAAACTGTAACAGATAGTAACATATATCATTTTTGTTTTGTGATAGTTCCACTTTTACACTTACAGCATAGATATTGTTCTTACTGGCTTACTGTTTTTTTCTTCAAAAATTTCATTGTTTGAACTTTGAATCCAACTAATGTTGAAAGCTGGAATATAGAAAAGTTACATGTTTTGAGAATGGTTTTGGTTTTCCTTTACAATAGCTTGACAGATCTGAATGTGGATCCAGTTACGGGCGATTATTATCCTACAGTATTCTTCAATGAGTTTTGGCTATTGAAGGATAAATTAATAGCGCTCAACGAGACTGTGGAGGAATTGCCCTTAAACCTTGAAGTTGGTCCTATTAGCATGACCAAGTGGCAATTATTTTTACAGATTGAGCAGTCCTTCCAGGTTCATCGTAGTTATGGAAGTATGCTTGAAGGCGAGGCTGATGAACTCAAGGTATACAAGTGTGGATACTCAAAAATGCATTTAGTTAAACACAACTTTCTTTGATATGTTGTACTCTTTCTTATTTGGGAATCAATTCCTTTGCAGTCTTTCTCAACTTGTAAATTGTGTACTTGTAGTTTGTATTATTGAGATGTGGTTTATGTCCTTATTATTTTACTGTGTCTATCAGCTGCTGACTCTTTTCTTATATTTGTATTGCAGAGGGTTTTTCTTGAAGGAAATCCTTATCTTCTTGGATTGACTATGGTCGTTTCTCTATTACACTCCCTGTTTGATTTTCTGGCCTTCAAAAATGGTATCTACAACATATAGTTTTTTCTAATAGAATGTATAGTAAGATGCGTTATGCATCAAGTTAATACAAACATCTATCTTATATATCTTCGTTTTCAGATATCCAGTTCTGGAACAAGAACAAGTCCATGGAAGGTCTATCGGCAAAATCTGTGGTTCTGAATTTTGTGTGTCAACTAGTTGTTTTCCTGTACCTTCTTGACAATGACACTTCATGGATGATCCTTGCTAGCTCTGGAGTTGGTGTGTGCATTGAATTTTGGAAGATTGGAAAGGCAATGCATATTGAGGTAAAACTGCATCACTTTTACCCCTTGTATTTGTTGCGCAACATAAACCTTGTGATTTTCACCTGAAATTTGAATATATTTACCAATCATAATCAAGGTCATAAACATACAAAATATTTCTAGTGTTAGTTATTAGGCACATATCCTATGCAATCACTCATTTGGCACAAGCGTGCAATCAAGCCATCCAGAGCATCCAATCTAGATCCAACGATGTCTACCGTTTTTTTGCATTTCTATCCTCCCATGGTCAAAATAGATGGAGGGTGATGTGGGAGGGTAGAAATGCAATAAATGACAGACATAGTTGGATCTAGATTGGATGCTATGGATAGTTTGATTGCACGCTTGCACCAAATGAGTGATTGCTCATGATATGCCCCTTTAGTTATTCACTGTGAATTTGTTTCAATTGTCCCCTTATTGTTCACTTACAGTACCAGCTAGTGCGTCATGTTGCATTTCCAAGCTCACTGTTTTACTTCATGCTTAACTACTGTCACCATTGACCCCTTGATGTGTTTCCGATATACAGATTGTTGAATTTTGCTACATGTATACTTTGTGATAACTTGGTGGTATAGATACATGTATTTCTTCTATATGATGAGATTGTTGATCTTGAATAGAATTATACTTGATGGTTTACCTTTGGTACATTAAATGAAAGATTTGTTTCATGGTGTCCAGGTTGATAGAAGTGGAAAAATTCCCATGTTGAGGTTCCGAGACCGTGAATCATATGCACAGAATAAGACTAAAGAGTACGATGCCATTGCAATGAAGTACCTTACCTATGTACTTTTCCTCCTTGTGGTCGGTTTCTCTATCTATTCACTTAAGTATGAAAAGCACAAGAGCTGGTACTCATGGATACTTTCTTCTATGACAAGCTGTGTGTACATGTTTGGTAAGCAACTATTCCACTCCCTCACCAGTTTGTTTGATATGATAACCTGCATTAGCTGTGGAGCTTATATATGTAACTTTTCCATTCTTCAGGTTTCATTATGATGTGCCCCCAATTGTTTATCAACTACAAGCTGAAGTCTGTTGCTCATATGCCATGGAGACAAATGACCTACAAGTTCCTCAACACTATAATCGATGACCTTTTTGCATTTGTCATCAAAATGCCAATGCTTCATCGTCTCTCAGTTTTCAGAGATGGTAAGATGATCTATCACTTCTTTTTAGTCAGATAACTGCTGGTTAAATCAGGGAAACCATTCTGCTCTTTGGACATACCATTCTTGTTTAGATCCCTAACCGACTGCTCTCTGACATGTCTCGGCAGATGTTATCTTCTTGATATACCTCTATCAGAGGTGGAAGTATCCGGTCGACAAGAAGCGTGTTAACGAGTTTGGCTTCGGGGGCGAGGACGAACCGGCAGCCCAGGAGGCTGTGGAAGGAAGTGATTCAGCTGCAGCACCCCAGCTAACGGAGGCCGGGTCCGAGACGAGTACGGAGGACAAGAAAACCAAGTGATCTCCAATCTTTTGATCATCCAAATACAAGCATACATCTCTGCAACATCTGCCTTCCCAGCGGGCGTGAAATTTCTTTGCTGAAACTGGATGCTGGACTCTTGCGGTCTTGTCTTACCGAGACGTGCTGACCATAAGATAAGGCGTGTAACAAGGGACACGATAGTCTTTTGTCTAGAGCAGCGGGCGAACAGGCACACACTGTCACAATTACGTTTCCAGTTCGTCTTTTAGCAGCCATTACTAGTTGATATGCTTGTTTGATTGGTTTGTGTACAAATTTTGTGCATTTTTCTTAAAACACACAATTGGCGGCTCGTAGTTTCATCGTGATGTGTTTTCCCTAATATTAGTGTTGCAACGAGTGTCCACTAGTGAGTGCACACAACGGTGCGGTTCTAAACTGTTCCTCACAAGAAACAATTGAATCCCTGCCAAGAGAAGTAGAGAAGCATGTTGGTAACCAAATTATTAGATCTATAGGCCATATTTGGTTGCAAGGATGGGTTCTGATTCTTGCTAGGGGATGGAAGCGGGTTCTGTTGTTAGTCTCCGGTGAATCATTTTATGTGAAGCGGTTGTTTTGAATTAGAGAAAGAAAAGAGAGAGATCATTTCCCAGTTTTGAATTGTTCGGATATCTGCCAAACACACGGTGCGTTCCTCGGGCAGTTTCTCTTTTTATGGCTGGCGCTGGCTGCACCAGAGTGAAACCTGCACCCAGGTCCCAGGTCGAGGACGAATCGACGTATTGTCACCACCAGTGCACTATGGTGGAGGACTGGATGGGCTGCGAACGAGTGGACGAATTTGCGGTGAGGTGATAGATATGCCTTGCTTGCGCGATCCGCTTGACACTTGACTTTCTTGCGTGACCCACTGGTAAACTTGGCGGTGCAAAAGCGAGCTTAGCAGGGGGGGATACAGTGAGATTCGCTTAGGCCGACGACGGAGTCTACTAGTTCAGGTGTGCAGTAAAAAAGATCTCGGGGAAGCAGGAAGCTTGTCCTGGACACATGTATCTGTATGATTTCAAACCCCGCATGATGTTCTGCACTGGCAACATGTTTTTTTTTATTT
The DNA here is from genome assembly GCF_902167145.1 of Zea mays. Lineage (NCBI taxonomy): Eukaryota > Viridiplantae > Streptophyta > Magnoliopsida > Poales > Poaceae > Zea > Zea mays. The sequence continues at coordinate 49,441,262 of NC_050097.1, forward strand.
AAAGAAAAAAAGGACGGGCGATTTGGACCATCGATTCGCGACGACGTGATGCCGCCCGTGATGCATGATGGCCCGATGGGCGCTGGCTCGCGCCCATGCCGCCGCTACGTCCTCGGACATGCTATTGCTGCCGACGCGGCCTCCTCCGCACCGCGCAACTCGCACGCACAAAATTCGCGGGGGGAGTGCCCGGTCCTGTTCTTCCAGGAAGGTGCATTGCATTGCAGTGCACCCACGACGCAACCAGAAAATGCTCTCACCACGAAAGCTCTCGGTGGCACCACCTCGGACGACGTGCGTCCCAGGATCCATGCGAATAGCTCATGCGATTCGACGTCTTGGATGTATTTTAGCCGTTTCTGTATCGGCGGCAGCAGGATTGAGATAAAGATCCTCTGCAGTCGGTTCATGCATGCATGGTCCTTGTCCTTCATCGGTGGGAGTGGAGTGGGACTGGACTGATGCCGCTTTATCGGATCCACATGCCAGCACTGTTATTTCCTCTCTTCTCGAAAGGATGCCGCCGGGCGGGCCTCTCGCACCAACACGATCCACAGCACGCAGAAATAAAATCTGCAGCGAGCGATCGATCTAAAAGGAGGCCGAATAGATGCGCCGCTGAAGCCCCAGGGAAAAAAGCCACGATTTGCGCAACCCACGATTCTGCGAGTTTCTTAACGACACAAAAGACAAAAACGAATGACGGATACTACTATTTGATAACAGCTACGGTTAGATCCCCCAAATGAATTTTCTGATACGGTTAAAGCATTGATCCTGTGCCAGGGCACAAAGCACCTAGGCCATATGGGCTTTCACCTGGGCCTTCGTCAAAAACTAAAAAAACAAAAAAAAACTTGTTGAGACATCATCTAAGAGCTAGTTTGAGAACCGTATTTTCTGAAGGGATTTCCATTTTTACAAGAGAAATTAGTTTATTTTTGCTTGAGAAAATAAAAATCTCTTGTAAAAATAGAATCTCAAACTAGCCCTAAGTAGGAGTTATGGCAGTGGCCAATGCTTTCCATGACATGCGGTGCATCGATTTGCAACTCATCAACTCCGCAAATATAGTCCTCGTACCCAAGAAAGGAGCAGAAACCGCGGGAGACGATTTCAGACCCACAAGTTTAATCCACTCTCTTATTGAGATCATTACAAAGACTCCCACACTTCGAGTAGCCTCAACATGAATGAGATAGTCTCACCTTGCCAAAGTGCCTTCACCAAGATGAGGAGTATCCATGACAACTACATGGCAGTGCGTAGCATGTGATTAGGAGATGTAATAGAAGCAAAATTGCCGCCCTCTTCCCTAAGCTCGACATTGCCAAAGCAATTGACTCTGTCAGATGGGATTACCTTCTTGCGCTATTACAACGGCTTGGGTTTCTGACACGTTGGCGTGATTGGATTGCAACCATTCTTTCTTCGTCTGCCTCACGGGTGTTCGTCAACAGGGTCCCAAACCCTCCTCTCCGGCATGGAAGAGGCCTTCGGCAAGGCGACCCGCTCTCCCCCTCCTCTTCGTCACTACGATTGACCTTTTACAAATATTTCTTGGGGTGCCGACTGAGCTAGGCATTTTAACTAAAATGTAGGGACACCTAATAAATCTACGCATTTCCCTCTACGCACATGACACAACGACATTCATCGAACCGAATAAGAAAGGAGGTGAAGGTGAATGTGCGCCTTCTAAAATTGTTTGGCCAATCATCACAAACTTACAAAAATCAACTTTGGTCCCAATATGCTGCAATAGCATAGACGTGGCTAACATTTTGGAGGGGCTACAAGTCAAAAGGACAGTGTTTCTGATGAGATTTCTTGGCCCTCCTTTATCTAACTCTAAACTCGAGAAGGTGGACTTTCAGTTCTTGCTAGATAAAATCTTGAGTAAGATCAATAGATGGAACAGAAGAAATATGAGTGTGGTGGGATGCCTGACCTTGGTAAAGTCAGTGATCACCTCTAAGCTATCTATGTCCTATCTGCCCTCAAAGCAACAAACATTATGGAGTTCGTGGACTCAAAGCGGAGGTAATTCCTATGGACTAGAATGGAGAGTCACTAGGGGAATGCAAAGTGAACTAGACTCGTTCAGCAAGACCAAAAGCCTTGGTAGGTTTGGGCATCCTATACCTACAATCTTTTGCATATGCACTCGCTTGAGGTGGCTATGGTAGGATTAGGCAGCCATTGTTAGTCTCGACCTCGATATTGACTCTCCTTGCACAACAACTAATAGAGTTGTTGTTCGCAGTAGCGACGTAAAGGACGATAAGCGCGCTTCATTCTGGGATAGTGCGTGGATGCAGGGAACAAGGCCAAGAGAGCTCCGAATATCTTCCATATTTATAAAGAAAAAACAAATCATTGAAAGGGACCTTGTTCAATAATAAATAGACCCGGGACCTCAATCTACAACATCGTGATTTCTCAGCCATGCATCTTGTGGAGTTATATTAGCTCTGGACGAGAGTGAGCCAGATACAGTTGCGTTTGCGTCCGGAAGTGCCTACTAGTATATTTTGGAAACTTTCTAGAAACAACAAGCACCATCCGAGATCAGCATACCAAGAGAGTAGATCATTTGGAAGAACTAGGCTCCACTGAAGTGCAAGTTTTCAGCTGGCTAGTGATCTAGGATAGGATTAGATGATCGACCACTTGGCGAGGAGGGGATGACCCCATAACCCGGTGTGCACACTCTACCACACCTTTCAAGAAACTGTGATGCACCTCTTCTCCGGTTGTCGTTTTATCAAGCGCATTTAGGCAGAGGTGCCATGCTGGGGGCAGCTGAAGATATATCTCCTAAAGCTTGGGGGTCAACATGATCCAGTCCTTCTATGGCAGATGGTGAGAGCCAGAGCCTCAATGCGAAATAGAGAAGTGGTCTAAGGAGCCCGAGCATGCTGGTGATCTAGGAGCTTTGGTGTGAGTAGAATGCGACAGCTTTCTTAGATGGCTGCAAGTGCCCGTCTTCAGTCTTAGATGGCTGTAACTCTAAACCTACCGAGCCTTCTTATACATAGTTAGTTATTTCTTGTATTTTCTCCCTGGTTTGGCTTATGGGTGGTCTTCAGTCGTGGGTCTAGCTCCCAGCTAGACCCTGTATAGACTTGTGCCTTCCATATGCCTCTCTTTTTAATATAAGAGATTACTCTCCTTTCTGATATATATATATATATATATATATATATATATATATATATATATATATATATTGTCGGCGTTTCGAGACCGGGGGGTCCCTGAGCCGACGAGTGAAGTGTCGCCGCGTGCCCCAGCTCAGATGGGTCGACGCGAGGCCGAGCGCGAAGGGGGGAAGTGAGGTGGCCGGAGATGGGCGTGAGAGAGGTGGAAATCCCGCGGCCTTCGTGTTCGTCCCGCGCCCAGATCAGGTGCGCTTGCAGTAGGGGGTTACAAGCGTCCACACGGGGGAGGGAGCGAGCGACCTCACGCGAGCGCCCGTCTCGTCCTCGTCCCCGTGCGGCCAACCCTCTCTAAGAGGGCCCTGGTCCTTCCTTTTATAGGCGCAAGGAGAGGATCCAGGTGTACAATGGGGGTGTAGCAGAGTGCTACGCGTCTAGCGGAGGAGAGCTAGCGCCCTAAGTACACGCCATCGTGGCGGCCGGAGAGATTTTGGCGCCCGGTTTGTGTGATGTCGTGGCCGTCGGAGGAGCGCTCGAACCTGGCGGAGGGACAGCTGTCGGGGCCGTCGAGTCCTTGCTGACGTCCTCTTGCTTCCGTAAGGTGGCCGAGAGCCGCCATCGTCAGGGAGCGTGCGGGGCGCCATCATCGCCTATCTGGCGGAGCGAGCCAGATGGGACGCCGGTCTTGTTCCCCGTAGCCTGAGTCAGCTTGGAGTAGGGAAATGATGGCGCCTCCTGTTGACGTGGCCGGCCCGCGCCCTAGGTTGGGCGATGTGGAGGCTCCTCCGAGGTCGAGGTCGAGTCCGTCTTCTGTGGCCGAGGCCGAGTCCGAGCCCCTAGGTCGGGCGAGGCGGAGGCCGTTGGCTGAGGCCAGGGCGGAATTTGAGTCCTGGGGTCGAGCGAAGCGGAGTTCGTCGTCTTCTGGGGCTGAGCCCAAGTGCGAGCCCTGGGTCGGGCGGAGCGGAGTTCGCCGTCTTCCGGGGCTTAGCCCGAGTCCGAGCCCTGGGTCGGGCGGAGCGGAGTTCCCCGTCTTCCGGGGTTTAGCCCGAGTCCGAGCCCTGGGTTGGGCGGAGCGGAGTTCGCCGTTTTCCGGGGCTTAGCCCGAGTCCGAGCCCTGGGTCGGGCGGAGCGGAGTTCGCCGTCTTCCGGGGCTTAGCCCGAGTCCGAGCCCTGGGTCGGGCGGAGCGGAGTTCGCCGTCTTCCAGGGCTTAGCCCGAGTCCGAGCCCTGGGTCGGGCGGAGCGGAGTTCACCGTCTTCCAGGGCTTAGCCCGAGTCCGAGCCCTGGGTCGGGCGGAGCGGAGTTTCCTATGGTGCGTGCGGCCGGGCCTGACTGCCTGTCAGCCTCACTCTGTCAAGTGGCACCGCAGTTGGAGCGGCGCAGGCGGCGCTGTCTTTCTGTCAAACCGGTCAGTGGAGCGGCGAAGTGACGGCGGTCACTTCGGCTCTGTCAGCTGAGGGGCGCGCGTCAGGATAAAGGTGTCATGCCACCTTTGCATTAAATGCTCCTGCGATTTGGTCGGGGTTGCTTCTCGGCGAAGACAGGGCCTCGGGCGAGCCGGGAACGTGTTCGCCGCTGGAGGGGGGCCTCGGGCGAGGCGGAGATCCTTCGGGGTCGGCTGCCATTGTCCGAGGCTAGGCTCGGGCGAGGCGTGATCGAGTCCCTCGAATGGACTAATCCCTGACTTGATCGCACCCATCAGGCCTTTGCAGCTTTATGCTGATGGGGGTTACCAGCTGAGAATTAGGAGCCTTGAGGGTACCCCTAATTATGGTCCCCGACAGTAGCCCCCGAGCATCGAAGGGAGTGTTAGCACTCGCTTGGAGGCTTTCGTCGCACTTTTTTGCAAGGGGACCAGCCTTTCTCGGTTGCGTTTTGTTCCGGTGGGTGCGCACGAGAGCACCCGCCGGGTGTAGCCCCCGAGGCCTCGGAGGAGTGGTTTGACTCCTCCGAGGTCTTAACGCCTCGCGCAATGCTTCGGCTGGTCTGGTCGTTCCCTCATGCGAGCTGGCCGTAGCCCGGGTGTACGGTCGGGTCCCAAGTTCTCGGGCTGGTATGTTGACGCTGTCAACGGTTTGGCCGCAGCCGGGTTTGCGAGAGCAGCCCCCGAGCCTCTGCACAGGGCGAGAGGGCGATCAGGGACAGACTCGACTTTTTTGCATACGCCCCTGTGTCGCCTTTCCGCAAGGAGGAGGGGGGGAGAGCGCCATGTTGCCCTCGGTGGGCGCCGAACATGGTGTCTCCGGTGAGCTATAGGCGGGTGATCCGAGCGGACGTCCGTGCCCCATTCGTTAGGGGTCGGCTAGAGGCCCAGAGGCGCGCCCAAAAGTACCTGCGGGTGATCTGCCGGACCCGGTCCCCTGGCGACGGGGTCCGAGGGCTCGATGCCTCCCTCCGATGGGATTCCGTTACAAGATCGTTCCCGCTGGTCTCGGAAATGTCCTAGGGTACCTCGGGAGCGTAGCCCGAGCCTTGGTTATCTATCGAACGTACCCATGGTCATCCCTCGCTCTGTGTCTGAGGCGGCTGTGAACCCTTCGGGGGCCAGCCTTCGAACCCCTGATCAGTAGTGGGCGCGGAGCCCGAGTAGCCTGAGGCGGCCGTTGAACCCTTCCGAGGGGCCGGCCTTCGAACCTCTGACCAGTAGTGGGTGTGGAGCCCACGTGCTCTGAGGCGGCTGTTGAACCCTTCCGAGGGGCCAGCCTTCGAACCTCTGATCAGTAGGGAGGCTCGGAGCCTGGTTCCTTCACAGGGAAGGATCCCTTCCGGGGTATCCCCCTTTCCCGGTCCCTGTTGCAAGAGAGAGAAAGAGGAAAAAAGAAAACGAAATCGAATGACGCGGTGTACCTTTTTTGACGCGGTCATTATGGCGAAGGCGAAGCGTCGCTCGCTTCTCCTGCCAGAGGCTGTCCCGCCGCGGAGTTAATGCGACGGGGCGAGTGGTTCGCGGGGCGGCCGTTTCGCGTGCGCGAGCCGTTCGAGGAACGACTGTTTCGCTTCGTGTTTTTGAATCCCGCGGCCGGTCCGGGCAGAACGTTGAACCGGTCTCGCCTTGGTCTTTATATACTTGGGGGAGGGTCTGGTGATGGTTCTTTGCTTCGCTTCCTGCCTTCCTCTTAGGTTTTCGCAACCCGAGAGACTTAGCCAGAGAAAAGGAAACCGCCCACCCTGTCCCTTACGCCGCCACCCCTTCTGCTCGGTGATGGCCAACCGGGTGACCATCGTCTCGCCGCGCGACCCGTGGCCTTCCTCCACAGTGACGGCGGGTGATCTGGAGGATCTTGTTGCTGAGGGTTTACTTCGCCCTCTCTCTGATGAGAGGCGGCCGGAATGGATTCCCCCCATGAGCGGAGCCGCTCCGTCCCCACCGCTGGGGTACATCATGAGCTTCGCCTCCTTCCACGAGCGGGGATTTGGTGTGCCGGCGAGCCGCTTTATGCGGGCGATCCTGCACCACTACGGGGTGGAGCTGCACAACCTCAGCCCCAACTCCATCACGCAGGCCGCCATCTTCGTAGCACTGTGCGAGGGGTACTTGGGGATCGCCCCTCACTAGGACTTGTGGACTCATCTCTTTTTTGCGGAGCTTTTCGCTTCGCCGACGAGGGAGAGGAAGGTTCGCGCGGCAGTGCGGGCCGGTGGCTGCATCCTTCAGCTGAGGCAGTCGCGGGCGTCGCTGTATATTCCTGCCATCCTTGCGTCCTCGAACAAAGGGTGGCAGCGCCGGTGGTTCTACCTCCGGAATGACGGCGAGTTGCTCCCGCCGTTTTCCCAGCGAGTAGTCACCGTCGCCGCCGATGCTTGGCGCCACGGGACTCCGCACGAAAGACAGAAGAACCTCGAACCCCTTCTCAAGGCCTTGGAGGCATTGCGGAAAGGGGGACTCACCGCTGCGGGGGTGATTGCCGCCATCCACCGCCGGAGGGTGCTTCCCTTGGCGGAGCGACGGTTGCCGCTCTGGGAGATGACACCGGAGGCTGACTTGGAGGGCTCGCGGATGTCCTCGGATCCTCTTCCCTTCGACGTTCTCCACGGGCGGGTGGCCGTCGCGTTGGGGAAACCAGACCCCAGCGCCTTCTCCCAGCCTTTGATGCGCCTTGACCAAGGGTGCGTGACTCTGGTGAGTGTCCGCTCCTTCCTTCCTCTTGCGTCGGGTTGCTCCTGGTTTTTACGGTCGGGATTTCCATCCGTCTTCAAGAGGTAGGGTGGCACAAGCCTTCCCTGCCACGGGTCCCGCAGGATGCGGTGGACCGAGCAGCGCGGCGGGTTGCCGCGGAGGAGAAGAAGAAAAAGAAGGACGCAGAGAAGGCCCGGGCCCGCGAGTGGACGCGGGCTCGAGACGCCTTGGAAAAGCTCCGTCGTCGGTAGGAGAGGGAGGGGCTCCCGAGGGAGCCGTCGCCGGAAACGCCTGATGACGACGACAATGATGAAGATGATGACGAGGAAGACGACATGGCTGCCCGCCTCGGCTTCAGCCCTGGCTTGAGGTTAGGCCAGGAGCCGTCAAGCCAGCCCCCGAGTGGGCTGATGCCGTCAGTCCCTGGAGTCGGGACGCCGAGGTCCCGACCCGAAGAGCGGGGGTAGACCGAGAGGGTACTTGACCCCTTGGTTGGGGGAGTTGAGGCAACCCCGGGGAGCCAGGCCGAGGCGTCTGTTCCCCGAGAGCCGTTGCCTGTGCCGGTAGCGCAGGAGAGCAACCCTCAGGCCGCCGTGGTGGTGCCTGGGCAGCCTGCCTCCCGGGCATCCAAAGCGCCCAAAGCAAGGGTTCTGCCGAGGCAGCCGGCGAAGCGGACCTCGGCGGCGGCTTCGGGGGTCGAGATCCGAGAGACCTCCCCTCAGGCACGGTTGATCATGGCCCGGAGCGGGTAAGTATCTTGGAGCGTCTTCGTCTCGGCTTTTCATTCGCATGTCCCGACCGTGATTTTTCTTTTCTCCTCAGGAAGCGAAGCCATGGCCTGACCGATCTGGCTCCCCGAAAGGCCCTTAAGACGGCGTCGGCTTCCGCAACCAGCGCCGCTCCGGGCCTCGCCGTTCAGCTGACCTTCTCGCAAGGCGCTCCACAGCAGGGGGCTCAGGCGGCACCAGTCGCCGTGGAACGAGTTCCCGAGGCCGGCTCTTCTGCCAAGGCGGCCATCGTGCTAGGGGAGGTGGCTGACGCGGACGTGGCCCAGGCCCCACCGGACGTGCCGGCGGTGCCGGCACCTGCTGCTACTGAAGCCGCTGCCGTCACAGTCGAGGAGCGACCTGTCGCTGCCGACGCTGAGACGGCCGAGGCGTCGGCGCTTGGTGCCTCGGAGGAGGGGGGCGTGGAGACGCGATCCGTCCCGCCGAGCGGCAGCCTTGTCGCTGTGCGGCGGGGCTCCGAGGGTCGGCGCCAGTTGCTCCGGTTCCGGACCCGCGAGGCCTCGGATCCCTTCTTCGTTCTCGACGATGAGCGGGAGGAGCAGTCCTAGGACGAGCTCCGCGAGTGTGCCGAAGCAACGGTGGGGTCGCTCCGGTCGTCGCTGGAGGTTTTCTACAGGGACGTCCCCAAAATCCTCCAGGTAACGGTTTCAGGCATACCTTTTCTTTTTTGTGGCCAAGGCATCTTTCGTGACGCCCCGCTTCCTTTCCTCAGGATCTGACGGATCTGAGCGCCGCCAAGTCGTCGTTCATCCGCCACGAGGTCGACGTCTGGGGCTCGCTGCGATCCCTGAGGACCTCGCTCGCCGGGGCTACTGCGCGCCTCTCTCAGCAGGGCGCTGAGGCGGCGGACCATCGGTTGCTCTGCACCGATCTGAGAGCCGAGGCGGCA